>NC_137791.1:61663459-62033459 GCF_963383645.1 Muscardinus avellanarius | reverse complement strand
CATTTACACCATGAAACATACTTAGGTGGATTAGACATGTGATACATTCACTACATAGAGCATAAATACTATAAAATGAATATATAGAGCCATGTGGTTTTAAAGGAAAGATTATCTCCAGCTATATTAAGTAGAGGAATCACCATCAAAGTTTGAATTTGGTACTGAAATGTATGGGTGTCAGCTTAAAATATTTTTGACTGCAAGTAACACAAATCAAAGTATCTTACACATCACAGGGGATTTGTCAGCTCATATAACTGAAAGGGTTCACATGGAGAACAGTTAACATATAGTTCATTCAGAGCTTCTGCTGTATTTTTCTCTGATGCTATCAACTTTGCTTCATTCCTTGACTAGTAGAAATGTGGCAGGGGTGAATTCCGAGACTCACAATGTTGCATAACAACCTTCAGAAGAAACACTGCCTCATAAAAGTGTTCTGGACTACGTGTATTGGAGGTGCCTAGGTAGCAAGATTGACCTTGACCTACGGCCAGGATGAAGTAATATGCATACTGGCCTAAATGAACCAAGGCTTATCCCTAGAATTAAATATAGTGCCTGCTTTTCTCTGAGTCTTTAGTTGCAAGAGGAATGGTTTGGAGTATTGGTTTGAGCATGTGTGTACTTCTTAGAGATGGGGGAAGGAGAATGTATCCAAATGGGCAGCCTGCAGCGTCCATTGGAATGTGATTTGGACATTTAGACATCAGGGAACACATGCAAGTATAGTAGGTTCTGTGAACATGCAAAGCAAGGAAAATGTAATGTGCTATAGAGAGCTGACTAGTTTGAGAATGCTTGAAGGGAAGTTTTGGAAATAATGTCATAAGGGTACATGGAAATCAGATAATGGAATATCTTGAAAGCTAAGTGTGGAATTTGTTATTTTATATTGTAAATGAATGTAGTGATTCAGTGTTTTGAGCTGTAGACCAACATGCTCAGAGTTGTTTGTATATGAATTTATCACTGAACAGGTAATACTTTTCATAAAGTGTTTTAGCTCCTGGTTGAATATTGACTTTTTTTAAACCTGGGCGAGAGGGTATAACATAGTTTGTGAATATTTAACTTAAGTTTCTAGGAATATGGTTGTTTCATTACCAGAAAGAGGAAACACAATAGGAAAAGAAAAAAACCTCCACAGTGGAGGTTGGGGAATGAAGAGTCAATATTTGGATATAGAAAAGTAACTATTTATAGATATATTGAATAGTATGACCTTTGGTATTCAACTTTTATGGCTTTTTACCATACAGGAGAATAATATAATAGCTACAGATTATAGTGACTTATTTGATTCATATATTTTGGAACAAGTTTTTACATGCTGTTCTTTTGGCCTTAAGCTCCATATTCTGTTTATACAGATCGATATGTTTTGACAGAACAATAAATGATTCCTAACATTAATTGAGGATCACTTTCAGGCAGTAGGTCTAAGATATTTTTATTTTTATTAACAGTATTTAGTTGATAAGCATGATAATTAAATTCATAGTATCTGGTGTTATTGAATACTTACACTATGGCCATGTCAACAATTTGTGTATATATACTGTGCTTTTTTAATGACCATTCTATGATAGACATTCTACTGAAGAGAAAATTTACCTTTGAAAGAGTTATGTAAAATGCCTAAGAGCATGGAGCCTGATAGGCAGAGTAGGATTTAAATTAATAATAGTTCTGTACTCAAACAGTTTTTCACATTGCTACCCTCAAAGTATAGCGAATCCTAAAAAGTACATCTGCCTCAGTGGAGGGGAGGTGCTAGACTGAAGACCCTTCCACTTGGGAATTCTAAATAGGAGACTAAAAGTTCATCTATGGTTCAGGCCTAGTTGGGAATTGAAGCTATGAGTTTAGGTTGTGTTTAAAATGTAAAGATTAGAATAAAGGAAGAGAAATGCCATAGAGTCAGAATCTGGGAGCTAAAGAGTAAGATTGAGCAAACATAAAATTTAGAAGACTGTCAGGAGAGTTCAAATAAAGAAATGGCCGAATTCTCCAGTGCTTCCAGAAAACCCCATCAGGCTTAGGTAGTAGGAGGTCGCTGGAGGCCTCTTGGGAGATTAGTTTTTATCAGGTGGCAATTAGAGTAGGCACTGGAAATAGGGTTAATGAATGGATTCAATGGCTGTAGTTGGAGACAGATTCCATTGGAGAGGGAAATTTAGAAAATCACTAGGGAAATAAAATAGGTAATGAAGCCTTGTATTGAAGGCTATGGGAAAAATAAAATGAAAAACTGTAGTGGAAAACTTAACTTTGAAAAGAAAGACTTGAGAAGAAAGTGAATATTTATGAAGATTAAAAAAGCTGAAATAAACTTACAGTGAAATTGAGAATGATCTCATGATTTTTGTACTCTCGGACAAGTCTATGACTGAGCCTTAGTTGCACTTTTGGGTGATGTTAGACTTTTTGCTGGGGAAACTCATTTTGACTGTTCTTCTCTCACTAAACTGGGTTGTCAAACTGTTTTACCTGTTCCTTCATGAAAGCAAACCAGAAAGCCTTCCTGCATTAATCTGGTTTCCCGTATTGTGTTTCCAAATGGAAAGGTAGATATTCAACTTGTTTTACATGTTCTTTTTCAATAAACATTAATGTTTCATTGTTTGGCAAAAATACCAACATATATAGCATAGTTTCTAAATTACCTATGAAGCCTTTTAAAATTAAAATCTAACTGCTAAAAAGATATGCGACTCCAAACAGAAACCATGCACTGTAAGCTAGCCTATGCATATGTTTGATAAAGATGAACACCTGTATTGCATCCTAAATGAACGTAAAGAGGAAAGTGAACTTATTCTAACTTACGTATGAGGACTTCAAGTTTCCTTTCACACATTTTCTCATCTCATGTGGTTTTCTTTCTTGTTGAGGACCTTTGCTTGGGAGTTCCAATTATATAGTATCTACATTCTGTTTTCACTTTTCCTCCATGTAAAATAATATTTAGTAAATTTACAACAATAGTTAACACTTACTTAGCATTAACTGTTGCATGCACTATTTTATTTTTTAATGTTTTTGTGGTACTAGGGATTGAATTCAGGGGTATTCTACATCCCCAGCCCTGCCTTGCTAGGTTGTGAGAGTCTCACTACTTGCTGAGGCTGTCCTTGAACCTGTCTCAGCTTCCCAAGTACTGAAAAGTATGCACCACCATGCGTAGCTACATGCACTATTTTAATATTTTATGTGTAATAAATGATTAAACCCATTAAGTCCCGAGCTTTCAGTTGTGAACAAACATCCATCCATCCATCCATCCATTCATCCTCCCTCCCTCCCTCCCTGTGACACTGGGGAGCAAATTTACCTCTGAGTTATACCCTCCAGCCCTATTCTTTTAAATTTCGAAATAGTTTTTTTTTTTTTTTTTTTTTTTTTTTTTTTTGCCGTTACTGGGGATGGAATCCCAGGGGCATTCTACCTCTGAGCTACACCCTCAGCCCTACTTTTTTTAGTCTATATTTTTGAAACAGGGTCTCACTGAGTTGTGAAGTACCTTGCTAAGTAGCAGAGGCTGTCTACTAACTGAGATCCTCCAGTCTCCATCTCCCAAATGCTGGGATTACAAGCTTGGACCACCACACTCGGCTTCAAATAGGGTCTTTCTAAGTTATTCTTGGCCTTGAACCTGTGATCCTTTTGTCTTACTCTCTCAAGTAGTGTACACCACCATTCCCAGCTTGGTGCATATTTCAATGAAATTGAAACAGGTGCATTAAATAGGTTAGAAACCATAATTTTGAGTTTATATATAATTACTAAATTATTACAGGTACATATACATAATTGTATAATTGTATTACATTTTCTATTCAGTTTTCGTAGGTGCCCCACATCTGAGATGATGAGATAAAATGAATTTTAATTACTCCTAGCTATACTGTGTTAGATATTATTTTTATCCACATTTTGCAAATGAGGAAGCTGAAATACAAAATTTTAGACTTGATGAATTAACTGTGTTTTGCCGCAAACAATTCAAACAAAATCTTAATAATAACTCTAGAACATTTAAGTATATGACATTAAAGGGCTACTTTTTTGTAGGACTGGAGAGAGAACCCAGGAACTTTCTACCTCTGGGCTACACTCCTAGACCTATTTCATATTGTATTTGGAAACAGGGTCTCACTAAGTTGCTGAGAGCCTCACTAAGTAACTGAGGCTGGCTTTGAACCTGCACAATCCTCCTGTCTCAGCCTCCCAAGTACTGGTATTACAAGCATGTACCACCACGCCTGGCTAAAGGGCTACTTTTTGAAGAACAGTTTTTTATTTATTTTTTATTTTTTTATTTTCTGGTGGTACTGGGGTTCCTGGAAGCCCTTTTACCTCCGAGCTAAACTCCCAGACCTATTTTTATATTTTTATTGGAAACAGGGTCTCTTAAGCCAGAGCAAGCGGCTGGCTTCGAACCTGTGGGATCCTCCTTTCTCTGCCTCCCAAGCGCAGGGATTACAAGCATGCACCACCACGCCCAGCGAAAAACAGTTTTTTTAATCAGGTAGAGAAATATTGCATTGGAGAGGGAAGCTATGGACACATAAAATCTAGTCTCCTGTCCCAGGATGTAAAACAAGTACAGGATGAGATGTTTTGAGATGTGGAGCGTGGCGATGTGGTGGGAAAGGGAGAGTTTGGTGAGAGGTGCAGGTGCAGAAGGTAGGAGCTAGATTCTTTCAGGAAGACCTCCTTTTCACTTGGGAAGCTCATTTGAAGCTCATTTGAATTCTTCCTTCCACACTCAAGTGTCTCTTGCAAAGCTTTACTTGTTTCCTTCTTTGTGTGAAATAAAGTCCTTCTCTTCATTAACCTGCCTGATGTTTTCAAATCAAAAAATCCACATTCCATGTGTTTTACATGGTCTGTCTCAATAATTACTAATGTTTCAGTATTTAATAATTGTAATAGCAAAATTATCATATATGTGCATACATTCTTTCTCTGTCATTTTAGCTTTAGATAATGACATTATGATATTTTGGCAATTAAATATATTTAATTATATTTAGTCTTAATGCTATATTTAGTCTTCATCACTCTGTGAGTAAAATTTAAAAATCAATGAACTTAGTATATTTCAATTAGAAAAGAATTTCTAAAACTTATATTTTTAACCAGGATGCCAGTATCCCAAACTGTATTTGAGAGGCCTGAAAAAAGTTAAGACATCAAAACCCTAACCATGGTAGGAAGTGACTTGAGCAGTGACAAGAAGAGAAGTCCAATGAGTCATAAATAAGCTAAATTAATTCAGAAGCAGCAGGGTGCTGCAAAGAGGTGGTTGCTACCTTTTGATCTGTGACAAAAACAGTTTCTTTTGTTCTGCCTTGGTATACAGAGGTAGCCTCATGAGATTTTTATCAATTGAATTTCCAGTATTTATTAGTCAAATACAAAAGTAAAAACGAACATGTTTTCCTAATGGTAGGGTGCATCAGACTTAGTGGCTTAGATAAGTGTGTTAATATTTTAGATCACTAGAGCACCACTTAAAATTGGATAATCTAAAACAATTATGTCCTTGTTCAGCCATGGAAATTACTCAGATATGTCACCAAGACTGTTTTATTTAATTCTAAGATTAATTTATGATTTCAACAAACATTTATTAGATTCTGATTCTATCAGGCACTGTAATATTTATCAGAGGTATAACATAAAGAAGAATTTGTATTGGATTCATAGGTTATACTATTAGAGAAGAAACATGTCTATAGATTATATTTTTATAAAGGCACACAAATGTGATACATGGTAAGAAATAAAAAGAAAGGAAGGAAGGAAGGAAGGAAGGAAGGAAGGAAGGAAGGAAGAAAGAAGGAGACAAGTCAATAATTTGAGAATTGTTTTAACCTTAAAAGCCTGGTTGTCAGAGGGAGGAATCTGAATGGTCAGAGGCAATTGGGTCAGATATTTTGTTGTGAACGGCTAATCATGTGAATTCAGAAGGTAGAAATGTAACTTAGAAGGCAAGATGATAAATTAAATTAGTGAAATCAGAGGGCCATTAGTTTCAAACTAAACACTGAAAAAAACT
The DNA here is from genome assembly GCF_963383645.1 of Muscardinus avellanarius. Classification (NCBI taxonomy): domain Eukaryota; kingdom Metazoa; phylum Chordata; class Mammalia; order Rodentia; family Gliridae; genus Muscardinus; species Muscardinus avellanarius. Next base: position 62,027,386 of record NC_137791.1, on the reverse strand, counting down.
AGATTAAAGCTAAAGATGTTGACTTCTAAAATTAAAGAGAGGAAGTTCATGTAACATATTACATATAGTAGGTAAAATAAAATAGCAACATATATAAGACAGTATGCCATGTACCCCACAGAATATTATTTTTTGAAATAATACCCTCAAGGAAGTATTTTGTTTAGAGTGTGTGTGGACATGTGTGTGCACACGCACAAGTGTGCATTTGTGTGTATTTTTCTACATTTTATTTTAAAATAATGTTTTACTAATTTGTGGAGGGCCTCAATAAGTTGCTGAGTCTGGCCTTGAATCTGTGATCTTCCTGTCTTAGCCTCTCAAGTACTAGGACTACAGGCATTTGCCACCACACCTGGATTTGTTTAGATTATTAAAAGTTTGTAACACTGTTAATCATTTAAAGAAAAGATAATTTTCAAATTTTGACTCATTAGTTAATATTACTATAAGCTAAAAGCATAAATAAATTTAATGAATATGATTCAATTAAGGCTTCCTTTTGTGATTGATAAAATATTTTTACAATAATAATTTCAGTATAAACAGGTATAAGGAAAATACTACTTGTGTTAATAAAATAAAAATTCAGTCAAGTGTGGTGGTGCACGCTTGTAATCCCAGTGCTTGGGAGGCTGAGACAGGAAGATCGCACAGGTTCAAAGCCAGTCTCAGCTACTTAGTGAGGCTCTCAGCAACTTAGTGAGACCCTATTTCCAAATAAAGTATAAAATAGGTCTGGAAGTATAGCCCGGAGGTAGTAAAGCCCCTGGTTTCCACCCAGAGTACCACACACACAAAAATACCAAATATAAAATAAAATAAAAATTCAGATATTTTTGTAGCAAATGCTAATGGATTCTAAATGTCATAATTGAAAACTTATTATATAGTAAATTGATTAAGGTAGATATAATTAAACTATTTATGTAAGGTAATTAATATGCCACTGTTTAAGCAATTTAGGATGATATTCTTGTACTAAGACCAAACTATTTTTTAGGTAAATCTGTTTTCTTTTAAGCCTATACCTTTTTATGCAATTTTCCAAGTTGGGGCTCTTATGACACTCTGCTTATCCTGGGCCCCCTTCCCTTTTCCTTTTCTTCCCATTTTCCCTCCTCTCTTTGTTTCTATATTGTTTTTAGATTTCCTAGAGGAAAGACTATTTTGGCACGATTTCTGTTTAGATTATTTGAGATTTCTTCTGGCTCTCATTCACTTCCTGGTTCCTCTGAGAGATTCCAGATTTCCTTACAGTCCTCAAATCTTGGCTTCTACCTAATCATCCAGCTACTTTATATTGAAATGTGCCTGCTTCTAATCAAATATGGTCAGAACTTCTTCTATTGGACAGTTGATATATTCATAATTTGCCTTATGGTGTTCTTTCTCAGATATTAGAATCCAATAGAAATGGCACTTGAGTTTTGAAACAGATTCAGTATTTTGTCATTTCATAGACAAGGTTATACTATATATGCTGTCACCTCACCCAGTAAACTAGTTTGTTGGCATGTAGCCAGGGCTATAAAAATAACCTTGAATTGTCTATTCTCTGAAGTCATGCATGCCTGACTCAAGAGTTAAGAGCTTAATGTTTTACCTCTGTTCATCATTAAAGTCTTCAATATGCAAATATTTACACAATATTTATTTATTTTACACTTTTATTAGTGCATTGCAATTATACATCATAATGAGGTATAATGTGATAGGAATATACATGCAGACAACACGTGGTGTTTCCCTTGAAAATATTTATATTAAGAAATTCTCCAGTTTCCTTTAAGTGTTGATTAATCAAAGATCTCAAGAATGTGGCTATAAATAAGTTTCTACTAAAATTCAACTTAAATGTTCATTGTACCAAGCCACCTAAATGAAGCAGAATACTTCTTCATAACGTAATCATTTAGGGCTATTAGAGATTCTTTCAGCTTTCTCTTGCCTACTGCATATTGTTTTCTGAAAAGACTTTTAAATCATATCCTTATTAATTTTGATTGCTTTTTGTAATCTTCAGTGCAGTTTTGAAATAATAAAGATGTTTTAAATTAAAATTACTTCAGAAGTTTTTCTTCACTCATAAACATTCTACAATATAAGACCCTTGAAGTCAGTTATAATTATTACAGTCTGTGGGGATTAGTATACCCTAAGGAGATTACTGTGGTTCTTTACTTAGCAGCACAATGAGGGAATATATCCCAATGATACAGAGAAGTAAATATTGGAACTGTAAAATTAGAAGAGTTCTAGATAAACATGCTATATTCTAGCACCCTCTTAAAATATCAAACTAACAAATTTATATTGAGTACTACACTAAATATACTGTTTGCTATAAGACATGAGTTCCATTCTTGAAAATTCTACAGTCAGTCTCAGGAAGGGATCTGTTTATGTTGTAAGCATTTTATAGAATTGTATCTTTTATGTTTATTTCATATTTTATAGCATTATTTTGTTAATACAGAAAGAGAAACTGAGAATCAGAGAATTTAAACATCAAAGAAGATAAACTGTATTCAGAAGAACAGTGTGAGAGAACTGCAGAGTATTCCCATTACGTATTCAGCTAAATACTAAATGGCACATGTATGTAGGCCTGTTTAAAATTATATAGATACAGCCGGGCGTGGTAGTGTATGCTTGTAATCCCAGCATTCAGGAGGCTGAGACTGGAGGATCGTGGTTCACGGACAGCCTCAGCTGCTATTTCAAAATAAAGAATAAAATAAATAGGGCAGAGGGTGTTGCTGGGAGGTCGAATGACCCTGGGTTCCATCCCTAGACCACACACAAAAAAAGAAAAAATATATAGATACACACACACACACACACACACGTGTGTTTGTGTGTGTGTGTGTGTGTGTGTGTATGGATATGTATTCATATTCATATATATACATATTTATACACATAAATTCATATGTGTGTTTATTCATATGAATATATGAATAAAAACACATACATACATACAAAGTGAGAGATGTAGTAGTGGACAGGTAGTGCATATGAGCAGGAGCAGGGATAGTGGACAGAGGCAGAGATGAGATGAGATAGGTCCCCACTGGCCACACACTTACTGGAGTAGCTGCAGTTAAAAAGGTTGGTCATATCAAATATTGTCGAGAAGGTGCAGTAATAGGCAATCTCATATTTTATTGGTGAGAATGTAAATATGCAACGATCATGGAGGAAAGGAAGAATAAGAGAGCCATGGTTTATCAGCCAGAAGACATGGGTTTTTTAAAGAAACATAGTGAAACCCATAAGGATTTTTTCTGGAGGGGGAATTTTTGCCTGTTACTTTTTTTTTTTTTCATTAAAAGGTTGGCTTACATGTATAGACTAAAACGAGTTACCTAGAATCCTTGAGGACACTCAGAATCATTTCAAGTACTAGTGACACTGTGATAGACCCAACATTATTTTAACAAATTTAAAATTTAGAATGCAAGGTATCTTAATAGATCTTAAAATTAGGAGGGATCTGCTAAGTAGATCCATATATTTTTTTTTTGTCCTTTTGGGTTTCAGTGGAACCAGGAAATCCTGAAGAGATAACTCATCAAATGTAGTTTGGACCACTGTATTATTCTGAGTACAGATTAGCTAAGCTCCTGTAAGCCATATCCCCCTATTTTAAATAGAAAAGCATGCTGTTGGTAAATGTGTTAACATGATATTATGAACAAAACATGAGTTGTAGAACTGCAATGTTATCCAAGAAGCAAGAACACAGAGTAGAAATGACAGTCTTCACCAGCAGCACATAAAAAGTGCCCTCTGGTAAAATTTACCATGATATTTTCAGATAAATTGTGCATCCAGGACACATGGATGATGACAAGATTGTGAACATCATCTGTGAATATGAAAGGTATGATATATACACAGCTATCAAAGAGCACTTCATTTTAAAATAAGCCATATTTGTCTGCAGTTTCAGGGCAAGAGAGGGGAAAATAGTTTATAAAGGGAATGAAGATGTTGATCTCTGACAGTTGATCTTTTTAATCTATGTAAAAATATCAGCTATAGCAGCAGTGGCAACAAACTTTCTTTTGATTTGAAAAGTTCCTTAGAACCTGGTGTGGGAGGCACAAGCTTGTAATCCCAGCATTTGGGAGGCTGAGACAGGAGGATCCGAATTCGCAGACAGCCTCAGCTACTTAGTGAGGCCCTTGGCAACTCAGTAAGACCCTGTTTCAAAAATACAGAATAAAAGATAGGGCTGGGGGTATAGCTCGGAGGTAGAATGCCCTGAGTTCCATCCTCAGTACCACCACCAAAAAAAAAAAAAAAAAAAAAAAGGAAAGAAAGAAAAAAGAAAGTTTCCTTAGACATTAAAAACACTTTTTTGTGTGTGGTTTTGGGGATGGAACCTAGGGGTCTCTCCCTCTGGGCTATGACCCTGACCTATTTTATATTTTATTTTGAAACAGGGTCTCACTAAGTTGCTGAGAGCCTCACTAAGTAGCTGAGGCTGGCTTTGGATCTGTGCGATCGTCCTGTCTCAGCCTCTCAAGTACTGGGATTACAAGCATGCACCACCACGTCCAGCCATTTTAAAGAATTTTTATCACTGGATGGATGAGCTGGGTTGTCAGCTCCAGATCTTTAATAGGGTGAGAAGCTTGAGTATGAGCAATCAGCAGTCGTCATTTCAAATGTGGAGAATACTGTTCATGGGGAAAGACTTAGAAGACTTGTGCATATGTGGTAGGTCTTGCCCAAGAGGCCACTGAGATTCATCCAAATATTTTTTCCTCCTTATGTCTCTGCACATGCTCACGCTAGCATCTCAGAAGAGAAAACACTCTGGTGTTGGAGGATAAATCCATCATTGCATCTGTAGGTTTAGAATCAAGGAAGTTACTACTGTTTTCTTTCATAAGACTAGCTGTTTGATACATTTTTTCATTATAAACAAAATGCTGAAACCATAAAATATCTTGTGGCAAGTCATAAAATTGTTGTATCTCAAGAAGGGTATGTAGCTCTGTTTATTCAGGCCATACTTCATTAACATGGTCAGGGCAGCTCAGGCAAGCAGGACTGATTGCCTAAAGGGAAATGCCAAGCTATTAAACTTTTTAGAATGTATTATTATACTTTGCAAGTAAAAATTGTTGTAGTGTTTGAGCCTAAAATATACCAGTATAATATAACCAAATGAAGTTAGATTGCAATAAATAATTTCTAGGATTTTTCCAAAATGGAACTTACAACTTATTTTTGGTCTTAAAATGAACCTTATTGATACTATAGTAAAAATGGAGTAACTGGTAGAAAAATTAGACATTTTAATAAGAAAAATAATTTGTGTCTGTTAGATTTTTTCTTTATCTTCTCTGCTATCCCTTCCTGTTTTAAATGTAGCATTTTAACCAAGCACTTTATGGCTTTTTTTTTTTTTTGAGGGTCTGGATATGGAACCCAGGGGCATTCGACCTCAGAGCTACACCCCCTGCCCTATTTTTTTATTCTTTATTTTGAAACCGGGTCTTACTGAGTTACAGAGGGCCTCACTAGGTAGCTGAGGCTGTCCGTGAACCGTGATCCTCCAGGTCTCAGCCTCCTGAATGCTGGGATTACAAGCGTGCACCAACACGCCCAGCTTATGTTGGCTTTTTTGAAAGATCAAATATATTATGTTGATTTTTGGTTTGAAGTGGTGAAGATTTTCCTCAACTACTGTAGAGTATATGTGGCATTTATTGTAGTATTATGTGTCTTTATTAAGAAAAACTGAATATAAATAAGTGTTAATGAGTGTCCTGATTGTTCTATAAAGAGCAATTCATTTCCACTCAATAAATGAGAAAAGAAGAAGGGGCAGGGATCATAATCTGTACCAGATGAATATGCCACACTTATGAAATGAATGTACTAAAGGAAAAATAAAACATCCTTGAAAGACAATTGTAATTCTCCCTAGGGTCATGATATGATGATATTCCTTCAAAGGACAGAAGTTTGTAATGAATAAATTGTGTGTATATAAAGCATGCTTTCATTTTTTAAATGAAATTCTACATGATATTGCTTTCCAAATGTAAAATTGTTTGGATTTTGGACAAGTATTAATTTTTGGAATTGTCCAAATGAGCACTGAATACTTAGGGTTGTTTTTTCTTACCATTTATTTTGAAGGAGAAACATATCTCTACATAAATGCATGTGAGCATGCATACATCCTCAGGGAGACTGTTTCTTGGTTTCTGTAGCTCACCAGATTTCTAATTGTCATATTGTAAGCAGTTATTCCTGCTATCTTTAAAGAGCTGTTTGCTCTATAAAGAAAATAGTGCTTTGGGTTATTATAGGAACAATCACATCAAGGAATCTTTTTAAGAATAAGTTTAAGTGAAACTCTTGATATTATGTGTTTAAGAAGGAAAATCTAATGCTAAAATGAAAGAAAATGGAAATAGCTGAGAGAGAAACTAAGATTAGGACCTAGATTAAATGATAATGCAATATAGGTGGGACTCTGTCTAACTGCATGGCCCCAACACACATGTGAAACATTTTCTGAGATAGAATTGAAAGTATTTTGGCTGTTTCCTCTGAGTGATGGTTTAGTCATGAATGTCCAGTAACTTCCTTGAATGATTCATTGTTCTTACATAGACTTGTGTTTTTATTACAAATTATTTCCTGATGTTAAAACTAGTTTTTCTTTACCCAATTAAAGTCTATTAGTTCTGGCTAGTATAATTACAAACATACTAAAGAGCCTTTCATGGTTTTGTTTATGTCTAGATCTAAAACATTCACTGTTTTGTGCCTATGAGCTTTTATTTAAAATAAGACATATCTAAAATGAGTATTCAATAACTTAGAAAAGTTAGAGCATTCATAGTTTGTGGTAGAACATTAAAAACTTTTTTATATAAATACAGACTAGTTTTTCTTAAACTGGAAAACAATTTTCTCTTAAACATATTTGATTTACTAAAATGGGGAGGTTAGTGGAGTTAAGTGTTATACTTTGCTTTTGATTTTGTTACATTTTGTGGAGAAAAGATAAAATTGCTTTAGGCATTTTATAAACTCTTCTAATTGTGAAATTACTTTTTCATGTATCATCAGACAACTTTCAAAATTAAGAGTAAAAAAAATTGTTTATCTCCTTTATAAACCCCTTTCTTTTTTTTATCTGAATATGTGTAAAACCCTTCTTTCTATGTCCTGACTTTTATGAGTCAGACTCTTTCTTAAAAATCCTATTTTGAATCACCTTAGTTACTTACGTCCTTTATAATCTTACAGAACGGCATCACTACTATTAAGCTTTGAGAAGCTGAAAAAGGGATTACATAGCTACTAAGTAAGTATTTATGTATTTGTCAACAAATTACACCTAAAAAAGGCATATCATGTAAAAGTATGTTTTAGCTAGGACTATAGTTTGAGAACTAGGCTACATAGATTGGAATAGTCACTCTGCTATTTACTAGCTCTTTATCCAGGAATAAGCCAGTTAGGCTCTCTGAACCTCAATTTCCTTGTGTAATGAGACAGCAGTAATCTGTTTCACATGTTGTTGTGAGGAACAAGTGAATTGACAAAGTAAGTATTTAATAGTTAGTTACTGATAGTAGTAATAGTAATTGATCAAAATGTAAATTTTTATCAAGGAAAAATATATTTCATGTGATATACTAAAATCAGTGCAAATAAATTGATATATGCTGCATCCTGGATGAAACTAGAATACGTTATTTCCATGTAAGTCAGAACAAAAGGCATCAATATCCCTTTATCTGTCTTATTCCATCCTTGTGTTTACTTCCTGTATGCAACTTGTTCAAAAGAGAGGAATGGTAAAAAAGAGATAAAGAGATTATTTGGGAAAGATTAAGGAAAAAGAAGTAAAAGGCAAAGCAAAATAGTGAGACAGAAGAAGAGACGCAGGGTTAGTCAGTCTGCTCCAATGAACTCTTCAATTTTGTTTTCCTGATCAAAACTTAAAAGAACAAATCTTTGATTAAGAATTTAAATTTTACAGTAATTGAAAGCTTCATCAGTATTTAAATTTGCAAGCACTGTGATAACTTCCAGATTTAGTGACAAAGACAGATTCTAGGCTGATACAGCAGACACTCAACCTTTGAGACAGCTGACTGGGTTGCTTTTATCTGTCTTTCTCTATTTTGCCTAGTTCTCTGAGAATAAAAACAGGAACAATCCTTTTACAAAATAACTCATTTGATGAACATCTAAGGGTTAAATTTAGAAATAAGAAGTGGAAAGGCTACAGTATTTGGAATGTGACAGTAACTGGTTGTTTGTATATGGACGCTGCAGGCACACTATATCTTAAAACTGTTAATATACATAGCAGAAATTAGAATGATGTGATGCTCAGATAATTTTTGGAAAAACCTCACTTTTTTAATAATAGAAATATCCTGAAGATACCTTTAATTCTGTACTGTAAACAAATTGGATTTATCTTTGTATTTTTGTTCAAATTTGATGTGAAACTGAATTGCTTTTGTCTAATTAATATAAGCTCTGACTTCTCATACTTTGAAAAATAAGAATTGTGATATTAAAACAATAAAATATATTTGCCTTTGATTTTATTCCCTTGACCTAAAAGAACTGGAAATTAGATTACCTATGATTATGATGAATGGAGTTTCTAGAAAGCAAAATTAGTTTAATCAAAGCAATTACTGTTTTTCATTGTTATTAGCTCAGAAGCAGCACCAGTCTTTCTGCTTTTCTTTACTGATGTCTCTCAGGATATTAAAGTCAATTTGCTTTACCCAGAGGTGACAGAGGTGTTTCAGGATAAGTGTTATATTATTAGAGAGTTACATGTGGGTAATGATGAGAGTCTTTGGTAAAAAAAAAAAAATCACTGTGCTGTGACTAAATTCTTAAGGAAAGAATTGACTATTTAAGCTTTACTCATTCAGGCAATTGCAGATAATTGAGTATCATTAGGTAATTTTTAGTAAAAATTGTTCAACTCTATTTTGAAAAGGAAGACTAGAGGAAATAATATAAGCTTGGATGAAAGATTGACTTTTGAGAAAGTAAACGTATACCTAACATTTTGATGAAATAGACACCTAACAAATACCTTGATCCTGAAAGAAAATTACATTCGTCAGTGACATATGAAAGGAAGAACATGTATTAAAAGGAGTTTAATAAGAAAGAGTATTAACTTTCTTTACTATTGATGTTTGCTTTAATAAAAAGAAAATCCATTTCTAATTAAACAAATAAAATCATTTATTATTCCTTTCCCTATTTTCTAACTTCTGTATTCTCAATTTTCTCATTATGAAATGAGTGCCTATTATCTAAAATGATTGAGTATCCATTATCCAGAGGAATATTTTTTAAAATTTTAGAATATTTGCAAATACATAATGAGAACTCTTGGAGATGGGGCCCAGCTCTAAACGCAAAATTTGTTTATGGTTCACATATACCTAAATACATACTTTCAGGTAATTTAATATGATATTTTTAGTGTGCCTTTCTTTTGATCATGACCTGTTACATGGGGTCAGGTGTGTAATTTTTTTACTAGTGGCTTTGTGTCAGGACTCAAAAAATTCATGTTTTGGAGCATTTCAGATTTTATGATTAGGGATGTTTAAGCAGTACCATAATATAATGGAAACATATGAAATTATTTAAATGTATATTGCAATTGTGAAATATAAAACTTCTGAAAATTATTAGTGGATCTTGAGGAGATGTTTTAATTATCGTATCTAAGGTGATGCTGAATCAACCTAGTAATTATTATCTATAAACAAAATTATGCAATTTATATTTATTTCCTTTATTAGCTTTTTTGTGTGTGTGGTACTGGGGATGGAACCCAGGGGGATTTTACCTCTGAGCTACACCCCAAGCCCTATTTTTTATTCTTTATTTTTGAAACAGTAGTTGAGGCTGTCCACGCTCCGCAAACCACTATCCTCTGGTCTTAGCCTCCTGAATGCTGGGATTACAAGTGTGGGCTGCTACATCTGGCTTCCTATTTTTTATTCTTTATTTTGAAACAGGGCTTCACAGAGTTGCAAGGGGCCTCACTAAGTAGCTGAGTCTGTCCTTTAACCGGGATCCTCCTGTCTCAGCCTGCCAAATGCTAGGATTATAAGCATATGCCACAATGCCTGGCTCTTTTTCTTATCCATTTGTATAATTCCATAACCCTATGAGCTACACACACACACACTTATATCCTGCCATAACCATCGAGTAGGGAAAATAACTAATCTATTACTACAGGTATAACCTGATAAAAGTTTAGGTACAAAGCCTATGATGGCTTATTTACATTTTACAAAAGGAAAAGGGTTGGGACGTTAGAAGAAATTGGAATTATAATCACATAGTTGGAATGATAATCTCAAAGGTTTCTGGATGGAAACCTTTCCATATTGCTCACTGTTCCTACCGTGGGGTTGTCAATGCTGTTTTCTTACAACACACACACACACACACCACACACACACACACACACACACACACCACATACACACACACAAATACACTCACATACACATACATGCATGTTCATGATATTGGGATGAATAATTAATTTTTATTATGATACCTCTGAAAAAGGCTCACCCATCTATTCTGATTTGAGCACTTTGTTGGTGTGGATTTGTAGCTCTCAAAGACACCATGAAAGCAACATCAGAAATTGTTTTAAGTTCAATTCTATTCTATTTTCCCAGTGGGGCAGAGTCAAGGATAATTTCATCCCACTGCAAAACACTGTATGTATTTGAAGGATATTTTCAACATTTAAATGAAACATAGCTTTCTGGGTAATAGTTAATTTAAGAAACTTTAATTAGATTTTTACCTATAAAAATTGCTAAATAAGGTGAACAATCAATGAATAATACTTTAAAAATTGTAGGTGTGCATTGTTTGTGCCTCCCTCTGCAAAAAACCCAGTATTTTGAGAAGCCTCATAAAACTTATATCTGCATGTAAATATTTTTCCAGTATCTTCTGTGTGTCAAAGTATCCAGCACTAGTTAAGAAAGAGCATGTGGAGAGATGAGATTGTGTTAAGTTGTTGTATTAGCCCAGTTTTTGTTACTATAAATGAAATAGTTGAGGCAGGGTAACTTATAAAGAAGAGAGGCTTATTTAGCTCACAGTTTTGTAGGCTGAAAGTTCAAAGCATCATATAGACTCTGGTGAGGGCTCCTCTTGATTGTATCACTCCATCGCAATGGTAAGAACAAGAAAGCCCGAGAGGAGAGAATATATTGCAAAGTCAGAAGTCAGAAAGTTACAATCCCTTCTAAGAGCAGAAAAATAACACAAATATGCCCTTGGAGTCAGGCTACTCACTGTGGGAGCCAGAGCAAAGAGCACTTGGGCCAAGCCAGGGGACAACTCAGGTCCTGACCCGCTCCAAACTGGTCCCCGGCCCTTTTCATACCTCCCCGTCAGCCATCGACCAGGTGAGGCCATCATAAAGGGCCCCTTTCCACATGTAGTTGGTGGAGCAGGCGGTGAGGGGGAAAAGGGCCCTGAACTCCTTGGAAGAGGGGAAGCTCTGGGACTGGAAGTGCTTCTACAAAAACAGCTTGGCCTGGGTCTTGAACCTCGTGGTGGCAGTGAGGATGTCCATTACCAGCACCCGGCCAACCCTGCCGCCCATAACCGCAGCTACAGGGTGACTTGGCAGGGGTTGTTCTGGGGCCAACCCTGGGCCATGGCCTCCTCTCTCAGGGCCTCTTCCCTAGAGGGCCCTCCCTGGGCCTCCTCTGGATCCTTTTCTGAAGAAGCATTTGCTGGCAGGGTCACCACAGGTGAGGCCACCGCAAGTGTCATGTTCCTGCCAGCTTCCTTCTGCTTCTCCTTGGCCTCTCTGCCCTCTCTGCCCAGGGAAGGGGCCTGCAGAGGGACTTTGGACAGGCCTCTGGGCCAGCCGCTGGCAAGACTCTTCCAGACCCAAAAGGAGGAAGGTGACAGGCTAGGGTAGCGGAGGCGGAAGCCGCAGAAGGGCAGATGCCCACTCAGCACCTGCTTGTGGACGGCCCTGCCCAGGCACCTCTGCCAATGGGACAAGGGCATCTTTGGAGGCAAGAGCTCCGGGGGAACAGGGGACCCCCACCTGTTGCTTTCCCTGGCTCCTCTCACACATCCTCCTTCTCGGGGAGCAGGGCCCCTTCCCCAACAGACTCTGGCTGGGGGGCTCCAACAGCCACATGATCTGGGGCTGGCTTGATGCTGGGGTTCCTCTGAAGGGCGTTTTGCTGCCATTTGTAATAGACGGACTTTGAGATACCAGAGAACCTGCATTTGAAGCAGCTATAGAGAGATGCAATGCTCCAGGTACAACTTGGCACGCTGCATCAAGTTGATTCTGGAGACCGAATCTGCTGGCAAGGAGTGGCTCAGCCCCTCGGTAGCCCTCTTCTCCGGCAGCTTCTCCAGCTCTTCTGTGACTGGCACATCCACAGGGGCTGTGGCCGAGGCCTCGCAGGGGCCAGAGCCCAGCAGCTTTCCGGCATAATAAGTGGACCGGGAGACCTCAGGAAACCTCTCCAGGCACTGCTGCGGAGGCACAACACTCCCATGGTGGAAGCTGTCCTGCAGGAAATGCTTGGCCAAGAAGTGGGTGGCCACCTTCTGCCGGTGCTCCTGGGACTGCCGCCGCCAGCGGTAGAAGGTGCTCATGGTGACACTGTAGGGCTCAGAGAGGTGGGAGTAGCTGAGGCCACGCTCAGGGTTGAGGGATTGAGCAGCTCCAGTGTCTTGGCCATCGGCGGCAGTGGGGCCAGGGCTAGAGGCATCAGGGCCGGGCTAGGAACACTATCAGCCTCCACCACCTCTAGCCCCACCACAGGGACAAAGTATTGGTGGCAGAAGAGGTGGCTGGTGAGGGGCTGGCCAGCCCACATGATATGAAGCTTGGAGGGCACCTGGTCGCGGCAGCGAGGCCAGATTACATGGTTAAAGTAGGGTCGGATCTTGAGGTTGTGCATGGGGTAAATGGAGTAGATGTTGCGCTGGAGGATGGAGGCCAGGGCGTACAGGTGCCACACATTGGAGAAGCTGCTAGGGAAGCAAGTGGCCTTGACATCTGCATCGAAGATGGCTTCCAGGGTGGCGGGCGGCAGGCTGGTCATCTCCGGGGACTCCTCGGAGCACAGGGAGTAGCGCACAGCCTGCAGCATCACCTTGGAGTCAATCATGTCCTGGAGGTAGTAGCGTCTGTGCAGGAGCATCTCCGCTACGGTGCGGGCCCGCAGCTCCAGGCTGAGGCCAGTGTCGCCCAACAGCAGTGTGCTGGCCGCCTCAAACAGCAGACTGCCTTCGCCCTTGCACACCAGCGGCAGCATGTTGCACGGAGCATCCTCTGGGTTCAGGCTCAGGGCCACCGAATCCACCTCCAGCACCTGGAGCTCGGGGTCCCCCTTCCAGCAGGTGGGGAGGGCGAAGGAGGAGAGGACTTGCTTGGCCTTGAGGGTAGCACTAACAAGACCCTCCAAACCCTCTGACTCCACTGCCTCCTGCAGCTCCCACAGCACCTGCTGCACCAGCTGGTCTCGAGACATCATCCTTGCCCCTCATCCAAGCAAACAGGGGTTGGCCAGATCTGGGCCATGTGGAACCGGCGAAGCCTGCCACCTAGGAGAGGAAGCCTACCTCCTTAAGTAGACAATTGGTGGTTCAGGTGCAAGTGCGATGCAAAGCTGGCATGCTGGGTACCAGGTGCAATGGGGGAATGAGGCAGAAAACGAGAACTAACCCTGGAGGCTTCTGTGGGGGTGAACCTTGCCTAGCTGGCCACCCTTTAACCACCACACAACTCTTGCGAGAGGTATAGAAAGTCATGCAACCTAGGAGACAAGGCCCCATCCAACTACTTAGGCTCCCCCTGCTCCCCTGGTTAGAAATTAGAAGGGAAGAAGACAGGGCATCCAGGAAGTGTCCAGCCAGCATCTTAGCACCTCAGAAGGACTCTGAACACGGGCCGACAAGGCCAGACCCCTTGCTCTCTGGTCTCCCTTCCTGTAAGCAGATGGGGGTCTGGGAGCCCCATCCCTGCCTCAGTCCCTGAAGCCCAGCTCGGTGTAGTTCAAGAAGAGGAGGGGCCAAGAGATCGGCTGACAGCCTCACCACCAGCAGCAACCTGGGCTTCGACCTGGACTTATGCCCTCCCTTTCCTCTCTGTTCCTCCCAAAGGGGGCCCTACAGTTTCTGTAGCCACCCAAGCCCAAGAAGCATGAGGACCCCTCAGGTCTCAGGCCTCAATAAGGCTGTGGGGTTTGATGCTCCCCTGGAAGGCTGGCTCCGTGTCCTGGGCCACACACACCTTGAGAAAAGAAGTCAAATGTGTGAGTGAGTGAGCAATGAATATGGAGTAAGATTGCCATGTGATTAGGAAAAACATCTCAGAGGGCAGGTCCTTCAAGACCTAAAAAATACAGAAAGGGGACAGATTATTATGTACTAAAGAGGAAGTGTTTACAGAAAATACATGGTACTGTGGTTTGTACGCCTTTTCCACTCTGAGAGTCTCAGCCAAGCTCAATGAGGAAGATGTTAAATCATGTCCTTTAGTCAGCACGCCAAGTTTTAGTTTGATTCAAGGATGGCAAATAAATATAATACATAATCATGCCTGTTGAATGTCTACTATAACAATTAAATGTGTGAATATATTTGAAACATTTGTGTGTTGTTTTCTACAATAATTCTGAGGAGGTGAGACACTGATGCAGGAAATCTTGTTTTCACAGTTATTGTGTTCCTCACTTAGAACCAGCCTGACACAGATGGCATGGTGCTTTCTTGATAACAAATGCTCAGTGTATTTGCTGAACTGAATTTCAGTTCCTATTGTACTATGTTAGGCTTCTCAGAATCAAGTATTTTCATGTTGAGTTATAAAAATCAACTACTCTCAAGGAACAGATGCATCCCATAGCTCTCAACTGTCTTCATGTTTAAGACTAAAAAAGATCTTTGAGTCCTAGATCTTGATCAACCAGAAATAATCTGGTTAGGATGCTAACTTCAGGCAGATATTATCTCTACTTTATAAATGAAGCAGCTGAAAGATTAAGTAAGATACTTGCTTAAGGTCCTGTAGCACATTTCCTATTTTTATATGACCTTTTTTTTTTTCTCCTAAACTGAAGATGCTTACTTACTGTCTTCCTCAAGGGAGATATGCCAGGTTGTTATACTCCTGTGGGATAAGGTTAATAGTTTTTATGTGTCTTGTAGGAAGTCAGTGGCACAGCTGTGTGTATAAAACCTAAGATGTTTGACCTGGTTGACTTTCTGAACTGTGTTCTCAGTATCAAAAGCAAATACTGACTCATTGTATTATAAATCAGAATCATTCTGAAGCCTTCAAGAAAGAAAAAGTGTCACAGGTCATAAAATATGAATTAGAAACCATGAGTGAGCCTACTACTTCTTATTCTTGAGAAGAGGCGAAGCATTTATCACTTAACAATATATTGTGTAATCAAGTGCACACCATAATTATCATTAGCAGGTCTCTTTTTCAAACATTCTTGAAATCCTTAGTTGAAATGTGGTTTCATTAGGGGTTGATACTCTGTCCTATGAGTCTCTAATTTGTCGTCAGGTTAGAACATAGTTAACATTGCATACTCTTATCCTTTCAGTGTTTGCTTTTCCCCCATCTTCTCATTATCTGTGCTTTGTATCCTGAAACCACCTTGTTGCTGGCTGAGATTCCCCCCTCTTAGTGCACCCAAAAAACTCCTTAGTGTGGTGGCATAGATACCATGCACAAGCGGACCACCCTCCTTTGCTTTGTACCTCTTTCTGCATCCTTTTCTCCTATTCTCTTTGCTCTGATAATCTAATAAATTAATATTTCTTGCAGTTTTAGTGACTGCTAATAGATAAATGCATCTTAATGACTGTTAATGGCTTAATCTGCTACACCTCCTGGGTAAAATATTTGCATTTTAAAAGGGCTTCCAAACACCATAACCTTATTTAAAGAAATGATTCAGTGTGAGAATCTAAAATCTGTTGGTAAGTCACATGGGATAAATGCCATATTAGATTTTTTTTTCACATTTTACCATCTCTGAGAACACGGATGCATTCTTAAAATTGGTGTGACATAAAAGCCCTATTTTATAAATTGATTGGAGGCTTTCTTTTTTCATTCTTAGTGATGTATAAAATAATGATGTGTCTTAAAATAACATCTGAGATTTGATAAAATAGTTATTTTTTGCCACCCTTTACATCAGTACCTTGTGATAGATGGCAGCTACCTCCCTTTCCAAATAATTTCTTTTGCTCATACATAACACACACATACACACACACACACACACACACACACACACATACACACACACACACTTCTACGTGAACTAAAGCCTCATAAATAAATAAATATATATTTTAACACCATTAAACCATTGTTATTTTCTAATTGTCTGTGTGGAACTTCAGTTATAGTTTTAGGGTTATTCATTGTTTTTTTTAAACATTGAAGAATGCTTTTAAACCTGGTTTAAGACATAAGAAATTAATACTAGAAATAAGATTCTACTTATAATATCTATTTGATTTTTTTTAAAAAAACATTGTTTTTAGGACTATGATCCCTTTTCTCTCTCTCTCTGAGAGAGAAGAGATAAATATGAGTAAATGCCATAGACGTATTTAGTGTCTTGAAGAACTGAATATCTTTTTTAAAGATAAAAAGGTTTTGTATCTATAATTACCCATCATGGGATACATAATTCCAAATAAAAGAGTTAGTGTCATTCTTTCTTTTGGGAAGACATTAAGAACAATTGCAGAATAAAAAGTCAGCTCATCAACAACAAAAATCCGTCAGGAAAATTGGCTAAAATTCAGCTCTCTGTGCTCTTGAGACTGAAAGCTGTGGCTGAAAGCAAGCTCTCCAGTGTTCTACACAAATCCAGCACCTCCTTTTAGATTGGTTTACTCTTTTGAAGCAGTTAAGTACTAGAATTTCTTGGCAAGAGTGCCATTTATTTAAGTCATTCTTAGCAAATTCTGTTTATTTATTCTTCTCACCTCCCACCTCACTCCAGGGCCATATTTCACCATCAGCTTCTCACTCCCACTTCTATCAAGAGGTGTGAACACTAATGTATATTCCTCTAGGGTATTTTATATTGTTATTTTCATATGAGTTCAAATCTGGGATAATGGAGTTAAGCATTTTTTGAAAAACATAGTTTCAGTCATATTTTCACTGTTTGACAATCACTGTATTTTTTTCTGAATGAATATGATTTTTATTTAACAACTATCATTTTAGTCCTATATTTAGAAGGTTTTTGAGGTTGATTAATGGAGGAGCTACATCCAAATATGTGCAAAAGTATGAATATAGCATGGTTAACCTAGACACTCGCTGTTGGGAGGGGAGAAGGGGAATGGTGGAGTGGAGAGGGCACCAAGCACAGGCTAAATATATGCCATTTTCAATATGTTTCATATATAAATAAAATAAAAAATAAAAATAAATAAAATTCAAAAGTAGGAATTGACTTTATTATGTACTTTAGTAGATTTTAGAATAAAATTTCAGATTTAGTGAAATCTGAAACTATTATGAAATTTTAGTATGTATGATACTTAGTAAAATGAAAAATTATAGATGTGTGAAATGTTAAAATTAATACATTTACTTCGTAATATCTTAGCCAGAACTCATATTTCTCAGATTAGCAATCTTCAAAAAAAGTGGCCTGACTGAACCAGTTGGACAGGATCCTGTCACTGTGGAGTAAAAAATTCCCCCTGAATCTGGTGCAGTGTTGATAACTAATGGCAAGAGGGGGTTGCTTGTGCACAAATAAAGGGGATGTAAGGGGTATAGAATCAGAAAACAAATTTCACCTTCTTTATATTTTTTGCCTAAGGCAAGCCCAGGGGCTTTGGAATAGAATAGCTGGCCTGTGGCTGACAGTGGTGTTGCAAAAATTAACATCATTTTTACATACACATCTGTACCTTTTGAACTCTCTGACTGCATTTTCATGTGAAACTAAATCCTCTAGCTGCTATGCTGTCACAATAAGGAAAGAAGTGTGTATTTAGAAGGTACCCAGGAAAACCTGTCAGACCAAGGATCTGTGAAATGTGGTTTTGTCAAGAAAGGCACCTGCGAGTCTATTACAAGTACAATACAATGTGGTCCATAATGAATCTCCGTCTCCAGAGACCTCTAAATATAGAATAGATAGGCAGGTCTTTGGGTGGTTTAAGCATTAAACTGTGAAAAAGAATCTGATCCGATGACCTCTCTGTGCCCTTGCAGCTCTGTAATGCCAAATATGAAATAGTTGGCTTATGAAGTACTCTGAACATAAAAATGCATGCAAGTTTTAGTGTATATTTATGTATACATATATATGTGCATATGTATGCATATATAAATGTGTATATGATTATTCTCTCACAAACACATATGTCTATAGTAACATTTATGTTTGATATTTTTATGTTTATTTCCCCTTATTCTCTTATTCTGTGCAACTCATATTTATATTCTCTCTTCCCCCACACATTTTTTACTTTGCTTTATATATAAAAAACTATACATATTACTTTGCCCAGTATATGCAGTTCTTGAAATTTAATTTTCTCAAGATGTTTTTTAAAAATTTATCCCGGATATTTTCCTAACAGAGAACTGTGTGTCTGTTTAATTATAAATATCATTGACAGGAGTAAAAAGTACACTTGTAATATGGCACGAAATTTGTATTTTACTAGAAGAAATGTAAAGCATAAAGTTTCAGTGACCTATGGTATATACAGATACCACTAAGTAAGGAGGATGTGAAATAGAATCAATATTGACTTGTATTTTGTTATTGTTTGTGGAACAATAAAGGGTTTCTGGCATAGTCTCTGATAGAAACCCAGGCCTGCAGAGGATTAAACATTTATGCACTATGTTTTGGCTTTAGAACTTAATAACTAGAGTTGATCAAGAAGATGAAGTACAGAAATGCCACGTGACTTCAGCAACCGTGTCTAGAATAAAGAATAAAACTATCCAGCCCTGGATCAGACAGTAACTAGAGAAAAGACTCCTCCTGGAAGGCAAACATGAGCATTCCCCACCATATTTTCATTCAGGAGGAAAAGTCAACCAGCTGGATCCTGTGGCAGTCATTGTGAGGAACGTTCAAAGCATTGTACATTGTACACCACAGTCGATGTTGTGTGGTAATGTGATTTTCCACTGGGACAGAGTATAGAAACTTCCACCAGAATACAGATAATTGCTCACAGATATTTACTCTTTTTACTTACACTAAAGGAAATGTATTTCATTTCTCAGTTTTCAAATATTTTTTCTCACATTTCAATGTTATATAGGCTATTCACGGGTTTCTGCATATATGTGTGCATGTGATCTAATAGCAAATACCCATTTACAAATTCTAAGGGGCAGGCAACTCTCAGCCATTTGTTCCTAGACAGTGGTGAGACTATTTTACTTATCTCAAAACCAGTTTGGACCTGAATTGGTTGCCATTGCCAAACTGCCATCTGGTTACTCTGTTGTCCCTACTTAACTCTCTTATGTGATTAAGATGGAATATTTCTTTGGGCAAAATGCTAGGTACAGGTGTTAATTGGCACTAAAGATTTTTGTCTAGTATTTGGAACAAAGTGATTATCAGCAGTATGAGCTTGAAAATAGAAAGTCTGAAACCTTGTCATATGGCAGATAGAATATTACAGAAAAAAATATTTATGTTTATATTTCTAGCACAAATCAAAAAAGGGTATCAAAGTTTATATCTGTTCTTTAAAAATTTCAGAATATAATGAGCATTGAGTGTCTCATTTAAAAATATTTAAAGAATTTTGCCTTACCTCTTAATTTATTTTTCTCTTTGCACTAGTTTGACTGAGAGATTATTTATGTTCAGAATGAGTTTAGTTATTGTAGAATTTATGGGTAACATGTGGATGGGCAAATTCCTCCAGTGCAGGGAACTTTGAAAAACATTACCAGGTGCTGCTTAGAGCAGAATTGAAGAGGCCTCTTTATTTCTTGTCTCTGTCTATTTTTCAATTTTATTGGAATCTGAGTATCAGTGTGGTATAATATTTGGTGTGAATCCTGCTCATCCATTAATATGTGAAATGAGATAGATAGTTACAAAGAGTGATTTTGTTTGTTTTGTTCTGTTCCTCAATCTTAATGTCCAGGTCTAAGCTGGCCTGTATTGCCCGGTCCATTTTAGGATAGTCAAGTTAACAGGGAGAAATGGAGAGACTAGGAAGAGAGGCAGCATTACACCTATAGTACAGGTAGAGGTTGTGGCAGAGAGGACAGAAGAGCTCAGAAATTTGCCACCTACCCACTGTGAAAACAGTGCCAACTACATCTTCTATTTTCAGTTATCAGACATCTCCTTTTAGGGGACAGAGCTGTAAGAAGATAGGAAGTGGGGCTGTCACAGAAAGATGATTCCATACAGAGCCTGGAGGAGTTCCCAGTGGAGAAAAGAAGCAACAGAAGGTCCTTGGCTTACTTGATGGAAAAGAATTTCAGTGTAACCCAGTCTGAGACATAGAGATTTGCTTAGGAAAGCAAGAAGTATACATTCCAGGAATAATGTGGGCCATCTCCAGGGCAAGAATTGATTTTAGGGGTTCATGGCTCTTCTTTTAAAAGAAACTTGGTGTTGTGGTCTATCCCGATGAGGCTTCCCTTGTAGCTCACACATCGTACTGTGGTTTTGCTTTACTCTCAGGACTATTTATTAGGTCTGTGAGAAGGAACTACAAGACAAAAAAAAAAAAAAAAAGAAACTTGGTGAAGGGTGGGTATAGGAAGGTATGTGAGGATGGTGTCAGTTCCATGGTCACAAGCTACTTTACGTTTTATGATTATCTGCTGAATCCTCCACTTGATAGTGATCTCCATCATATGGTCAGCAGATAAGCTGGAAAGTCTCCTAAATTACAGGCTTCTCAAGATATCATAACTGTTTGATTGAAAGTGTTTACTGGAAGGGGGTTAATTGACAGTACACAGGATAATTATAGGTTTTTTGTTGTTATCTTTGAGATTTATAGATTTCTCAGGAATTAGGGAGAGAAAACTGGTTTGAGGAATGAGAGTATGAGGAATTTTAGCACTAGGCTTCTATATTAAAGTTACATTTTACTTTTGCCTTTCTTTTTGTCTCCTTTCTACATATTTCGTTTATTTTTTCTATCTCAGTATTTCCTTCAACTGTCTTCTGGAGTGAGGAGAATAAATTCTGTCCTTCCAATAGAAAGAAGAAACAAAGAGGAGTAAAAAAAAAGTTCATCACAATAATTCTGTCTGCCTGTAAAAGATGTGTAGGTTCTTTGATGAGGCTAGTCAAATGAAATGTAACAGAAACCAAGAAAAACACCTAACAGTATGAAATAAGGAGCTACACTGGGACTTTTAGAATGTGGCATTTTCTACTATGCATTAAAGACATTGCCTTCCACTCAGTTACACAAGGGTGTTGTCTTCTTACCTTTTATTTACCAAAACCAACAGAAAAGAAAGACACCACACTGATTATAAAGGCATAATCATGACAGAACAGAGTGAATGTGGAATAAAAATGAAAGACACACCTCTTTATTCTGTAAATACTTACTCTGTTTTTGTTTTGAGAAGCAGTATTGTAGTAGTGGCTGGAAATTTTGACTTTGAAGTTATGAAGTCCTGGGTTTGGGTCCTAATGTTGCTTGGTAGTCTTTGTGTGACTTTATAAAAGGGCAGCTTCACTGAGACTAAGACAAATGAATAAAATGGTACTTTTATATATACTGCTAGCATTGTCATTGGGTGAGACACAATAGGAAAAAGTAAAATCCCACTTTTGAATAGGAGGTCATTTTCTAGGAAAAGGAATTAATTAAAGAATACTTTTTTGTTTTGTTTTTAAAGTCCTGTATTTCTAGAGGTATGAGTAGAAGGTAGTAGGAAAGATTTTAAAAAGTATGCAGGCAATGTTTTTCTGGTGTCATGGAATAATACAGACATACTACGTCTATAAAATAAAAGCAGAAACAAAAGCAATTTTTCTTTCTAAAGAACAGATTGTAGATCACATATAACTAAATCTTAAAATAAATTTTATTAGGATGCCTATTATCACCTCAGCATGCAAGAGATACCCCACTGAGAATTGCAGGAGCGATTCCTGTGTATTGAAGGTAGCAACATATCACTGTTTTGTAATATCCATGTTCTATTTTTAAGCTGCATTTGTAGAAACCATGTGTGCATAACTCTGAACAACTAGACAGCTTCTAGGAGTCATATGAGACCCAAGTTTTCTGCAGCCACACTAAAAGCAGGAGCAGGTCCGTCTTGTTCACATACAGACCTGGAACATAATAGGTATAACAGATGCCTGGCATATAGATGATGTTCAGTAAATATACGGAGATTCTAAATGAATCCAAAATCTATGTCCATACTTAATATGTTGTAATACCTGGAGAACAGTTCACTGCTATAGTAGTAAGGATATAAAATTAGGAACTGAAGAGTTAAGTATGAATAAAAGAGTTAGGGTAACTTGGAGGCAGTTCATAGATTCTCTGTTTATATAGTTGTTTTGTAAATTAAGTAAGATAATAATACTCAGAATCAATTGGGGAGCTACAAAGTTGTAATACATACTCTTGAAAGTCATTGCTTTATTTGATCACCTAATTAGGTAGTTCATTTTTATCTCTTCTGCTCCTGAACTCCCTTGGATGCAATCTGAGAACTCCACTTAGCATTATTCTTACTCCATAGCACTAATATCCCAGTTAGTTTTTGAATATAGGTCATTAAAAGTTTAGAACACATTTTTACTTGCAAGAAGACACTTGTATATTAAAATGTACTTAATTTGATAAAAATACATGAAGGTAATATTTATTGATGCATTAAAAATTCAGTATGTCTAGTTCTAGTACAGGAAAGCTAAAGGTAAAAATATTCACTGGAAATATTGAAATCAGGGACATTGATTTTATTCTTTATTTGATATATTAAGTAGACATGATACACTTAAGTATTTCTACTTTATCAACAAATTTAGTAAATATTCAATTTTCTATTTAGCTAAAATTTATGAAGTTCCTTTATAGTATGTTACTATATTAATTTGGAAGGTCTCTGTAGGTCTAGTGGATTTGTGATTATGGTGGGATGCTTAAAGAGATAAGAACTACCTTAATTCTTGTCTAGAACAGTGGTGCTATGGTTAAAAAGTTAATAGTCTATTAATAAAAAGCAAAGCCTAGATAGAACTCCAGAATTCCAGCCCACTTAGTTGCTAGTAACTTTATTTTGTAAAATCTTATTAACTTAAGCTTAGACTTTCTCATCTGTCTAGTGGACATACTACAGCCTAGACCATACTGCTATATACCATACTGGATGGATCATCAAACCAACTACACACACCATTCTTGTAAGTCAAAAAAACTAATCCAAGCTAAATGTGGTGGCCCACACTTGTAATCCCAGTACTTGGGAGGCTGAGATAGGAGGATCGCAGTTCACAGAAAGTCTCAGCTACTTGGTGAGGCCCTTTGCAATTAAGTGAGACCCATTTTAAAGTAAATAATAAAAAATAGGGCTGAAGGTGTAGTTCAGAGGTAGAATGCCCCTGGGTTATATCCCCAGGATTTCAAAAACAAAACAAAACAAACAAAAAACTAATTCAGAGCAACAGCTCAACTCTAAGCCCCACAGACTGCTCTCATTCAGTTACCAGTCTCCAGTCTTAGGTTGAGATCTGTGCTTCTGAACAACTGACCATAAATCAAGGCTCCCATGACCCCAACTTTGTGTTTGATTAACTTGCTAGAGAAGCCTAGAGAATTCAGGGAAACACTTTACTTATATTAACCCATTTATTATAAGAGATATTACAAGGGATACAGATGACCATCCAGATGTAAGAGATGTAAGGTGATGTAGGGGGCAAGATGTGGGGGAGGAGGGGGGAAGCTTCCATACTTTCTTCTGGTATGCCATCCTTCAGGCATCTTCAGTATATTCATAAATTCAGAAGCACCTTAACAAAGTTATTTTATGTTTTAGTGGAGGCTTCATTACTAGGCATGATGGATTAAATTGTCATTGGAGATTAGCTCAAATGTCAATGAAAATTCAAAGTTTCATTTTTCTAAGCTTATGGCCAGTCTTCCATCCAAAGGCTATCCAGGAGCCCTAACCATTTAAGAATACAAAAAAAACATCACTCCCAAGTGTTTTAGGAGCTGTTTGCCATGAACTATGTGCAGAAGCCAAATATGTGTTTCTTATATGACAGTATCATATCACTTAGTGCCATGTAGAAACAGAAGTAGAAATAAGTTTTTAAAAAGTTTCCTATGTCATGGTGAAATGTGTTCTGACCCTGGCTATTGAACATGAAGACCTTACATAAAATTGAACATGAAATTTCGGGAGAACTTCATTTTGGTGAATTTTAACTCTAGTTGGTTTCAGATTTTATGAAAAACTTCAATTCCCCATCTGTAGATAGCATTAACAAGGATGCTTATTGACCTTTCAATTTTAAAGAACTATTTCAAATCAATCCTGTAAGAGACCTTTTGATGGCAATATACAAACCTATCAATCCAAACACAACTTCTTTGAAGAAATTGATGAAGAATCGATATTTTTTTCAGAAATCCACAAGGCTTTTCATGACAAGATAGGTTTGCTAGAATAAATGATTTGAAACTTTTTAAATTATTCACATCTTTTAATTTTCATTTATTATAACTATATGTAGGTTAAACATCACCTTCAGTTACAATTTTAAATCCAGTTGTGTAATGATATATATATATATATATATATATATATATATATATGTATACATATGTGTGTATATATATATATATATATATTGCAGTACTGGGGATAAAACCCAGGAGCATCCTACCTCCAAGCTACACCCCCAGCCCTGTTTTTCATTCTTTATTATTATTTTTTTTAGTGGACCACAAGCTAAGATTTTATTTTATTTATTTTTAATTTATTTTTTTATTGGTGCACTGTATTCATACATCATAATGGGATTAAAAAAACACTTTTTGTAGACATACATGCACACATCGCCCAATTAGCCCCTACCCGATCCCCACCCTGTTCCCTCCCTATTGCTCCTTCCCATGCTTGGCATAGTGGTTGACGTCTAGTATTATAGCAATTTATCCAAAATTAACAATGATAATCTCACAGAACAGTTTCATTTGTCTGATACCAAGCTTTTGATGACTTAAAGATAACATTTCAATATTTCTTTTTGCTTTCTTTCTTACCAGAGAATATTTTTTTCTTTCTTTTTTTTTGGTGAAACTATCATACATTTATTTATTTATTTATTTATTTATTTATTTATTTATTTTTCAGAAAAAATCTATCCTAATATGGAATATGGACTCTAGATACCCAAAACGATCTTGAAAAAGAACAAAGCTAGAAGATATATATTTTCTGATTTCAAACCATATAAAGCTACAATAATTGAAACAGTGTAGTACTGTTCTAAAGGCAGATATATAAACCATTGGAGTTAAGTAAAAGCCTAGAGCTAAATTCTTCCATATATTGTCAAGTTATTTTTGACAAGGTTTCCACGAACATTTGGTGGAGGAAATAATATTCTTTTAACTAAATATTGTTGAAAAATAATAATTACATGAAAAAGAATAAAATTGGACCCTTACCTAACACCATATACAAATATTACCTCAAAATAGACAAAAGACATAAATATAAAACTTAAGACTATAAACTTTTAGAAGAAAATCTGGGTCATTAAACCTCACAACGTTCAAATTGGCAGTGATTTATTGGATATGATTTCAATGGCACAGGCAACAGAAGAGTAAACAAACTCCCTAAAAATTAAAAAAATATTGTATATCCAAAGACAATGTAAACAGAGTTAAAAGTTACTAATAGAATGGGATAAAATATTTCCAAATGCTATATCTGAAGGTATACTAATATTCCAACTAGAAATCCTAAAAATTAGCAACAATAAAAGCAAACAATACAAGTTAGAGATAGGTAAAAGACTAACAAATAATGAATCTCCACAGATACCCAATCTTAGTTGTCTGTTGGATGGAAAATCTTGTTTCTCTGGTTCTGGTGTGTGTTACCTAATTCTTCTTTGTAGTATCTCTTTGAGTATTTTCTCTAGCACTGGTTTTGAAGACAAAAATTCCTTCAGTTTCTGTTTGTCATGGAAGCTTTTTATTTCCCCATCTAATTTGATAGAAAGTTTTGCTGGGTAGGAAATTTTTGGCTTTTCTTTCAGAGTTTGGAATATGTTACTCCAAGCCCTTCTGGCTCTCATGACTTGGTTTGGGAAGTCTGGAGTGATTCTAATTGGTTTGCCTCTGAATGTCACTTGGCCCTTTGTTTTTGTTGCCTTTAAGATTCTCTGCTTGGCTTCCACATTGGTCATTTTGACAATTATGTGGCGTGGGGATCCTCTTCTCCGATCCTGTCTAAAGGGGGTTCTATAAGTTTCCTGGACCTGTGTATCAACCTCTTGCTCTATGTTTGGAAAATTTTCTGCCATTACTTCCTTGAAGAGATTGTTGATCCCTTTGGTTTCACCTTCTTTTCCCTCCTCTATTCCAGTTATTCTTAGGTTAGCTCTCTTAAAATGGGCCCATGTTTCTTCAATATCAGATTCCTGCTGTCGGATTTTTTTTTCTAAGTTAGAAACTATGCATTCATTTTTGGAGTGATCATCTTCTAAGAGTGAGATTCTATTCTCCATGTGGTCTAATAGATTGTTCATACTTTGAATTGAGGCCTTTACTTCATTAATTGCATCCTTTATCTCTTTTTGGCTCTCTCTGAATTCTTTTTTGAAACAGCTCTATTATTTCTACAGTTATTTTTCTGATTTGATCTTGTAGAAATCTCTGATTTTCTGTTTTATCGGGTTCTGATGTTGTGGGGTTGTGGGCATTCCTTGCTCCATTGTTATTCCTCTTTCCCATTTTGGAAGTTTGTGCCTTCTCTAGGCTCTTCCCTTGGGTCACTTAGACTTCACTTAAGGTGCTCTGGATCTTGAGTCTGTGGTATCTCAGTCCCCAGTACTCCTTTACTGGGTTGTATCGCAAAGTCTCAGACTCAGAGAGTCAATCGAGGCTGCTTTAGACCATGGTGGGTGCCAGGTTGGGCGTTCTCTTATGGTGTGATATCTCTGCCACCGCCACTCCCCCACTGGATCAAGTCCCTGGTAGTACAGTACTGGGATTTCTTCTCTAGGGGCCGCAATTTGATTCTCTGTTGTTGAGTGCACCGATGGAGCTGTAGTGGACTCGGTGAATTCGCTGGTGCTGCTGCCGGTGGCAATATGGCGCTGCTGCCAAACCTTCAGCTGTGAGGCTGGCGTATTTCTTCTCTGGTTTTGTGCTCTGCTCTGAGTCCCTGCAGGGTGTGCTGAGCCTAGCCACTGGGAGCTTTACATGCTCCCTGCGCCGAAAAATCTGCTGAATCCCGCCTGGCTGTTCCGCAGTGACTCACCTCTGCTCACTGTCCGCTGCTCCTCTCTGGAGCCTGGTGGGCTGTTGAGTGCGTTGGTTTGTATTTGTAGCCGTCCGGTGAATTCGCTGCTGCCGCCGGCAGTAAGGCGCTACTGCCGCGTCCTCAGGCATGAGGCCAGCGTTTCTCCTCTGTGGCTCTGAGCTCCTTTCTGAGTTCCCCTCCTCTCTGGGGTCTGGTGCAGCAAGGGAAAATGGCACCTGTCGCTCCACGCCATGGCTCTGGCCGCAGCACTGTGATCTGGTTTCTTTCTGTGTCTCGTTTTTCCAGCCCTCTTTTTCTCTGTCCCTTGTAATTACATTTTTTGTTTCTCTGCTGATGGTGTTTTCTGACTATGAAAGGTGCTGATTTTATAGTAATAGAGATTGGTTGTTAGCGGGGCTCGTAAGCCCCACTTTTCTCCGTCACCATCTTCCCGGAAGTCTCTCATTCTTTATTTTGAAACAGTCTTACTGACTTGAAAAGGGCATCACTACATAGTAGCTGAGGCTGTCCACAACCTGTGATCCTCCTGTCTCAGCCTCCCAAATGTTGGGATTACAAGAGAATACCACCAAGCCTGACAGATTTATTTTTAATTCATGACAGAAAAAACTATTAATTGTTTTACTAATCTTTTTGTTAATCTCATATAAAAAATTTAAGGATCTTATATGTAGATATTCAGAGATTATCGTGATCTTTTGTAAGGAACCCATTTTAGGTTACCAAAGTAAGTAATCTTTTTATTTTTAATCTATTTAAAAATCTTCTTTTTGAATAGATTGTAACTTGAATCATTTTATTTTTCTGAAATTCCTATGCTTAAAGTACTTTAAAAATGTATACATGTAACAGAAAATTTAATTAAATTATCATGGGCCAAACAATTAATATTTTAACATTTTATTAATATTAGAATAGCAGAATTTATATACAGGATATATTAGACTTCTGCATGCTATTTCTATTTTCTCTAAGTAAAGACCAACTCAAACTTATGGTACTATTTGCTGAAAATCTTCTATAGTCATTAAATTTTTCTTTTGTTTTTCAAGAAAGAATTGTTTAATATTAATTAAAGTTACACAGAAATTGCTACCATGTACTGGTTTTGTTCAAATTGAGGCATTTTATGACTATTGCAATAGAACAATTATTTTATAATTAAAAAATTACATATAGCCAACTGATGTCAGTAAGATGACTGACTGGAGGTACCTGCTACACTCCTCTCTATAACAAACAGCCAAAAAAAAAGAACAAGAGCGGTTTCACTGTAGTACTGTAGTATTAGAGTACCAGCGTGCAGTAATATGTGGTAGAGACTTTGCAGAGCAGGGCGAGGCATGATGACGCCATAAAGAAGGAAACTAAGCACACAGCATCTACTGCTCCGTTTCTCAAGTCCAAACTTGAATCAAGAGAGACTTTGTTCAGCAGGGAATGGATAAACAGGAGATCCCTAGCACTCCCACTTCATTGCTCTGGAGAAAACCTCAGCCTACTTTGTGTCATCATCAATTCAGACTCCTGCTTCACAATACTATCTTAAGACCCTGCCCACCCAGGGTTGCATGGAGCAGTTGGGTAGCTGACCCCAGCAGCTGGAACTGAATATAGGTTGTACCTACATCCTACTGCCCCAGGAAGCACTAAGGCAGCCTACCCACTATGGCTCAACCTGAAAAGTCCCCAAGAAACAATCAGGATAATCTCCCTGCCCTCCTGCTGCCACAGAAGCAGCCAGGTGTCCCTTCCCATCTAGGAAGCAGCTGGGTGGCTCTGATCATACCCTTTCTGCCCTGGCAACATCTAAGTACTAAAATGACCCATCACTGGCTCTAAAAAAGAAGCCAGGAAGTCAATCTTGAGCAACTTGGATTGTATTATCCAAAATGGGGGGGGGGGGGAGATAGTATATAGCCCAGTGGTAGACTGCCCCTGATTTTAATAGTCGGTACTAGAAAATAAAGACACAATATATGAAGTAAAAGTACAGTGGAGATTCTCAGCAATTGAATATATCAGGTAAAAGAAAAAACATTGTGTACTTTAAAACAAGAAAAATCCAAGTTTAATCCAGGCAGATAAGAGGAAAGTTCCCTAATGTACATGATGTACATTCACAAACATATCAAAGTTAATCACTAAGCCAAATATGAGAAAGAGGGAGAGGGAGGAAATGGGGTGGGAATTGGGGAAGGGCTAAATGAGTGATGTGTGCATGCATGCCTCTACCACCTTGTACTCCATTAAAATATATGACTATAATCCACCAATACAAAATTTTCAAGATGGCAAGAATGAAGTATTTGAGAATTATAGAATACCACTAAACAAACAAGCATCTGCATTATAGATGTTCCAGATGTGGACCTTCAGGTGTAGAAAGCTCAAAAGACTCAAAATAGATTCTACCAAAAAAAGAAAAAATTCTCAATGAGGCATATTATAGTCAAATTTTCAAAAGAAGAAGATGAAGATAGAATTCTACAAACAGCAGAAATGTCAAGTTATATACAAGGGGTTCCCCATTAGGCTAAGAACAGGCTTCCTAGCAGAAACTTTACAGTAAGAAGAGAATGAGATATATTAAAAATCCTGATGAAAATGATTGCCAATCAATAATATATTCAGCAAGGATATTCTTCACATATGAAGGAAAAATAAAACATTTGCAAATCAAGACAATCAGGGAACTCATTACGATCAAACAAGCCCTACAAAAAAATTTTAATGGAGTCCTTTTGAAAGATGGTAAATATAATAAAAGAAAGAAGTAAACTTTATCCATGAAGAGATCCACCAAATCACAAAGATGAACAAAAATAAAGGAAGAAAGGAAGAAAAGGAATGTAAAACAAACAAAAAAATTTTATGAAATGTTCTCAAATCTTTAGTTATCAATAATAATCTTGGATATAAGCAGATTAAGGTTTTTAGTGAAAGATATCAATGGGGCCAGGCATGGTGGCACACACTTGTAACGTCAGTACTTGGGAGGCTGAGACAAGCTGACCAGAGATTTCAGGACAGCCTCAAAAATGTATTGAGACTCTCAACCTAGTAAGACTCTGTTTCAAAATAAAAATAAAATAGGGCTGGAGATGTAGCTCAGAGATAGAATGCCCCTGAGTTCAATCCCCAGCACCAGAAAAAAATACACACACACACACACACACACACACACACACACACACACACACATATATATATATAGAGAGAGAGAGAGAGAGAGAGACTGTATGAGTGAATTTTTAAAAAGACTCAATGGTATATGGCTTACAAGAATCTCACTTAATTCATAATGTCACAAATAGACTGAAGGTGAAAGAACAGAAAACCTATACAATGCAAATGGAAACCTAAAGGGAACAGGATTCACTATACTTAGGTATAATGGGCTTTAAAGGCTGGGGATGTATCTCAGTGGTAGAGTGCCATGCCACTACCAGATGTGAGGCCCTGGGTTTTACCTCAGTAGGGGTTAGGGGGAGAATTTGTAAGACAAAAACTGTAAAAAGAGACAAAGGAAACCATTATGTAATGAGATAGGGGTCAATTCAATGTGAGGAAATAAAACTTATAAATATAAATATACTCAATGCTGGAGTACCCAATTAAATAAAGCAAACATTATTAGATCTCAAAAAAGGGGTAGATTGTAATACAATAATCGATGGAGATTTCAACACTTCACTTCCATCAATGAAAAGATTATCCAAATAAACAATAAACAAAAACATTAAAGTTCTATTAGACCAAATTTACCTAGCAGACATTATAGAACATTTTATCCAATTTTTGTAAGATTGAGTTTGTATCCAGACACTTTGCTGAATTTGTTGATCAGTTATATAAGCCTTTTGGTTGAGTTTGTTGGGTCTTCTTAATATAGTATCATGTCATCTGCAAATAGTGAAAGTTTGAGTTCTTCTCTTCTTATTTTTATTTCTTTGATTTTCTTTTCTCGTCTTATTGCTCTGGCTAGTCTCAAGTAGTATATTGAAGAGAAGTGATGATAATGGTCATCCTTGTCTTGTTCTTGTTTTGAGCGGGAATTCTCAAAGATTTTCCAGCAGCTCTAAAATACACATAATTGTTGCCGGGCGTGGTGGCATACGCTTGTAATCCCAGCGCTTGGGAGGCGGAGACAGGAGGATTGCGCTGGTGAGGCTAGCCGTGCTGGCTTAAGAGAATCTGTTTCCAAATAAAAATATAAAAATAGGTCTGGGAGTGTAGCCCGGAGGTAGAAGGGCTTCTAGGAACCCCAGTTCCACCAAAAACAAAACAAAAACAAAAACACATTATTGTCATCAGAACATTAGACATTCTTCAGGATAGATATATGTTAAGGTCCAAAACAATTTTCATATTAAAATTTTTTTTTAATTATAGCATGCATTTTCTTTGTGCACAAGGGAAGAAACTCTAGAAATCAAAAATAAGAACTTTAGAAATTATTTAAATACATGGAAACTAATCTTCACTGCAAGGATGAATGAGTCCATGAACAAAATCCCCAAAAAATGTTTAAAAAATTTTCAACACAAATGAAAATGAAATGAAAACATATTAAAATTATCTGATATAGCAAAAACAGCACTAAGAGGGAAATTAATATCAAGAAGTATCTACATAAAGAAGATTCAAATAAATTAATGATGCATCTCAAAAAACTGGAAAACCAATCTTAAGCCAAACCCCAAACTAGTAGAAGTAAAGAAATAACAAAGATAAGGATAGGGATAAACAAAATAGAAACTAAAAAAATACAAAAGATCAGTAAAATGGAATTTTTAAGATAAACAAAATTGGTGAGCCTTTAGTTAAACTAATAAAGAAAAGAGTGGACTCAAATAAAATCAAAGATGAAAAGGGAAACTTTACCACACAAATACAGAGGATCATTAGAGACTGTTATGAACACTTACATGCCAGAAAATTGTAAAACCTAAAAGAAACAGATAAATTTCTAGACACATAAAACCTACCAACATGAAACATGAGGACACAGAAAACCTGAGTAAGTAAATACAAAAATAAGGAGAGTGAATTAACAATAAAAAAAAATCCCATCAAAGGAAAGATGGGACCAGATGGCTTCGTTGGTTAATTTTGCCAGAACTTTAAATAAGAAATAATACCAACTCTTCTCAAATTATTTTAAAGATTTGAACAGGATGAAACCTTTCCATACTCATTTTAAGAGGCCAGCATTACCATTAAAAAATAATCAAGGGCAAAACAAAAGGACTGCAGACCAATATCCCTGATGAACATAAATGTAAAAATTCTCAAAAAACTAAAACTAAAAATACTACATGACCTAGCAATACCACTTATTGATATCTTTTCAAAATAATAAAGTTAGAATACTAGAGTGATACATACAGACTGATGTTTATAGCAGGACAATTCACAATAGCTAAATTATGGAACCAACCTGGGTATTCATCAACAGATAAATGGGTAAATAAAATGTGGCATTTACATGCAATGGAACTATAGTCATAAAGAACAAAATGATGTCATTTGCAGGAAAATGGATGGAACTAAAAAAACTTAAGTGAGTTTCAAAAAGTGGTTTGTATGTTTTCTTACACATGTGGAAGCTAGAAAGAAAATGAAAAACCAAAGGGACATCAGATAAATGAGGAGATAGATCAAAAATAAAAATAAAAAATAAAAGTGGAAGGGGATTGGGGCAGGAAGGTGGGGAGGGATAAAGAAAGTGTGATGAATGAAACAGTCCAAATAATGCTGTGTCCCTACATGGAGGTATCACTACCAGGCTCGCCAGTGTGTATGGAGGGTGGGGTTGGGTGGGATACAGAGGAAATCACATTAAGTGCTTTGTGCTTGTATGTTTGTTTCACATTGATCCCCACTGTGATGTATAATTACAATACACCAATAAGGGTATGTTAAAGATATTTTCAAAATTGA
The DNA here is from genome assembly GCF_963383645.1 of Muscardinus avellanarius. Lineage (NCBI taxonomy): Eukaryota > Metazoa > Chordata > Mammalia > Rodentia > Gliridae > Muscardinus > Muscardinus avellanarius. The sequence continues at coordinate 61,993,839 of NC_137791.1, read as the reverse complement.
TCCAACAACATATAAAGAGGTTATTACCAAGATCAAATTTATCCCAGGGATGCATGAGTAGTTCACATACCCAAAACAATAAATGTAAAACATCACATCAGCAGAATTAAGTACAAAATAATATGATCATCTCAATGGATAAAGAACTAACATTTGGAGTAATTTAAGCTTCAATCACTACAAAACTTTCAAAAACTTAAACTTAACTTTAAGACTTGAAATGATGACGCTACTGGAAGAAAGCACAGGGGAAACACTTCATGACATTAGTCTGGGCAATGATTTTTATCAGCTGTGTCTGTGAAGGCAGAATCAGCAAAAGCAACATTGACAAATGGTACTCAATCAAACTAAACACTTCTGCACAGCTAAGGAAGCAGTAAACATACTTAAAAAACACCTGCAAGATCAAATAAAATAGTTGCAACATGTTTATCTGACAGGGAGTTAATTTCCAAAATATAAAAATAATGAAAATAGCTCTGAAAAAACACAACAAAAACCCACAACAAATAATCCTTTTAAAATGAGTAAATTATCTCAGTAGACATTTCTTGAAAGAGAGTGTATAGATGGCCAACTTGCATATAAAAAATTTCCCCAAAGCCACTGATTGTTAAGGAAAATGCAAATCTGAATTGCAGTAAAATATCATGTCACTCAAGTTATAAAAGTGATTATCAAAAGAAAAAAAAATGTATGCTTTTGAGAATCCACAAAAAGAGGGATTCTTGTATGCTATTGATGGGAATGTAAATTAGTATAGCAATTATGGAAAACATTACAGTTTCCTCAAAAGACTAAAAATAAAACTAATTTATTACCCAAGAATTCCACTACCGGGTATACATCCAAAGGAATCTAAATTAGTATTTTGAAGAGACATCTGCACATAGACTCACATAATAGCACTGTTCACAAAAGACATGATATGGAGTCAATCTCAGTGTCCAGTTATAGATGAATTATGAATGAATAAAATGTCATATATATATATGTGTGTGTGTATATATATATATACACACACACACAGTGTGAAATATTATTCAGTCATAGAAAAGAAAATATTATCTGTTGCACCAACATAAATAGAACTGAAGGATGTTATGTTAAATGAAATAAGTCAAGTACAGAAACACAAATAACCTACATTCTAATTTATTTTTGGAAGCCAGAAAGTTCATCTCAAAGGAGAAGTGAACACAAAAGTAGTTACTAGAGCCTAGGAAGATTCTGTAGGAGGGAGGAATGGAGAGAGGCTAATTAACAGGTACAGAAAAACAACTAATTAGGAGGAATGACTACTAATATTCTGTGGTACAATTGGATAAATGCAGGTAACAATTCATTGAACATTTAAAATAAGTGGTTAAAGAGAACTTTGTTACAAGTAAAAATAAATGATAAATGTTTGAAAAACCAGAACAATTGCTTGGATTTGATAATTGAACATTGTATACCTATACTGAAAATTCAGGCTGTCCCCCTAACTGTGTATAATTAACCATTTAGTTTTTTGGGGTACTGGGGTACTGGGGTGAATCCCAGGGGCATTGTACCTCCGAACTACACCCTAGCCCTCTTTTTATTTTATTCTTTATTTTGAAACTGGGTCTCAGTGAGTTGCAAAGGGCCTCACTAAGTAGCTGAGGCTGTTCATAAACCACAATACTCCTGTCTCAGCCTCCCAAGTGCTGGGATTACAAGCGTGCACCACCTCACCCGGCTATTTAATATTTTTATTGGTGCATTAGTATTCTTTTTTTCATTTTCTCAAGGAAAGTAAAAATGATTGAAGAAAATTAAATTAATTTTTAAAATCGGTGTTTAATTCACCTGATTCACTTTTTCACAATCATAGGATCATCAAGTCCTGGCACTTAAAAATTCGTGACCTTTGGTTACAGTGGATTTCTGTGACATTTTTTTAAATGTATTTGTCAATTATGCATTGTAAACCTTCGTGTCCTAGTCTTCTTATTAACATTATTTCTAATGGTCAGAAAACTTGATTTGGCAGAAAAACAATCCTATGTTAAGTAATTTGCCCAATATTGCATAATAAGTAACCAGAAGAATTAGGGTTCAAATTCATGGTGTCTGACTCCAATAGTGTCTTTCTCATTACATTTCTAATCCTGCCCCCCACACTCAACACACACACACACACACACACACACACACACACACACACACTTTTCCCCAACATATACACATCGAAACTGTTAGTAGCCTGAATCCCAGCACCCTGTCCTCTAAAAACTAAACCCATGATGGCTTATTGTGATATTCCCTGCCCACAGTGCTGTCTCAGGACTATTCCATACTAAAATATTTTTTTCAAAGCAAATATATCTTTCTGGCCTCAAATTTAATTTTTTCTGAGACTGCCGCTTGAATTCTACTGATGATTATATAATTAGTAAAGGCTTACTACATTTTTCACATGATAACAAATCATTATTTTCAAGGGAACTTTTAATACAGAACTGGAAACAATAACTGGATATATAACTATCTTGATATATACTTGAGGTATCTTTAAATTGGAGGATTCTTTCAGGCACTAGAAGCAGAGAAGCATACTTTGCTTACAAATAAGGGCTATTCTGGAACTTTCAAACCTTATTGCTACAAAGTTATGCTAATTCTGAAGGAAACCAACAAGATCACAGTGCATGAATAGCCTGAAGATGAATTAAATGTATCAGTGCAAAGTCATTTGACTTGGGAAGTTTTTTTTAATGAATTATTACGTTACCAAAGCATCTTAAAAATATTATCTACTGAATTTTTGTACAGATGTTTCTTATGATGGGGTTATGTCCTGGTAATGCCACTATAAATTGAAAATATTTTAAGTCAAAAATATATTTAAGCCGGGCATGGTGTTGCACGCTTGTAGTCCAGCATTTGGGAGGCTGAGATAGAAGGATCACAGTTAATAGCCAGCCTCAGCTACTTAGTGAGGAGGCCCTTTGTAACACAGTGAGACCCTGTTTCAAAAATAAAAATTAAAAATACTGATGGAGTGTAGCCTGGAGGTAAAATGCACTTGGGTTCCATCTCCAGTGCCCCCCACACACTGTATATATATATATATATATTTTTCAAAGCTGCACATGGGGGTGCATGCCTGTAATCCTAATATTTGTGCTGAAAATAGAGACAAAGATAGAGAATTACAAGTTAGAGGTCAGCCTCAGCAACTTAGTGAGGCCTTCAGCAACTAGTGAGACCCTGTATCAATCAATCAATCAATCAATCAATCAATCAATGTCTGGGATGTAGCTGGGTAGTAGAATACTCCTGAGTTCAATCCCCAGTACAAAAATAAACAAACAAACAAACAACAAGTGTTTTTATTACACTTAGCCTTAACTGGAAATAATAGCTTAGCAACCAAATATGTTGTAGAACAACTGTGGTTTACCTGGCTAATCCAGTAGTTGACTGTCAGCCTAGAACCAAAAGAGAATGTGGTACTTCATAACTGTAAATAAGGTTTTATATAGTCTGTAGGCAATTGTTCTTAAAGGTCATACTAAAGAGATTAGCACAAGTTATTACATAATTAAATAAAATAAATGGAATAAGCCAGAGAGGTTCAGTATAAATATAATGTGAGCTGCCTATGTGAGTTTCAGTTTTTGAGTGGCTATATTTTATTTGTGTGTGTGTGTGTGTGTGTGTGTTACTGAGAGGCATTTTATCTTCAAGCTACACCCCCAGCTCAATTTTGTTTTTTATTTGGAAACAGGATTTCACTAGGTTGATGTGTCTTACTACTTTCTGAGGCTCTCCTCAAACTTGTGATCCTCTTGTCTCAGTCTCCTAAGTCTAGGATTTTAGGTGCATATCAACATTTCTGGCTTAGTGGCCATATTTTAAAAGTGAAAAAAGCACATGAAATTAATTTTATTAATAAGATTATCTAATGTACTATGTCAAAAATGTTATTCCAATGTATGACAAATAAGAATTAAAACCTTTACATCTTTTTTTTTTTCTGATACTGGGGTTCCTGGAAGCCCTTCTACCTCTCGGCTACACTCCCAAACCTATTTTTACATTTTTATCTGGAAACAGGGTCTCCTAAGCCAGCGTGTGTGGCTGGCTTTGAACCTGTGCAATCCTCCTGTCTCTGCCTCCCAAATGCGGGGATTACAAGAGTGCGCCACCATGCCGGGCAAAACCTTTATATCTTTATATTGTACTTGTATCAATTTTATGTTTACACTTATTGTATGTCTCAGTTTGAACTAGACACATTTAAAATGCAAATAGCTAAATGTGACTAGTGAATATCCATTGGATTGTTCAGGGAAAGGTTGTAATTACAGTTGTTCAGAGGAAGTTTAGAGAAGAGGTATACAGTATATGTACACTTACTGTGAATCATGCAAGTTTAAAAAATTATAGAGATGGAAGGAAAGAATAACAGTAAGGAAAAATGTTAGATTTTTTTTAACAGTTTACTGAAAATAATAACACCTATTGAAAAGGTGAGTAGTTTATAATATACTTTAGGCTACTTGAAAGTTATTAAACAATTTAAGGAGTTTGTAAGCATCAATTCATTATTTTTACTATATTTTTCAAGGACATTGAACAATTAAAAGGCTGCTCAGTATTTCCAAAATGAGTAGTCAACAGAATAGCAGTTATTTAAGGTATTATATAAAACTGTAATTATTTGACAGATTTATGTCAAAACCGATATAATCTGGCATAAAGTTCAGAGTGAATCCCAACATACTACATTTCCTTGGATGTAAGTCTTTGTTATTTTTTTCAATCCAGGTGTTCCAACCTCGTTAGACGAAAAGGACTTTCTCAGCACTACTGTTATCTTAAAACCATGAATTTGCTGTCCCTGATAACCTATTCTTTGGAGCACTACTCCAATATAGTTAGTATTTTCGTGATTCTGCAAAAGATGTATTCAAAGACTGTTTTTTCCATTATTTCCAGAATTTAGGAATGCTGTCTAATTATACCTTTCTAATTACATAGTCTGTCACATTTAGTTAGATGATGACATTTATTCATTTATTCACTGAAATTAGTACCTATATTTTCATCTATGGAAATGCATTTTTTCCTGAAGCACAGCTGCTTATGTGATTTCTAATGACTCATGTAAATTGATAAATGATAGGCACAATACTTTGTACCTCATTAAATATTCTTCAGTTAAAAGGCCTGAGAATATCTGAAATCTATGTTTGATTAAGCACTAATTTTTAAATGATTTTCAAAAAATTATGGGAGACTATAAATTTTTCATCATTAGATTTTTGTCATTATGTAAGACTCACATAACCTGCAACTTGTCTGCAGAAACAACTATGATTTCTGTAGTTACTAATGTAGATATAGAAAATGTAATGACTGGCCACATGACTCTACTTTAAATTATTTCATTGTTTATGATAAAGTACTTGATTAATTTTTGAATGCATTATTTTAGGCTCTTTCCTGACAGTAAGTGAAAATATTCCTTGAGATCAGTTTCAGGGCTCTTGTTTGTTTTTTTCAGAAGATGCTCAGATGCCTACTTGTGTATTAGAAATGGGACTGATTATTGTGAACATTTGGACCGACTTCTATTTCTTATTGCCTTTCTTCATGTTAGAAAGAACTATCAAAAATGATTTACTGAAACAGCTGTGTGGATACAGAGAAAAATAGACACTAAGTTCCTGTCTGGTCCTAGCAGCTGAGTTGGGGTCACTCCCAGCACAACCTTGCTCAGAGGAGAGGATTTGCCCTAGAAACACCCTCTATGAAGTGCTGACAGTGGTAGAGATCTGGGCAAGTGAAACTAAGGTTCAACTGTGAGAGACAGAATAGGGAAGATCATGGAGGGTGGTGGCAGAACCCAACAGCACCCAGCTCTTCATAAGGTTAAATAGGAGGACTGATGGGCTAATCACATTAGGCTGTCCTGCTTGGGTTGAAGCTTGGCTATGCTCCTCTTATATCTGGACCAGCATAGAAGGCCATATGCAAAACCCCTAAAGATTCATAATACCTCTTGCATAGACTGTTGTAGTAGTTTTTCATGGGAAGGTATATAAGGATGACAACAATCTTGTGCTGGTATTGGGAAATGACTTCAAAATATATTTGAAAATAGCTTTACTATTCCCAAAATATAGAAAATAGAGCTTGGGTGTTGTGCAGGCACTCAGTCAGGTAAGGGATAAGGGATTCTGTAGAGTCCCTGTTGTAGCCCAGGGCCTTTGTATTTTAAAGACAGGTTTACATAATAAATAACTTGTAGCAGACAGGCTAAAATTCCCCAGGAATGTGGGAGGATGGATGGTATATCTTCCTCAAAGAAGTTAGATACCATGATATCCCTGACTCTGATAATTAACATATTTTGGGTCATAACAAAAGGCTTGGGTCTGTACAGAGACACAGCTGGCCTACAGGAAGAAATCCTCTCCCCAAAAGGCTTGCTCTGGAGAATGGGTGGAAGACTTGTTTAACCAAAGATAAGAGACAATAATCTTTATAAAAGCTGTTCAGAATCCAAAAACTTCAGTGACTTATTTTTAAGTCACTCCACTATGTCACATTCTGATATAGTGCTTTTCTGTGCCTTTCTTTCTGCCTTTGCAATAATAAAAATTAATTAAGCTTGCAGCATTTCTGGCTATTCTTTTCTACAAATAGCTAAGAACAAGAACCTGTGGCTACATCTCACACCATTACAGTTTTGACACCCAACGGAGGCACTGTTACAGTTTTGGTGTGCCACCTTAACAAATCTGATGATCTAAAGATAGTTCTTGGTGGTCTGGTCATTCTCAGAATCCTTAGGCTCCTATAATCTCCATTATTTTATCAATAGCTAGTACTGGAAAGTCCATTATCTTATCAATAGATAGTGCTGTAACCTAAATTTTAGGTCTCTCAAAATATTGTATTTCTGTTTGCTTAAACTATTTATAGATAGTATAATTGCACCAGGTAGATTTATAGGTTTCCCAGAAATCTGGAGTAACAGGCCAGGGAGAAAGACCAGCTTGAAAGTGACAGAGTTGGAAATGTGGGTAGAACTTCTGTATCAAAAGTACATTTTTTAGTCCTTCCTTTATCTTTGCTTTCTACCTATTTTAAAAACTTTTTTTCTTTTATCTAATTGAATTTGTTTTTTTATTGTTGTTGTTGCTGCTGTTTTGTTTTGCTTTTACTTTAATTGGTTGTAATTCCTCCTACTCAAATTTCTCCGTAATTAAAATTGTGGCAGCCTTTCTTTGCTAGTATCTTGCTGATGTTCTATGCTCTAATCTTAATATAGTAAATAGTTGGATTTCCTACTTACTATGATGTGGAGAATCACTCAATTGCCCTTCAAGGTTCTGTTTGCACTCTTTCTACTGGTTAAAGAAACAGCTATGTAGGTGAAAGTTCTTCTATTACAATGAAGGAAACTGAGCAGACATTTCCTCTTTCCTTCTTTGACCTACATCTGCAGCCATGGTTAATACCTCATTCTTTTATGTTTACATTGTTCTAAAAGAATTAAAGATTATTTCATGGAACTTAACTTTGAAAACTATAGAAAAAGAAAAAAGTGATGGTTTAAAGTGAACTGTGCATATATATTTTATTTCTTGAAATTGAATTATGAAGATCAAGCAGTTACCTTTTTCTCCAATTATATTGCTCATTTCTGTATTAGGTTCAACTATTCTATTATTATTTTTTTTGGTGGTACTGGGGTTCCTGGAAACCCTTCTACTTCAGGGCTACACCCCCAGACCTATTTTTTTTAATTTTTATTTAGAAACAGGGTCTCTTAAGCCAGCGCGGCTGGCTTTGAACCTGTGTGATCCTCCTGTCTCCGCCTCCCAAGTGCAGGGATTACAAGCGTGTGCCATCACACCTGGCTATTCTATTATTTTTAATAATTTAAAGACAGAGAAAAATTTGCAATGCCTCTTTGATTTTATTAGGCAGTGGTTTTGAATATTTAAGACCATATGTAAAACATTTCATTATTTATAATAAGTTTTAGTTAATGAGTGTTAGTAAAAATTATAGGTGGACATTATTTTGGATCAAGCTCCTGTACTGGGCTCCAACAGGCCATACTAAAAATCAAATCGGTCACCCATGCTGAAGTTCCTTGTTACCAAACTGAAACTAAACTGTTATCTGGCTTTCTGAGGAAAAAGGAGAGAGAAAACAAAATTTCCCAAATAGAATAGTTTGAATTGGCAGAATACTGAAGTTCAGTGCTTTAATCCTTAAAAAAGGTAACCTGAAGTAACGTTCACCAGTTATGTTCTTCATTCTCCCTGTCTGGCTTTACAATAAAAGTAACTTCGAAATAACCAATTTGCTTTTTGATTTTTGTTTCTGCTTTCTTCAGCCCCTCTGTCTTTGAAACTTCTTATACTAAGATCATTGAAAACTTATTTTATACAAATAAGTGTTTATTTTAGAATTGTAAAATAAGGTCAGTTATGATCTTTGAACTAAATGATAATTTTTATTTTGTTCTGGTCAAAAGAAAATAATGTAAAGTTAATTTTAAACAACTTTTTGAGGTGCTCATTTCACTATCATGAGCTGAATTTAGCAGAGAAGTGATACTCAAATCCCATTGACATGAAGAGAGGCCACTTTATTTCACATGATTAATAGTTTTATTCTACCAATTTATTGTATTTATTTTTTATTGGTGCATTGTAGTCATTCATCTTAATGGATTACAAGATGGTAGAGGCCTGTATGCATACATCACTCATTTAGCCCTTCCCCAATTCCCACCCCTTCTCTTCTTCCGTCTCTTCATCTCATGTTTGGCTTGGTGATTGTCTTCTATATGTTTGTGAATATACATCATATATCCCTCTAAGCCTGCCACAATTTTCATGATCTTCAGGAATAATGAGAAATTTATTTATTTATTTGTTTATTTATTTAATTTTGGAGTACTGGGGTTGGAACCCAGGGCCTTTTACCTCTGCGTCACACCCCCAGCCCTATTTTTTTATTTTTTTATTTTGAAATAGGGTCTCATTGAGTTGCAAAGTGCCTCACTAAGTAGCTGAGGCTGTCCTTGAACCACAATCTTCCTGTCTCAGCCTCCCAAATGCTGGGATTAAAAGCATGTACCACCAAGCCTGGCTCATGCATGCATTTATAATAACATAATTTTCATAAATTCAGTGGCTAAGTAAATATAGTTATTTTAAATAATATGCCATAGAATGGGAATATTATACTTTGATATTTAATTCTATCATTGATTGCTATTAAAATTATGTTTTTCATGATCATGCTTTTTGAAATTGTTTAATAAGCCTATTGTCTTATAGAAGAAATGTGATTTTTTTTTTATTTAAATTTTCTTGGGTATATTTGCATACATTCAACATTTTACATTTTTCTTTAATGGTCTGCTAAGTATTTTTAAACAGTAGAGTTTCATAGATATTCTTTTCCATAATAATATTGGCATGGAATTTAGTAATTTTCTTTCCATCACTGGAAAAAAATAAAATCTTTCAAAAATTCTTTTAAATTGCTTCTTGGTAGAGTAAAGGAATTTGGAATTTCCATGTGTGACGAGATCAGCAGATCTTCAATTCTGAACTTTTAAGTTCTACAGACCTAGAAATATGTTTCCGTAATCCCTGCTGTTTCTAGCCATTTGTGAGCATCATAATTCAAATATCATTCCTTGATGACTCAGCTAAACCATGATTGGCCCTGCAGAATTCTAGCATAAGTGGCTTTATTGCAGCTCAAGGGATGGAGAACAATTACAAAAAACAGTGCCCTTACATTTAAAGTGAGAAAGAATAGAGATTCTTTAGTGTTGCTCTCAGGTATTTAAGAAAAAGTAATGATGTTATGATGATGGTGTCACGGTTATCAGGCAGCCTCAGCTACTTAGTGAGGCCCTTTGCAACTCAGTGAGACCTGGTTTCAAAATAAAGAATAAAAAATAGGGCTGGGGTGCAGCTTGAAGGTAAGGCCCCTGGGTTCTATCCCCCATACTGCAAAAAAAAAAAAAAAAAAAAAAGTAGCTATGTTTGGGCTGTCATATAGGTCAATATGCAAATTGACTTTGTTGATTTAAATGTGTGATGGGAATTAATGCATTTGAGTATTTAATAATCAAAATATTTTCATTAGGAAATATTTTATTTATTTGAATTATTCTATCTTAAATCACATTGTATTTTCTATTTTTATTATCAGGTTTTCTTTTATTATGCTGTATCAATCAAAAACATTTTAGACCTTCTCACTTATTACATAAATTCAGAAGATTGACCTAGGTTTACAGGGCTTTTTGTTGTTGGGTATATTGGTGGTCTTGGGGTTGAAGCCATTTGTTGTTGGGTATATTGGTGGTCTTGGGGTTGAACCCAGAGGCATTGTACCTCTGAGCTATGCCTCTAGCCCTTTCTATTTTTTGTTTTGAAACAGAGAAGCTAGTTGTTGAGAGTGTTGCTAAGTTGCTGAGGCTGGCTTCAAACCTACAATCCTCAGCTTCTCAAGTACTGGGTTTACAGGTATGCACCACCATGCCCAGCTTTGACATAATATTTTTTAAAAAATTTATATTGGTACATTGCAATCATACATCATTATGAGGTACAGGAGGGTAGAGGCATACATGCAACATCACTCATGTAGTCCTTCCTCAATTCCTACCCCATTCCATCCCCCCCCTTTCATGTGTTTGGTTTAGTGATTAACTTTGATGTTTGTGAATGACTTAAGTTTTAAAGAAACACAAGAACAAAAGGGGAAATAATTTCAACAGTGAATAGAGTATATAAATAATCATGTTAGAGTTGTTTAATAGCAATAGACCATATTTGAGTTGCTACAAATTAATAGTGCACAGATATTTTGAATTATTAATTCTGAAGAAGCATAAATATGTTCTTTTTTTGGTGGTACTGGGGTTCCTGGAAGCCCTACTACCGCCGGGGTACACTCCCATACCTATTTTTATATTTTTATTTGGAAACAGCATTTCTTGAGCCAGCCTCGCTGCGCGATCGCGAACCTGCATGATCCTCCTGTCTCTGCCTTCCAAGTGCGGGGATTACAAGCGTGAACCACCATGCCTGGCTAAATATGTTCTGTGTCTGATAATGATAGGGCATACCAGGATGAGGCCAAATAAAAGGCTATGGTGGTTAGATTTTATATAAGATCTTCAAAGAAAGTCTGATGAGAAAATTCTAGAGCAGGAATCTTCAGATAGCACATTTATGAGCAGAATATAAAAAGTATAAAATACTCCCAGCAATAGAGAATTCACCCTTCTGAAAAATAAGTAAGGATAGCAATGTTTCTGCAGTAGGATAGTTGAGAGGACCAATAGTGGTAGATGAGGTCCAATATGTATATAGAGAAGAACCTTTGTAAGAAGCTGGCTTTAGTTCTGTGTGATGTAGGATTGTAGGATGTGTCATGTGTTTTTACAAAGGAGAGACATGAGCTGAACTCTTATTTAGTAGGTGCACTTTGGCTTTAGTGCTGAAAATTCTGATAGCAGGAGAATTGGGAAAAAGCAGATAGTAGCTTTGACTGGGTGATAGAGGTGGGCATGATCATGCAAATTGAGTATCCATGTACATTGTGAGAGAATGAGGCAGTGCCTGGTTTTGAGGTTGGGCCATGGAGATCAAATTGCCATTTTCTGAGATGGGGCAAAGAGTGTAGGACAAGCAGGTATTTGGGGTAAACCAGGTGTTTACTTTGGAATGTGTTATGCTTCATATAGCTCCCACACAGCTAAATGAAAATACTGAGTAAGCTGTAGAGTATGTGAATCTGGGTTTCAGAATCTTAAGTCTAGGTTAGAGATTCAGATATGGAAGTCCACAGTATATGGCTGGCATTTAAAGGTGGAACTAGGTAAAATCACCTGGATTAAGCAACATACATAATAAAGAGGAGGGATTTAAAATTTGGATCTGAGGAGTATATACATATGGAGATTATGGAAATTGAAAAAGAACCAGTGAGTCCATCATGAAGGATAAACCAGAAAAGAAACAGGAAAACCAAAAAGCCAAGAAAAGAAAGTATTTCAGGAGGGATTAGTGAACTCTGACAAATGCTGCTGATAGGTTTTGTTTGTTTGTTGTTTTTGACTGGGGATTAAAGATAGAAGCATTCTATCTCCAAGTTATACACCCATCACTCTTTCATTTTTATATTTTTATATTTATTTTTGTAGTTGCTGAGAGGCTTCCCTTTATTATATGATATTCCTGCCATAGCCTCCGAAGTACTGAAATTACAGGTGTGTGCCATCTTCCCCGATCCTGATAGGTCTTAAATAAAGCAAGAGCTGAATTTAAGAGTGGACTTAGCAATATAAAGATCATTTATCATTTTGACAAAAGGTGTGCTTCATTCAAGTGTTGGTGATATAAACTTGTATGCAGTACAGTTAGAAGGAAGGAAATGGAGGAAACAGAAGTAGAAAGACCAAATAGCAGAGAGACTTTTTTGAACAACTTTTTTTAAAATAAAAAACAGAAAATGATAAAACAGTTGCTACAGGGAGGGAGGGATTAAAGTATTTTAGTTTGGTTTTTAAGATTGAATACTCTATTTTATAGTGATATTCTGAGGGTTACCTGTAGAGAATAATCTGGATCACTTTGTAGGCAGTAATCCAAAAGAAGATAAAATTAAATTTACAGATGAGAAAGAGCATAATAATTTTTTTCTTGAATGTGGCCATTGATTACCTTAGAAGGGATGGGATGCAGTACACATATGGAAGAATAGGGCTGGGGTAGATTTATCAAGGATTTATCTTTACTAAGGAAGACAAGGTAGACTACAAGAGCATGGGGCAAATGGGTTAGATATGTGATGTTGGGAGTCTAGGAAGGTTCTTTTTGAAATGACTGCACAGGAGGAGATATTCTATACATTTGTGATTTGAGAGTAGAAGAAAAAGTATCACTAAGTCATTGAGGTTCATTGGCAAGATTAAAATAATACTTGTTAGAGAGTACCTAAAAAGAACCTGGAAGTTAACGTTTATTCATATACAATGTGGTCAACCAGTTTAGGGATAGAAGCTTCGTAAATTTTGTTCACACAAATGAATGGCCTTCTTTAACAGTATCTGACTTGTGTCTGCTGGGTTATTACAAGGGAATGGGAAACATATATATTTTCTAAAACAGAACTCACAGTGGAAGATTTTGCCACATCAGTAAATTATGATGGGTAGCAAAGGTGCCATCGGAGTTGTTGCCAATCCTGTCCCAGGTGAGAGTAAGCTGTGAAATTTAAACAACCATATAGAATATTTGATTTGATGAATTTTAAAGTACCTCATTAGGAAATATTTTAAGTTTATAAATGAAGAAACTAAGATCCAGAGAGTTTAAAGGAATTTCCTGGCTATCAACTGTTGCATCTTATATGACCTTTAACAGAGAATTTTGAATAATCTATTAAGTATGCTTTTCTAGGAAAGTTACATTTTATTTTAATTTTATTCCACCTAATAGAGCATTTGTGTTTGGATTTTCAGTTTGTGTTTTATTATACAGTTAGGTAAATTCTTTTTAACAGGTTTATTATTAAAAGGAGAATGATGAGTAAGGATTCTAGTTTTAAAGCTCATTAATTTTAAAGAAATGTGTCATGCATTAATATTTTGAGAGCCATATTTTTCTTTATACATTATTTTTTGGATGAATAGAATTCTCAAAAGAAGTAGGTTATTTAAAAGTGATTGGATAAATTTTATATAAAAATTCTTCTAAGCATGTGCACTGTTCTTAGAAATAGGTTGAATGTAATACTTAGCTAGTGAAGCATTCTTAATGCATGATTACATTATAGCCCTTCTTTGCAAAGCTAGATATAAAAACATTTTCTGTTTAGAGCATTTTCACTTGAGTGAACATTTAGTAAATGAAAGTATGCCAATGTATATATTTCTTCAGCATATTGACTGAAAAGAATGTCCTTGACCTACATGTTGCAAGAAATAAATACATTTTCTACCTTTAGTATAGTAGTCAAATTAATAATGGGTGAGTAAGCAATTACTACACAGATTTCAACAGAAATGGATTTTATTGAAGTTCAGAAAAGCACAGTTGATCTCATTTTGTAAACACCCCTTAATACTTATGTCTGTCCATTTTGTTAAACCAATTTCCTGTTTACTTAGGTAGCAAATACATAGTTTTTATTTTTTTATTGGTGCATTGTAGTCATACATCTTAATGAAGTACAAGATGGTAGAGGCATGCATGCACACATCACTCATTTAGCCCTGCCCCCAATCCTACTCCTTCCCGCCCTCCTCCCACCTTCTCATGTTTGGCTTAGTGAATGACTTTGATATGTTTGTGAATGTACATCATGTACATTAGGGAATTTCCCTCTTCCCCGCTCCAATCCACCTCAGTTAGATCATCTTATTTGCTCCCTTTTTGTCTAGAGTTTCTCCTATAACTTTTTCTCTCTAGTTTCTACATATTAGGGAGAATATCCAATTACTTACTTTTTGTGATTGATCTCACTTAGCATAATGTAATAATGTTCCATCTATTTCCCTGGAAATGATATCATTTTGTTAATTTTGCTCTTCTTTATGGCTGAGTAAAATTTCATTGTGTACATATCCCATAGTTTTGCAATCCCTCCATCTGTTGATGGGCATCTTGGCTGGTTCCATAGTTTGGAAATTGTAAATTGTGCAGCTATGAACATAGACACCCCTGTATTATTTTGGTAGTTTGGTTTCCATTCTTTAGGTAGACACCCAGAAGTGGTATTGCTGGATCGGTTCATTCTCATTCTTCTGAGGAACCTTCCATATTGGTGGTTGCACTAATTTGCAATCCCACCAACAATGTATTAGAGTTCCCACTTCTCCCCATTCTTGCCAGCATATCTTATTGTTTGTTTTTTGAATGATTGCCATTCTGATTGGAGTTAGGTAAAATCTCAGAGTAGTTCTGATTTGCATCTCTCTGAGTGCTCATGGTGTTGAACATTTTTTCATACATTTATTATGCATTTGAGTTTGTTCTTCTTGTGTCTATTTAGTTCACTTGCCTATTTTTAATTGGTTTATTTGTTTTCTTAGTACTGAGCTTTTTATTTCTTTGTCTTTTCTAGATATTATTATTCTATCAGAAAAATAGTTGGCAAAATTTTCTCCCATTCTGTGAGTTCTCTCCTGAGGTTCTTGATAGTTTCTTTTGCTGTACCGAAGCTCTTCAGTTAAATGCAATCCCACATATTGATTCTCCTTTTAATTTAAAATGCCTTTGGGGTCCTGTTGAGAGAGTTTTTACCTGTGCCTATGTACTGAAGTGTTGGACCTATTCCCTCTTAAAGGAGCTGCAAGGTCTCTGGTCTGATTTCAAAGTCTTTGATACATCTTGAATTGATTCTTGTGCAGGGTTAGAAAGAGGGGGTAATAAACCTAACAAAAGAGGTAAAAGACCTCTACAAAGAAAGTTATAAACATTAAAAAATAACTCAAAGAAGACCTTAGGCAATAGAGGATCTTAAGAGATGGGAAGATCTTCCATGTTCTTGGATAGGAAGAATAAATATCATAAAAAATGGCCATTCTTCCAAAGCGATCTACAGATTCAATGCAATACTCATTAAATTACCAAGGTCCTTCCTCATAGATATAAAAAAAATCAGTCCTTGAATTCATTGGGAACAACAAAAAACCCAGAATAGTCAAAGTAGTTCTCAGCAACAAGAACTGTGCAGGAGGCATCACAATATCTAACTTCAGACTATACTAAAAAACCATAATAACGAAAAAATCAGGGTAATGGCACAAAAACAGACACATAGACCAATGGAGCAGAATAGAAGACTCAGAAACAAATATGTACAATTGTAGCCAATTGATTTTTGACAAATGGGTCAAAAATATACACTGAAGAAAGAGAAAACAAATGGTGTTGGCAAAACTGGTTAAACATATGCAAATACCTGTTTTAGAAGTGTGTTTATATAGAAAAACAGTTCAGAATTTCCCAGCTTCTGAATTTAAGATTAGGTATTAGTTGTAGTTAGGAAAACCAACTTCCCAGATTCTCCACTTCTGAGTGTTAAATTTGAAAGAGAAAGGAGACATGGGGCACTGGTGGCCAAATGAGGATCAAAGTGTGTACTTTAACAGTGCACCAGAGAATTCTCAATATAGAAATTTCTGGCAAAGGTGCGATTAAAGACACGTTTTAGAGGCTAAGCTAAAGGAGAAACTGGCAACTTCTGTCCCACTTTTAATCTTTAGGACTCAATAATGTAAACACTGAACAAAAGCTTTTTCTTGGGAAGGTGAAGCAGGAGAGAAGAATGGGGCCAGAGAAGGGAGCCTGCACAGGGTGAGGACTAAACAGGATTAGAAGACAGAGTCTCTGTGGTAAATGTGAATGTGTATGTGTATGAATAGTATAATGGGAAATAACCACCCCTTGTGAAAAACTCAGATGAATTAAACTTGTCACTCTTCATCCCTGAAAAGATAGTAATAAGCAGAGATTTTTTTTCATAACACAGATTCTTGCTACTCAAATGTGTAGTGACAGAAATTGCCTCACCTGGAATGTTTAGTAGTGCAGATCTAAGGCTCCAACTCCTTGGTTACTAACTTACTACTTGGTTACTAACTCCTCAACTCCTTGGTTACTAAATTATTCATTAAGTTTGATTAGCATATCTCTAGTGGTATACATCTCTACATGTATTTATATATTTTTTCTTTCTAAGGAATATTATAGCAAAGAGTCAAAGATTTTTCTTCCTACAGTGGAGTTCATAAGCTTCCATGAGCTAAGTTTTTAGTGTTCTGGAAACACTCCAGGAGAAGTATTTTTGAGACCTTTCAAATACAAAACCATGATAAGTAGAATCTCATATTTAAGATGTGTACATTCAGGTTTTATTTAAGATATCAGTTTAAAAGAGACTTCTGCTGCTAAATAAAAAAGCTTTCAATAATATACTAAGAAATAAAAGATTAAACTGACTACGAGACAATACAGCTTTAATTATCTAGTTTTATGCAACTAGCTGCCTAATAAAAGAAAGTGATAACTTCCAGAGTCTTGATATCTTTATGCATAGTTACTATGCATGGGTTGGGAGTGAGTTTGTAACTCCATAGAGAGGCATAGAATATGCAAAAAAAAAAAAAAGGAATAAGAAAATCTGACACTTCTGAATAAGTTAATAAAGATTAGTATGCCTGGAATGTGGAGTATATGTAGGTGGATTTGTATGGTATTAGCCATGGGGAAAGGACTTATATTGGAGAAATATGAGGTAGGTGATTAAGGGTTTTTATGTTCTTTGACAGGGTTTGGAATTTAGCCCAAGGTCAAGGAAGAGTTAGTGCAAAGAATGGGAGCTGACTGCAGGTAGAGACTAGAGTTAGAGACTATTTGAATAAATCTAGGTGAGAATGATTGTAGCATGAACTAAAAATGTAGAAATAGAGATAAGGAAAAATAAAGTATTCAGGAGGAAAACACTAGATTATGTACTTAGTTATTGGGAATTGGTGAGAAAGAAGAAACTGTAGCTGACTCTTATATTTTTGACCTTCATAACATGGTACAAAACATAGGGAAAGGAGTAAGTTTGAAAAGAAATTATGATTTTGTTATCAAATTATTTTCTAAATTTATTTATTTATTTACAGTACTGGGGATGGAACTCAGGGGCATTCTACCTATGAGACACCCCCAACCCAGATTTTTTTTTATTCTTTTTTTTTAAACTGGGTCTCACTGATTTTTTTTTTTTTTTTTAATGGTGGTACTGAGGATGGAACCCTTCTACCTCCAGCCTACACTCCCAGACCTATTTTATATTTTTATTTGGAAACAGGGTCTCTTAAGCCAGGAAGGCTGGCTTCGAACCTGAGCAATCCTCCTGTCTCTGCCTCCCAAGCACGGGGATTACAAGCATGCGCCACCATGCCCGGCATAAACAGGGTCTCACTGATTTTCAGTGGGCCTCACTAATAGCTGAGGCTGACTGCGAACCAAGATCCTCCTATCTCAGCCTCCTGAATGCTGGGATTACAAGTGTATGCCACCACACCCAGCTTTAAATTATTTTTTAGATTGGACTTCAAATTGTAGATGTCTAATAACAGGTATGCCTTAAATATTTAACAGCTTTAAAAGGGTTTAGGTGGTTATTTTTCACACCACATACTTTCTGTATTATTTATTCTTATTTTTTCAGTTATGATAGAAAAATCAATACATAAGTGGAGAGATGATAAATAAGATAAGACAGAGGGCTATGCCTTCAAATCTACACTCTCAGTTTGGATAATATCTAAGCATCTCACTCGTGAATTAAAATTTATTTTTAATAAAATTTATGCAGTATTTGAAATAAAAGAAGGGATTTTTCAAATTTCTATTTACATATAGAATATTAGTCAGTTTCAGATCCTGACAATTATTTTAAGGTAAGGTTATGAAAATTCCTGTGTTGGTAACACTTTTGTATCTAAAACCACCTTTTATAAGTATCTATGCTCTAATAAGTATTTGTTGAAATAAACACTATAAATCTGCTTCACATTTTTTATAAATTAGAAATGTGGAGGTGAATATATGGGGAATCAGCATAATGATACATGAAATATCAAACATTTCCACAATGCTAATATTTAAAATTTAAATTCAATTTAAAATATAAATAAAAATTTAAATTAAATTTAAAATTTAATTTCATCACTCTAGTTCTTATCTAATAGCAACAACAACAAAAAGTAAAGCTGAGATTCTTTGGAACTTATTCTGGCATGATCTGTGTTTGACTGTCACAGTGAGATTTGTTTTCTCCACACATAAATATATGTTTAAAATTTCTTAATTTGCTTTTGATTTGGGTAGAAAATGTAAGTCACTATTAAAGCTACTTAATATGCTACATCTTTTTCAGTGACTTTAGCTATCATTCTGAAAATATTTTAAAATGATTTTTAACAATATAAAAAAGAGAAATCAGGTTTGATGGACTTCAGCACCTATTAAGTATATATCCTGTTTGAAAAAATGTGCTAGCCTCCAACACATCTGGGACATTTTCTGCACCTTGTATCCATCTCTGCTCACCAATTGTGCACATTTGCGACAGGGATGACATTGATGAATCACTTTAATTTACCAGGCTACCGACAGTTTGCCAAGACTATCTGTATGAACCAGAAAGAGCTGCTCCTCATCATTTCAGATATGTGTATTGTTTTTTAAAAAATGTAACCGATCAAAGGCAATTTGGGTTGCCCTTGTGCCAAAAATATAGAAAAATAGATATTCCAGTATCTTGCATATTTTTCTGTCATTTACTTCTCTGTTTTAATGTACATTTAATAACTAAGTAATATATGTTAACTTGGTTCTTTGGTAAAATTAATTGTGATGAAAGCTGGCATTTTTTAAATTCTGAGGATTATTTTAAACTTAAATTTATATAAAACGAGCTGACTTTCAGAAAACAGTTTAATCTTTATGCCATCTAATAAACAAAAAATGATTATTTTGACAAGAGTAAATGTTGGTAGTAGTTTTTCATTTAAATGGTTTAGACCTTAGGTAGGAAACAGACGAAAGAATACATAAGCTACCAATGTGTTATATATGATATTATTTTAGTAAAAATATGGGCTGTAAGAAAAGATATTATTGAGAATATTATGAAGAGGGAAGATAAGTGTCATGTAATATGCTTATGTTCTCTTGAATTAATGGAAGTTAATCTTTTTTCTAAATGAATTTGAATCTAAAATTATATTTAGTTTGCACATGATAATGTGGTACTATTACAGAATTTTTATTTTCAGAACTGGGAATGGAACGCAGGGACACTCTACTTCTGAGCTATACCCCCAACCCTTTTTCTATATTTTATTTTGAAATAGGATCTCACTAAATTGCAAAGGCCTCACTAAGTAGCTGAGATTGGCTGCAAACCTGTGATCCTCCTGTATCAACCTCCTAAAGTCCTGAGATTACAAGCTTTAGCCACCAGGCCCAAGCTACTATTATAGAATTTAAAAAAATCCATCTTATTTATAAAGCACCTACCATATGCCAAGACTTATACCAGTTATTTCCATATATTTATGTTGGATTAGATAATGTATTATACTATATAATCAGGATCTGGTGTCTTTCAAATGCTTTCATTTTTTATTGGTACTTGGAAATGAAACCAAAGTCATTCTGCCTCTGAGCTACACCCACAATGCTTCTTTGTTAATTTCTTTTTTTAAACAGGGTCTTGATAAGTTGCTAGAACTAGTCTTGAACCTGTGATCCTCCTGTCTCAGCCTCCCAGTACTGGAATTAAAGGTATTCACCACCAAACCTGGCTCCATAAAATGCTTTCAGTTGTTATTTTGTGATACCAAAAATTTAAAGTTTATTAAATTAAATAAAAATTGTATCTACTTTAAATATATCTACTATTAAATATAAATTATATCTACTTTTTATAAAAAACTATAAGATCATTTTACTGCAATATATTTACTTCTGGGAGGCATTATTTCTTTACTCTTCACAAACAACTACTTTATGACATAAATTTTAGTCTTTGCTGTAGTATGTTTTGACAGAGAAAGAATGAGGTTAGAGATTTTGACTATTTGAATTGAGTTATAATAGAGCAAAAATTAGGAAGGAGTCAAAAGATTAAGACTGTTTTGGCTACATTACATATCCTGTGCGACTGATCCTGGTGCTTTTAATATAGCTAGTAAACACAGCTTACCTATTAGATTAATCAAATACATACCTACATATCTTTTGTTCTTTGCTTTTTTTGTACTATTCTGATAATAACTCATAAGTTTTCACTCCATCACATTAGTGTGAACACACCAAATAGTCATAGAATGTGTTTCTCAGGTTAATGTAACATGACAGGTTGATGTATGGGAACAATTTTGGGGGTAAGGAAGCTCATTTAACGTAATTTTGATTTCACAGAGAAAAGTTCTACATGACTTTAAGAAACCCATATGACAGGATTCCAATTCTTGCCAGTATATTTGTGCACATTCACAATTCCTGCTGTAGCCCTGGTGTCATGGATGAAACGGGTCACATTTTTCTGGAAAGCAAAGTAACATACCAGGTTACCTACTGAGGAAAGTACCCTAGTGTGCATATAATAGGTATCTTGCACTTAAAAAGTAAATTTATCCAGGAGTGGTATAGCTGGATCATATGGTGGATCCATTCCCAGTTTTCTAAGGAGTTCTACACTGATCTCCATAGCGGCTAAACTAGTTTGCACTCCCACCAACAGTGTACAAGAGTTCTTCTTTCCCCACATCCTCTCCAGCATTTGTTGTTATTTGATTTATTTATGCTTGCCACTCTGATTGGGGTTAGATGGAATCTCAGTGTAGTTTTGATTTGCATCTCCTTGATGGCTAATGATGTAGAACATGTTCTCATGTATCTATCGGCCATTTGCATCTCTTCTTTTGTGAAGCATCTATTCAGTTCAGTTGCCCATTTCTTGATTGGGGTATTTGTTTTGTCCAAAGGGGTTAAAATCAGAGAACTACAGTAACATATGCAAACCCATGTTCATAGCAACACAATTCATAATAGTTAAAATATGGAACCAAGCTAGTTCTCCATTAACAGATAAATGGATTGGAAAATTGTGGGAAATACACACAATGGAATTCTACTCAGCTATAAAGAAGAAGAAAATCATGTCATTCGCAAGAAGATGGAAAGACCTGGAGAACATTATGCTAAGTGAGATCAGCCAGGCACAGAAAGAGAAGGGACATATGTTCTCTCTAATATGCCCCAAATAGGGAGAAGTAGGAATACCAGAGCGACTCCAGTTAAGGGAGGGGAAACCTCAGCAAAGCTAGAATGGAAGGATAGGAGAGGAAGAAGGCTGAGGTTGATTACAGAAGGAGCTACATTCGAATAATGTGTAAAAGTATGAATGTAGCATGGTCAACCTGTACACTCATTGTTGGGAGGGGGAAAGGGAAGGGGGTGGGAAAGAGCACCAAGCAGATTCTGAATGTATGCCGTTTTTAATACATTCCACATAAAAAATAAATTTAAAAAAGTAAATTTACAAAGCACGTTCTGAACATTGTTTATGAAATCTCAGTCCTTACTCTTGCTATCAGTTTAAGGATGCTTTCCTGGTGTGATCAATCTCTCAAGACTCTCTTCTATCCAAGAAAACCTTTACATGTACCACCATCTTTCATTATTTATTTTTATGGACTTGGACTATGGAAGATGCTATAATTTTAGTAACATAATTTTAGTTGAAGAACTGAATTGGACTACTCTGTCATCTTTCTTATCCTACTTCTCTTTGTTGGTTAGTTTAGCTTTGAATGGGCCAGTGTCTTGCTTTGTCAGGCTGACAGAACAGGGCCCCAGGGAAAATACAAACCATATCCATGATAGATAAGGTGACTATATAATGTTTCTTCCAAACCTATACTTTGAGAGTGGAAAGGAATGTTGTTAATGATAGTACTTGGTCAATGTGTGCTAACTAGGAGTGTCTCAAATAAATTGGGGCATATGGATATACTAATGATCAAATTAAAATAATTATTGAGCCAGTGCTACATGACTAATGCTTCTACTTATTGAGAGTTGGTGGTGAGGTGAATAAAAGCCATCCCCGATAAAAAAGCCTCATGGTCAAGTAAACATGTTCCATATTTGGACATAGATATGTATATATCCATGGTAGAAGGTTCCAGTGTTTTTTTTCCCTATCAGGGTAGCCCTTAGTTCTTATTAGCATATTTTAAAAGAACCCTGAATAAAAGCATTGGAATTTAAAATAGCCTTTGCTCCATCTCAATGTTTTATACTCTTGTAATTAGTTTTCCTTACTTCTTTCTCACCTCATAATTCATGCCACCGCATTTGAGCATTTATCATTGGTGTTGTTAGGAGTTATATGCATAGTTCAGCGGATGAATTGTTTTAATAGCATTGTTTCTATTCTAAAGGCAAGTTTGGGCTTGGCTAGATTTAGGAACTTCTTTTTAAACTTTGGCTCAGTGTACTGTTCTCAAGTGAGAATGTGGGAATTAAAACACGGGAACGAATCACAGCTCACACATATTTATTTTATATTGGTATTTTTCTCTTATTTCAATTTCAAAGTGCCTTTTGTCCCTTAGTGCTCACTACAAGATTTTATAAATCTTTGCTTTTCTTTGTTGTCAGTTTCTTTCTTTCTTTCTTTCTTTCTTTCTTTCTTTCTTTCTTTCTTTCTCTCTCCTTCTCTTTTCTTTTCTTTTCTTTTCTTTTCTTTTCTTTTCTTTTCTTTTCTTTTCTTTTCTTTTCTTTTCTTTCTGTGTGTGGTGCTGGGGATTGAACCCAGAGGCATTCTACCTCTGAGCTACACCTTCAGCTCGATTTTTTTTATTCTTTATTTTGAAACTGGGTCTCACTAGTTGTGGAGAACCTCACTAAGTAGCTGAGGCTGTCTTCGAACCTAGATCATCCTATCTCAGCCTCTCAAGTCCTGGAATGAGAAGTGTGGGCCACCACTCCTGGCTTTCAATTTACATATTTCTTTCCATGTGTACACAATTATCTTTAAGATCTATATGTTTTCATGTAGAAACCTCCTTATGACAACATGTTCTGTCTTAGTTGACATTCTTATTGAACAAATGTTAGGTTTATATGCAGTTATGATGTGCAAAGATTCTTGTGAACCCTTTGCCCAATTTCTACCATTGTTAACATCTCATATAATTATAGTACAATACTGAACCCAGGATATTTACATTGATAAAACCACCATGCATGCTGAGTTTTCACTAGGTCACCATGGACTTGTACATGTGTGTTTGTGTGTATGTGTGTGTGCAGTTCTATATAATTTTTCACACATATAGGTTCATGTCTCCATCACTGTAAGCTGAGATTGAACAGTCCCACCATCACAAGATCTTCTCCCATCCCCTCCTATGACTATCCTCACTTTCTCTTGGTCTCTCCCATCTCTTACACCGTGCAAGTACTGATAGTGTTCCACTTTTTCTAAAAAAAAATAGTTATTTAAAATCTTACATACAGCCGGGCGTGGCGGCGCACGCTTGTAATCCCCACGCTTGGGAGGCGGAGACAGGAGGATTGCGCAGGTTCGAAGCCAGCCGCGGGTGCTGGCTTAGGAGACCCTGTTTCCAAATAAAAATGTAAAAATAGATCTGAGAGTGTAGCCCGGAGGTAGAAGGGCTTCTAGGAACCCCAGTACCACCAAAAAAAAAAAATCTTACATACATAGATGTTACAGAATGTAACTTTTGTTTGATTTTCTCTGTGCATTTTAAACAGTTAATTTTTTTTACTATGGATTTTTGTTTTAAGACTGAGAATGTGATAAAACACTGTTGTTTTCACTGTTAGCAATTTAAAATAAAGTAGTACTTTACATTTCAGCATAGATGGAAATGATAACATAATTAGTTATATTAATGGATGCAGCACGGATTGCAAACAAAAAGTGTATGGCAATGGAGGACAGAAATACTGATTGCATTGGTTTTAACATGGGAAATGATATGATATTGACCATTGGAGTATAATCCAGACCAATGGATTCTCAAGAGAATCACAAGTAAAAGAGAAAAAAGTGGACTTAGAGCCAGAAAACTAAGTAATTTGTATTTTCTTGACCTGAAAGGACCATATTAGGAAGACCATAGTAAATGTGAACAGTATTAATCTAGTGATTAGTTTAAAATGATATGGTGTCTTTCTAAAATGAAACACAACTTTTTAAAAAAGCTTCATATTATGCTTAATATATGACCTATTTCAAGGAAGCATGTTTAGTCACAGGCCAGAACTATGAAATTTCTTTTATGTGCCCTCTCAGTTTTGCCTTATGAGAAAGAAAATAAAATCAATATTTTTGATAATTAGGTTTTCATGACATAATCAAGGTGTATATTTTGTCTGTTTTCGTGCCCTTAGTATTGATTAATATTTATGAGATTGAGAAGTTGATCATATAGTGTATATTACTGTATTACTTTTGAAGTCAGTATTTTCCTCATTTATTAGTATGAGAAACGTTGGAATTTTTGAGTAGCAGCATCATTCCAATCTTAATGGCAAGAGATTTCATATCTACCTGCACATAAAACCCAGCTAATCAATTTGAATCCACAGCTAGAACTCCAGCATTCATTAGGAGGCAGAAAAGGCAGATGCCTGAGGTTGACACCTTACAGAAGGATCTCCAGGGTTTGTATTTTATTCACTCTTTCATTGGCCCTTTCTATTCTCATTGCTTTGTTGGAGGTCAGTGTCACCTAACAAACACTTGAAATGATTTTAATGACATGTTATAAAATGGTGGTTGTAAAGGATTGCTCAGGGCGCTGCATTGTACGGTGAAAATAGGCTAGGTTGAAAACCCCTGCTGAAAATGGGCTTTGCGGCAAAAAGACATTTATGTTTTTTCTCATCATCAACGCTCATCATTTGCTATTCTCATCTATTTTGTTTTCT
Organism: Muscardinus avellanarius; assembly: GCF_963383645.1. Taxonomy (NCBI): domain Eukaryota; kingdom Metazoa; phylum Chordata; class Mammalia; order Rodentia; family Gliridae; genus Muscardinus; species Muscardinus avellanarius. The sequence continues at coordinate 61,968,265 of NC_137791.1, read as the reverse complement.
CCTTTCAATACCCTAAACATTTTATTTAATATTAGAAATAAATGATGACAAAATAGAGAACTTATATAATTATGAGTGAGTAAAACAGATATGTTTTATTTCACATTTGATTTCAGATACATTATACAGAGGAAGGGAATTTTGCCTTTTTCACAGGTGTGTGATGTTGGCATATAATAAGCATTTCAAATAGATTTTTTTTTAATAAATGAATGAACTGATTGTAGTTTCTATGTTTAAAAATGTTACAAAGGGATTTTTCCAGTTCCAGTACTACATGAGGCTCTAGAAGTACAAAAACAGGCCATGGGGTTACAGTTAGCCTAGTCTTCATTAGTATACCTCCAGCTTACTCTGAATTTTCCAAAGAACACCAGATGCTTCCAGTCTCTGACTCATATACCCAAGCAGCTCTCAATAGTCAAAATGTAGGCCCTCAAGTCTCCAATTACATAATTTCCTTATCATAAAAACCCAAGGGACTCTGAAAAATTTGATTCTGCTCATTCTGCTTCTACTTATCAATATAAACTAACCTTTACTGAGAGTAGAGTGGGTTTCCCACACCTCTCTTAAAACTAAGAAGGAAAAAAACAAAAACATTAAACTGAAGAAATTCATTCTACTAATCTCTTTCTCTCTCTCTTTTTTTTTTTTTTCTTTATGGTACTGGAAGATAGAACCCAGGGGGCACTCTACTACCAAGCTACGCCCCCCAGCCCTATTTTTTATTCTTTATTTTGAAACAGAGTCTCACTAAGTTTCAGAGGGCCTCATTAAATAGTTGAGGCTGGCCCGCAAACCACAATCCTCCTATCTCAGCCTCTCGAATGCTGGGATGACAAGTGTGCGCCACCAGGTCTGGTTCTAACTTCTCTTTTTGAGCAGGACTGATTTCTTTGTATCTTTTATCTCATTCACTTATCACAACATTCCTAAGAGCTGGGTATTATATTCTCATTTTGGCAATTAAGAGGTTCAAAGCAGCTATGACACTAGGCCAGTATCAACCGTCTAATAAGTGCCTCAGCTAGTCTTTTGTCTTATACAAGCAAGAATCTAAGTCTCTACAACTGGGTTATTGCTGGATTCTTCTATTCTACCTTTGGTACAGAACATGCTTTCGCTGGGCCATGTCTACTTTTTGGCTATTGCATTTTCCTTCTGACTCTTGCAGATCCATGGAGACTAATGCTTCAGGCATGCTTTTGGTTTGATAGCAGCTTTGCCACAGTGGTTGATTAAAATTGGCCATGAATGCTTTGCTGCTCCTCTCATTTGGAGTTTGGACCTATTTTCCCCCTTTTGAATCCAGGAAATTGACATGTAAATTGCTTTGACCACAACTGTGAAAGTAATGCTCTGCCAACTACGGGCTGTGGCTTTAAAAGGCCTGGTTGCTATTGCTTTCACTCTTCTGAAACCCAGAACTACCATATCACATGGCTAGCTATCCATATAAGGATATGGGGAGAGAAGCAAGAGATCGGCCTGATTAGCCAACAGTTGTTCACTCATCTTAGTAGAAGCACCAGGTATGTGAGTGTCACCATTTTGGATTTCAGGCCCAGCTGAGCCAAGTGGAATGGGCAGGAAGATTAGCTGAACCATTTTCCAGAGTAATAATTAATTAAACAATTGTGATTTAAGGTCACTCATCTTTGAGGTGCTTTGCTGAGTAGAAGTAGATATCTGAAATTCATACTAAGCCCAAAATTTACCTTGTATCTGTACACTGATGACTGAGTATTAGTCTCTATCAGTTCTATACCTACTCCAACATATTGGCACCTTAACAAAAATGAGGTTTTGGTTCCTCTAGGAAAGGGAAGGAAATTTATGGGAAATGTGTGTGTGTGTGTGTGTGGGGGGGGTCTAAAATGGAACAAGTAAAGCTTCCAGTGAAATGAAAAGAATAATCAGATGAAGAAAACAATGTAGGGAATTCAATGCAGCTCTCACAAATCAGTATCAGCTCTCTGAAGGATGCTATAGTAAGAGGAATATGGCTGATGTGGAGAATTCAAGAAATAATGGAAAGTTCCTTCATGGGTAAACACATGTAGCTGCATTGTGAGGAAGCTCTGTGTGGCAGGCATGCAGGCAAGCTCCTTGGGCTCCTTTCAGGAGAGAATTTTCTCTTGGGAGTGGGGAGAAAAATTAGCTGACAGTCTTAGTAGCAGAACCTTTTGAGTTCTTTGCAGCATTCAAGCTAAGGCTATGCTCTACCCGATCATTTCCCAGCTATGACTGAACATGATGGAGTCCTAGTGGCCTGGCCTTTTCTGCCAATGCAGGACTCTCTGACAAGTTGTATCTACACTGGATTTCCATGGTAGATGGTTTGATACTTAGTGAGATCTGCATTGTGTACCCTGCACTGCTCTTCCTGTCCAATTCTCTTTATCCTATTTTTTTTCCTCACAAAGGCTTTTACTTTGTGGTCCAGAGGCTTTCCCTGCATAACCCTGTTTCCTTCCTTTTTACTTTTCAGAGGTGTTACTCCCAATAATCATCTTTTACTTCTAATTTCAGTTCAGCATCTGCTTCTGGGAGGACTTGAGCAAGAAGCGGTTGATGGAATTAAACTGACAGATGGTTCAGATTAGAAGAACTGTAAGGCCTCTTTCAACTTTGCAATAAGATAACGTTAGGATCTGCAGCCTGCTCACTTCCAGGCAGGGTTGGATAATCACTTTACAACAATTCTAACAAAACATGCTGAGCTTTACTGCATGAGATTCTACCTTTTGAAATAGAAAAGACCTATCTAGATTTATTCCAAACTCTATTCTTTGGGAAAAAAAAATTGTATTTTCTTCCTTATTGGAAAAATACATTCAAATTGCACTCTTTAAATTTATTTCACTTGTTAATATTTGTAACTATTGAGAGTTATTTAAATCTCATAAATTAAGCAGAAAAAAGATAGAAATGTGTTAGTGTCTAGTAAAAGATACCTGTTTAAATTAAGCTCTTGGCAACATACATGTATTTTTAGCCGATAACACTAACATTGAAGATGATTAAAAGTAGAGTAGAAAACCTATCAAACATGCTTATTGTAGTTTGGAAAATAATCTTCTATTTTGCTCTCCTATTAATGTGTATCAAATTAGTATGAATGATTTCTAGAATATTAAAATTAAGATATTACAAATTGCTGATATTTACTTCTTAATCTTAAATTGTGATGGTGTCTTGTTAATATTGTGCTTATATAATATAAATGGAAGAAAAAGGTTACAGTAAAGATTTGAAGTTAGAAAATCAGAAATATGGCATAAGGCCATCCATTGACTCCCAGACCTCTGGTGTTTACACAGTGCATAAAACTAGGGGAAAAGTAATAACTAAACTTTTACATTTTGCTGAGGCTGTGAAAAATACCTATTATTTTATATTCCTTTGAAACAAATTTTGGATTCCTGGTAATAAGGCAGAGCTCTTATGGAGAAGAGTTTTGTTTTGACTTCCTAATTTTAAAATGATCTTTATTCAGATCCTATTATCTGTCACATATTATACTGGGTTCCTTATGTAAATTTTCTCATTGGTTATCATAAAAATACTATTAGGGACTTTTTCATTTTATACATAATAAACTTGTGGCATTAGAGAGGTTAAATAATATGATCAATGTCACCTTAGATCACTTAAAAAGTCTATTTAAATTAATAAATAGTAGTGCGTGGATTTCCCCAACCATGGCTGACTTGTAAGGCCTATGCCTCCCTGATCACCATGCCACCTACACCTTCCTATTGGCCTCGTTCCCACTTTACTGTGCTCTTCCTTGGAACAGAAGACACAGCTGCTGCAGCAGCACTGCTGTTGTCTGCTACCTCTGCTGCCATCCACTCAGGCTGTGTATGCTCGAGGTGCAGGGAGCTGATGTGCAAGGGTTTAAAGGGGCGCTTGCTGCTGCCAAGTGGGTTGTTATCACTAACCACACTGCTGCTGTCATTAGTGCTGCTGCCAGCACCGCCAGCCCTGCTGTTGCCAGCGCCAGCGCTGCGAGGCCTTGGGCTCTGAATGTCCCGGGTGATCCTGTAGACAAGCAGCTGCTTTCAGATTTCACTTGCTCATTGCCTATGGATCTTTTGCCTTAGGACTCAAGCTTAAGTCCTTAGAGCCTAGAAGGGAAGACTACCTGAGGTATGGTTTGAGTGTCCCCAGCATCTGGAACAATTGGCCTTGAACCAAACATTCACAACCCAGTTCTATCTTCCTTTCTGCCCTAGAGATTTCTTTTCCCAGAGGTTTTTTTCTTTTCCTTCTCTCTTGTAATGCACCATCAGCCATGGAAACATAAGCATAAACATCTTAGATTGAACAAAACTTAGTCTTAATAATTTATCACTCTACTTAATATTTTAGGTTGAAAGAAATAATAAAAATCATGTGACTTTTATTATCATGAATACATATAGGTATTTGTGCAATAATTGAACTGTAATAATTTTTAAAGATTTAAACTGTATTGGTATGACTTTGATATTAAGTAAGGGTGGTTTTGGTATGATTTTGTAAAAAAAAATAATTGCTCAAAAAGACAACAATTCTTGTAGTCCTATCAATAATTCATATACCTCAATATGGAAAGGATTTCAGGGACAAGATTATTTTATTGGTAGGAGTGGACTCTCTTTAATTCTAGTTCCAAAGGTTACTGACAAGGAGGGCTGTGTTGTGTCAAATAGAAAGTAAAGAAATGACGTGAAAATTTTACAAACCTTTACTCATTAAGGAAATGCCAAATAATGATCAAATAATCTTTTTTTTTTTTTTTTTTTGGCTATACTGGGGTTGGAACGCAGGGGCATAAATTATGCCTGCGAGCTACACTTCCAGACTTACTTTTTGTCCTTTTTTATTTTTGAAACAGGGTCTCACTGAGGTGCAAAGGGCCTTGTTAAGTAGCCGAGGCTATCTGTGAACTGGTTTCAGCCTCCAGAATACTGGGATTAAAAGCATGTGCCACCATGCCTGGCTCCAAATGATTTTTTTTTTTATTGGAAGAAAAGAATGTCATTGTTGAATTCTTTATCATCTTAACTAAAAACAAAAGCCTTTTTGTATTTTTAAATTGAGACAGTATATGGAAGAAAAGAATTAGAAGTTCTTAGCCAGAGTTCTCTTCCTTTATTTTTTTCTCTTCTGTTTTTCAGTTATTTCTCAGTGGTCTGACAGTACAAGGTGTGGGGGGAGGTGGGAGGGAGTTGTATGAAAACCGTGGTGCAAATTATCTTCACCAAAGGCATCTTTTCTTATAATGCAATAATTTTTCCTGCTTGAGTACAATGAGAGTTTATATTTCCTTCTGTCCTGCAATAAAAACAAATGAAAGCTTTGATTGTTTTTAAATTAAGAATATCAGAAGTGGTATATAATATGTAAATACATACATTTTAGACAGGATGAGCTTCTGGTCAAATGTATAGATTTTTAGAATGAGTTTGCATCCAAAATTCTTTTTTTTTTGGTTTTTAGTAAATTATAGAAGGAATATAATTTTATGCAAGAAAGTAAAAGTAAATATGTGATTTTTATATTTAAATAAAATTATCCTAAAGTGTTATATTGTTGTTGTGAGGGAGGATGACACTATATATGACTTTAGGCATATTTCATATGCATTTTTCTTATCTTCTTAATTTAAAGTTACAGTGAAAGAAATGCATGTTAATTATTGATGTTTAAGAAACAAATCAATGATGTTACTTTTTTTTAAGCATTTGCACATAGATGTATGTTTTGTTATTTGTGAACTACCTGCCAGAGTGTATTGTAAAGAACTGTATCTGTGGGTGAAATAAGTATGAGAAACCAATGAAGAGAAAAAGGTAGTTGCTTTACATTTCTGATCCTCTTTAGTTTTTAGTGTTAAATGGGAATTATGCGTCCTGTCTTTGCATGAAGATGCTAACATTCTCTTAATGTAGTTAAATTGTTGAGTAAGAGCTTTTAAGTTTGTAGGATGACAAATGGCATAGATCACTACTAGTATTTATGAGTATTTAATATCCTATCTGTCATCTGCACTTAATGTTTTCATTTGGTTTTAACACGATGTGTGAGAACTGTTAGCACTGTTTTTAGAATTCTTTTCCTAGATAGATGTTTTTCCTTTTAAGCTCCAAACTATTTGGTCAGATGAAGTATGAAACTACTTCAATTCAAAGTTCCTCTTTGAGCAGATAGGCAGGGGTATTTTTTACAAGTTTTTTTAAGGAAACACTAAGTACTTATTAAAAAGAATAAAAATTTTTTGACTTTCACTGTACATATTATTAAAAACCACGGGTAATTGAATTCTTGGGAAATTAAAATAAGGCTAAACAATGATTTTGAAAATGAGTAATTAAATGCAAAATTTACTCAGGAAGTCTATGGAAATGGCTCACAACTCCCTATGCTTGAATTAAATAGGCTAATTCTAGCCTGAATTCCACCACAGGAAAAATTTTTTAAATGTCTGAATTTATTAACCTGTGCAAGGAGAACTTTAAATTGAAAATAATGACAGCACCTTAATTATGGTGATTTTATTGAAAGCCTACTACTGTGGCAAGAGCTGCATCCTAGGCTTCTGGAGCAGTGGCAGCTGTCAAACACCAGCATTGTTTCTGAGAAGGGTTCAGAGTGGGGTGTTTTTCAAGGACAAGGTGTTCAGCTATTGTCTCAGTGAGCACTGCTAGTTAATATTCAACAGTTTTCTTAATCAAAATCATGTGTCCTGCTCCCTAGAGTGTTTGTTAAAGTGATTGTATGTTTATCAGAGCCTTAGACAGCAGAAACAGAGTATTCTTGGCCGAGGTTTTGGTAATGAGAACCTGTATTATTCCAGGGTGCTGATAAGAAAAGGAAAATGCTGTCAAAATACAATGTTTGTAAAAAAAAATAGTAATTACTATAGCTCAAGAAGTCAACCTTTTCTTTGAAGCCCTTGTTCTTTATATAACTTCAGTTGTTTATCTCGGATAATGGGGTGGCAGGGTACGGTGATATCCTGCTATAAACTCCAGGAATGGCATGCAGTGATCAAGGAGTCTAGGGGTCTATTAATCATTGCTTCTGTTGGATGGCTGATTAAGGCTCTTCACAACATGTTTCCTTCAGATTACAGAAAGTTCTTAATGAAGTAAAGCTGGAGGGGCTTTAGAAAGCTCAGTCTGGCACTGTACAAATGGTACTGAAAAGTCAAGTGGGAAAAACAACCTTTGCCAAAAGTAACATAATGTAAGAGCTAATGCATTCCATAAAACACTGTGCCTAGAATGCAGGACTCATTACAGATTTAGTTTTTAACCCCAAATCTCTAAACTCAAATAGAAATCCTCATGGAGAAATCTGTTCTCTATTGCCAAGTAATACTGCCCTAGAAACAGCTATGTTGATTGTGTATGACTTTTTCTGTGATTGATACCTTATACACCCTGTCCCCCTCCACATATACATACTTGAAATAATTAGGGCTCCTTGTTTGGAAAAATATGGTCCCTATAAAATCATTATTAACATTCATGTTTAGAATTTATTTTGTTGGTAATGAATCTCTATGAGGAATTTAGGCTTCTTAAACAGTTCTTTTTAATTATTATGTTGATAGATTTCCTCTAGAAATAGAACATTCAATAATAAATCACATATTGTGGAGTTATTTTATATAATAAAATGCACACTTTTGCTATTAATTAAGAAGTAATGCACCCAAATCCTGTAAGAGTTAATCTTTATAAGAAATACCATTTTTGAAGTCTACATCCAGAAATATTGCTAATTCAGAGATATTGATATATGTACTGCACTTTAAGTGTTAATGGGCACAGTAATGAATATCAATGATGCAATACTTATTTTTTGTATTAAGTAATAAACCCAGGGAATTCTACCTCTGAGCTAGCCACACCACCCTGCCCTAGTTTAATTTTATTTTGACACAGAGTTTTGCTAAATTGTTGAGGCTTGCCTCCAACCTGCAACAGGTATGCTTGCTCGGTTTACTGCAACATATTTGAAATGTAAACCCTACTATTTACAAATGTTCAAAATTACTAATTTACCTAGTATTTGTATATGGAGCCAATTAATTTCACCTTTTAAGTATTTATTTAGTTGAAGCTTGAAATTGTTTGAAAATGTGAGTCACAATCATAGTTTAGGAGAATTATGTATCAGAAAGTCTGATCTAAAGATAGAAACCACACAGTAGATTAAATAAGAAAGTTTCATATTTAAAAAGTTATTAAACTATGACAAAAGAGCAAATATAAGATAAGAGAAAACCAAAGCAGTACCCCAGAGCTGAGAGAAAAAATTAAGGAAAGAGCTTTGGGAGAGGTTCAAACTTTCTAGAACAGGTACAGTTCATCCCCACTGGAGAGCATAGAAGTTCTCAGGTTTAGCTGAGTTTCTATAGGTGACGTATTGTCCATGGACAAGCTGGTAGCCAAGAGATTAAGCCAAGTTTGGGTAACCAAACACGTGACTGTACATCAGAGGATGGGCACACCTTCCAGAGCATGCGAGGGCCTGCAGAAGGGCTTGTTGGGGTTTCTGGGGAAGAGGGAGGGGTTGAGCAGGTGGCCCATAGGCCTACTAAGAGAATTCTGGAGTCAGAAACGTTTCTATTTAGAGGGGGTGGCAGAAATGTTATCAGTAGGCTGATGATTTAAAAGGCAAGCCTATATGCATTTTGATCCCTTGTGTGGCTGGGGTAGAGCTCCATGGAATTCCTTCAGATCCCCACCTGAACTGCTGACCTTCATACTACCATAACAAAATCCCCTTCCTCCTGCATTGTTCCTTCAGCATCCTTTATTGGAGATGCTCACTGTAAAGGAATTGTGCATGAAGCTCTTCCATCTATTATCGATCACAGGGCATGTGTTTATTGAAAGGTACATTCTGAATTGGAGGTGATTAATTCAAAACTGGTGGGTGATGGCTTACATTTAATCACTGGTTGTAGCTAATATTATGGCATGACTGACAATTGTAAAAAATAGCATGTTAAGACTTTTAATAATATGTTGTTTATATGTATCTTAGTATTAGTAGCTCCTTCTTGTCTATCCTGATTGGTCACATTGTTTTTGTTTTGTGTAGTGCTATGCTTGTTTTTCACTGTATCTTTTATATATACCACTTATCACTCTTGGGATGGGAATGGAAGGCTATGTATATGTGTCACTGTAAGGATACTCAGACTTTAAGTACTTGAGCTGCCTCCTTGTTGGAAGAATCCCATGGAGTTCCAATAGACTCTATTCTAATTAAAACCACCCAGATGTCTTTTGTGAATAAGTGAGAAAACTAATCCCAGCGTCTGCACTAGAAATAGCACACAGTTCCCTTAACAAAACTAAACTACAATATTGACTTGGGGGCTTGAAGAACATAAAGAATATAGATTCATTTATAACTAGTTATTCATTTATTTTTCTGTCATTATTATAATCAGTACAGTGGTTTAAGTGAGAAAAAAGTTATTTATGACTGGTTTCTGGTGTTCTGTAGATGTTACCATTTATCCTCTTAGTCATGTACTATTATAATTGTGGGTCAACAAATTGTCAAATAGTGTATGTCACATATATGTAGGAGACAGGTATACAAGTGTACAGGTATTAAACATGGTATTTAAAAAGATAAATACTAGTTAATGATTCCTAGATCAAACTGGCTTATTAGGTGCCAAAGTTACAGTAGGTGGTAAATAATTTTTTATATTTATGTCTATTGTTGCTTACATGTACTAATTACCACTGGCAAGCACAGTTTTTTTTTTTGGAATTAGGACATAAAACAGTTTTATTATAAATGATTTATTCTTTATTATATTAAGTAAGAAAATTATTTTATGTAAAGGCAATACTTGCTTTGGCAATTTGCTTTGTATTTGTAGTCCTTTCTCAGGGTCCTTTCCCCCCCCTTTAGATGAAATAAGGGAGTGGGTGTTAGTTTACTATACATGGTAAAAAAATTCAGCATAAATAAATGTAGTAGATATGTTTTTAAAAATTATGTTTTTAAAAGAATTTTGAAGGAACATGAACATTGAGAAACAAATACTTTAGTACAAATTATTTTTGTAGTGTGGAAAATAGATGATGATTCTATATAAACTATTGCTACTATATCAGGAACTGAGTAAGAAATAATTATAGGACAAGAAGTATGTCTTGTGATGAAGTCATTTTGTAAGAAACTTCTAACAAAAGTTTAAAATTCACTAAACTTAAGTTTGAGACATATAAATAAATTCATATATATAACATATATATGTGTGTGTATGTGTACATATATATTGAATAAAACCAAGCATTGCATTGTAGTGGACCAAGAATAATATTCCCAACTTTAATGAATGTAGCACTTAAAGCTTTTTAACTGTACGTATTCTGTTTTTCCCCAGTACTAAGAAATGTATGAAATAATTGAGTTAAAAATGCATAACTTGTGTTGAACATAACAATATGTGAAAAATGTCAGCTTTCTGTTACTGTAATAAATACCTGAAGTAATCACTTATGACAGAAAGGCTTAATTGGGCTTATAGCTGTGGAGGTTTTGACCAGGTGGAACTACTGCTTTTAGAACTCAGGTTGTGGAGGGGGCAGCTCCTCACCAATGGGAGCATGTGGCATGCCGGGCTTGCTCCTGTCATGCCAGGAATCAAAACAGAGAAAGAGGAGACCAAGACTTTATAATCCCTTTTAAGGCATACCTCCAGTGACCTAAAACTTTCTACTAGGCCTCATCTCTTAAAGTTTCTACTACCTCCCATTAGCACCACTCTAGGTATCAACTTTTTAATATCTAATCTTTTGAAGGACACTTAAGTTCCAAACTATAGCAGATAATAAATAAATGAAAGTATAAAGGAAACAATAAAAGGATGGACAAAACTTGAGCCTAATAAGTGATATGATAGGCTATCAATGAACAAAACGCTTCATTACCATAGGATGTACTTTATAGAGAATCTCTTTGTAATGTTTAGATGGAAGTTCCTCACAGTGGGAGACTTTCCCAAGGTCACACAGCTTAAAAGTAATGAGCAGAGGTACAAATATAGGATTCTGCATCCCCAAAGCCCAGGCCCCTTCTACTATACAATATGGCATAAAAGTTAAAAGTAGTTAAAATTCACTTGGTTCTTTAGTTGATAGGAACTTGATAATATTATTACCTTTCATTTGAACTTAGAGAAAAGAATCAACTATTAATTATTATTGGATAAATATTCACTAAAGTTTTGCTATGATATCTTATTATATTGTGATATAAATAAGTGGAGTAAACACATTATTATTCTATACATATTTTTCTTACAAATGGAACCTTCTTTTTGCTATTATGTCATTCTCTGGTATTTTCATGTTTCACATAAAAATCGTGTGTTTATTTCTATTTATTTCATAATTCTTGTTTCCCTAGCATTGCTACTTAACTATTTCACTAATGAAAATAATAATTATCACAGCTGTGAATTTTCAAATTTCTCCTTTGTTTTCTGTTGTTTCACTATACCATTGAATATGCTGAGAATTTTCAGGACAGTTTATCATATTTCTCCAATTAGAAAGTAAGCTTTGTAAAAGTTTTATCATCATTTTGTCTTAATGAGGGAAAGCTATACACAGAGGTTATCCAATAAATATTACACATTAAGCATCTAATTATTCTGAATGGAGAGATTATGAACTAGCATTTTGCTAAATAGAGCAAGAAGGATGTCTAAGGGCCTCATGGAGTTTCCAAACTTGAGGGTAAGTTTAGTCTAATGTGATAATATAAACATTTTGCTAGTTTAGAATAAAAAATGCTGGATTCTCTCCAGTAAAAGTTCTGAGTAATGGTCCTTTATTAAATAAATTTATCAGATATTTTTAACCAGAAAGAGATACGATATTGAACAGAATGTAAATGCTTCTCAGAAATATCCAGAAGCATGTATAAACTCTAGAGGAATTGTGAACAGGTGAATGATGAATGAGCTGTAGGGTCACGTTTAATTAGAGCTCTATCATTAGCACCACACATTCAGCCAAGTCCAGTAGTTTCACCTAAGTTGTGATTCTTCACATTCAGCATAAAAATTATAGCACCTCTTTATGTATGCCTTTCCTGAGGATTGATTGTAATGATGCAAAAGCAACTTCCAGGACAAAGAAGATGTTCAGTAAATACAGCTTCTTTTTTAATTACCAAGATAGTGTATTTGGTGCTAATTATTTTATGTGCTCAAAGTATTAGTATTTTTCTGAAATTTATGGAGAGAAAATCCAATCAGAAGATTTGTAATGTCACAGAAGACCTACTTGTTTTCCAGTTTGACCCATTTTGAATTGCATTTATAAGAATAATTATCCTTTTGTTTTTAGGATTAATATGTAGTAGGATGCCCTTGATTTTTTTTTTTTTAACATTTCTCCAGATTTTGCTTTTTGTTTTTGTCCCTGATTAACTTAGTTTTCTCATCTGGTGGCTGGCCTGTGAGGATTTTTATTTTTTTTATTATTTATTTATTTATTTATTTATTTATTTATTTATTTATTTATTTTTGGTGGTACTGGGGTTCCTGGAAGCCCTTCTATCTCCGGGCTACACTCCCAGACCTATTTTTACATTTTTTAAATTTGGAAACAGGGTCTCCTAAGCCAGCGCGCGCGGCTAGCTTCGAACCTGCGCGATCCTCCTGTCTCTGCCTCCCAAGCACGGGGATTACAAGCGTGCGCCACCACGCCCGGCCTGTTGACTTCTATTTGGCTTCCTTCTCATAAATCAGAGTTTCAGAAGAAGATATGTTTGTTGGCTTGGGTTTATTTTGTACTTTTATAACAACAAATGAGAGTTAAATATAGTTTTTATCTACATAAAGTTCAGAGAAATTCTGCACAAATGACCAATGTATATCAAGATAATATTTGTATTACATTTTCAAGCCAGTATATTAATCTGTATATGAAGAGTTTTTTTAGTTAAAACAGTTGTTTAATGTTTCTGATTTTGACACTATTACTGAGTTCCTTGGGACCAAATTCATAATTCTCTTCTTTACATTCTGGTGTTTGTAAAGAAAAGAATTAAATTGGACAAATATAGTAATAATATTCTACTCTGAAATGGTAGACTTCTCTAATTAAGATGTTCCAATAGTCTGGGAAATTGGACTCAGTAAGTGCCTTTCCTTTTTCTTTTCTCCTAAGGGAATAAATATATATGAGAATTCCAGAGAAGATAATTAATATTGTCTTCTAAATATTCTCTTATACAGAAATAGTTACTCCTGTCACTGGAAGGAACATAATTATTTACTAGTGTTATAAACCCATTGAACCGAAAAAATCCTATGGCTGATTGTGGATTGGTTGGAAGGAAAAAAAGGCATTATTAAGCATCTTCAGTTTTACAGATGTATTTCATAAAACACTATTTTATTTTAACAAGATTTTGTTGTTAAAAATAATGTGTATGTGTATCCTCATTTTACACATGAGATATTTGAGTTTTAGAAAAGTCAAACGTTTTGGGAAGTCATAGTCAAAAATTAGCAAAATCAAACTATAACTCATTGAATTCTGATTTCAAATTCTAGTGTTTGTTGCCATGTGTCTGTGACTTTCTACTTAACTATAGGTTATAGTTCTTTGCTTTGTTTATTGTACTTAATTATGATTTTAGCCTCTCGCTTATTGAAATACAAAGTTTTCTTATTTTTTACACAATATTTTTTCCCCACCAGACACATAAATAAAAACTGGGTAGTTAATTCTCAGTACATTATTACAAAAGCATGTAATAAATCTATTCCAAAAAAATGTATTCGGGATCATGGTTTGTGGACAGCCTCAGCAACTTACTGAGACACTTTGCAAGTCAGTGAGACCCTTTTTCAAAATAAGGAATAGCCGGGCGTGATGGCGCACGCTTATAATCCCCGCACTTGGGAGGCAGAGACAGGATGATCGTGCAGGTTCAAAGCCAGCTGTGCGCGCTGGCTTAGGAGACCCTCTTTCCAAAAAAAAAAAAAAAAAAAAGTAAAAATAGGTCTGGGAGTGTAGCCCGGAGTTGGAAGGGTTTCCAGGAACCCCAGTACCACCAAAATAAAATAAAATAAAATAAAGAATAAAAAAATAGGACTGAGGGTGTAGCCCCCAGGTTCCATCCCCAGTACTACCCCCCAAAAAATGTATTCTAATCCGGATTCTTTTCTTTGTTCTCAGTAGTAAATCATTCATTTCTCAACCTTTTTATTGAGTTCCCACTGGTGCTTTGTGTTCCAGGGACTGGATACAGCATTGAGTGAGATAGACAGGATCTTCACTTTCATGCAACTTATTTGGTGGTTAGGAAAGACCCCAATAGCTAGTTGGGAACACACATGATAAAAATATCAAGTAATGATAAATGCTGTGTCGAAAACTCAGCTGCAATGGAGTGAAAGAGTATGAGAATATGACCAAGCAGGCTCTTTGGATTGCATAATCAGACAATGTCTTCCTGCATGAGTAATATTTACAACCTACATTTTATTGGCCCCACAGAGGTAGTCATATGACAACTGACAATGTGTAAAGGGGTTGTTAAAGAGGGCCAAGGGACAAATGTGCCCTTACAGTAATGAAGAAAGGCAGAGTGATGGGCAGAAAGGTCAGAAGGCAGGCCTGGGTGAGATCCTATAAAGGATGGCAAACCTGAAGGTAACTCTTGTAAGTCTGTGTGTCCTGGGGCAGAAATGAAAGCACAGGTGAGAAGGGAAGCAAGGAGGCCTCCACTGCCTGGAATTGGATAAGGGTGGAAATGAAAAAGTGGAATCCTGGGTAGCTCCTTGACTTACGTTGAATATGCTAGGGGATAATGGTATAGTTTATTGAGAAGAGAGGACAAAAAGTAGAACAAATTTGGTGATTAGAGTAAGAAATTTAGAATTTTTTAGGCTAAGTTAAATTGGAAATATTTGAGCCACATGAATTTGGTAATTTAAATTTTTACTACAGAAATGTCAATTTCATGTAGTTCAACTTAACAATTATTAAATATATAGGTTATTGAATATATATATATATTTTTTTAAATGCCAGCAAGTAATATGGGATGATTAGCTAAATTTGAAATGCATTATCATAGGACTAGTTGAAATAAAAAAAGAGAAAAAGTAATGAGTATGTAAATAAAGAACAAGCCCAAGATAATCCAAGAATGAGGCAGGATGAATTATATGGGTTGGTAAGTTGTGGAAGAGTACCCCCCTCCTTTTGCTATTATCTGAACCTATTTACTTTATATATTATTGTAGGAATCTTAATGTAAACTTTAACCTTTGCCTTATTATACATTTTGCACTTTTGATAAAGTAAGCATTGGATTTCTCCAAAGTGTTGTTTTTGTTTGTTTGCTTGTTATTTTACTTTTATTTGGGGGGGGGGAGGCTCATTTGTATACAAAAGAGTATGAGAGACAAGTAGATACTGGAGTAATGTGATAAATAGAAGTTTCACAGTCATAATAGCTCTGTGTTCTATTTTTGAAAAGCTGATGACTTTTCCACTTCTCTTTTACATGCATGTACATATACACATACACAGGCTATCAAAAACATGGGTTTCAGATTAAATCAAATGTCTGATTTTGCCATATAAATCAGATAGTGTGTTTTAGAAATTTTTATTAAGTAACTATATATTGATCAGGATTAAAAACTAAAAGAATATATTGAATGTGGATAAAATGAAAAATTCTTTTATAAGTTACTAGGTTAGGTTTACATATAAATATTTCAACTACAGACATAATAACAGATTTCGTTATTAAAATTAATAAGTCCTTCAGCAAACATGAAGCCAGAAAACACTATCAAAATCTAATACAGAGTTGAGGACAGTAAAAGGAGAATTTCTTGTAGTTGTTGCTTATATTGGTTGCTATGTGAATAGTAATTCACAAGAATCTTATATCTCTATATGTAAGTATATATTAAATATTTTCCCTTTTTTATTTTGAAACCACTTGTTTCCTATTTATTTTTGCAGGGGAAATATATTTCATCTTATCTTTAGAAAGTAGTAGTTTCCCCACATGTAGTAGAAAATATCATTTACTTATAAATTTTTCAATACTACCAGCATATATTTTTAGTTCAAGAAATATGTCAGAGATAACAAAATTTAAAACTTGTCACTGTCTACATTTGCTGAATGAAATATTGGCAGGAGCTGTGCATTATATATTGGGTTTGAATAAAGTGGATGAATGTATTTAGTCATTTCATGACGATTGAATTTATAGTTTTTGAAGTTCTATATGTAAGTATTGAAAGAGAAAAACACAGTAAATTGGTGAATGCACTTTAAAAATGAGTGTGGTGACACATGCTTGTAATCCCAGTATTGGGAGACCGAGAGACCAGATGATCTCAGGTTCATGGCTAGTCTCAGCAACTTAGCATGACCCTCTGAAGCTTAATGTGACCCTATTTCAAGATAACAAATAAAATAAGGCTGGAGATGTAGCTCAGATGAAGAATGGCCCTGTGTCCAATCCCCAGTACCACACACACACACACACACACACACACACACGCACACACACACACGCACACACACACACGCACGCACACTCACAATACATATAGCACCAGGAGATGGACCTTGTCCATCTTGCATATCATTATTTTATTTTTCTTTGTTTATTTTATTTTATTTATTTTTATTGGCGCATTGTCATACATCTAGGGCCCAGCATATAATAAATTATAGAAATATTTTGTAAATTTAGCACATGTACTTTCTAACAATTCTCAGATCTCTAGTGTTAAAACATGCTTTACAGAGAAAACTGATTATAGAAAAAAACATCTAGTCTTTAAATGAAATATGTTATATTGAATGTATAGCTATAGCCAATCACTCAAAGAGAAGTCAAGAGCACAGTTAAAGCCAGAGAAGTCTATGAAATAGATTATCGGTAACCAAGTACAAGTGTGATAATTTGTAACATATGCTATTTGTGTTTTGGACACTGTTCACCTCAGGTGTGTGATGTTGTTCAATTGTCACAACAGGTAGGCACTTATCATTTATATTACAGATGAGGAAACTAGAGCTCTCGAAGTTTACATAATGTATGTAAAGCTATACAGTTAGTTAATGATGGAAGTATGAATTTACCTCTGCAGCCTAATTTTATTCTTGTCTCTAAAATTTCATTCTTGCTCTGTCACATTGCATACAAAAAGTGCGCAAAGCTTTTTCACCTTTTTAATTTATTTTTTATGTTCTATATACTTAAAAATCATATCTGTTCATCCTAACCCATATCCCCCTAGAATTCTCCTCAGTATTCTAACTTGATTATTTGGAGCATTGGAGGAGGGCATTCCTATAGTCCCTATTAATGGTAAAGGATTTTCATTCTTTCAGTTGTAAACATATGTACTATACATTATGAGAAGAAACATGTAAGACCTAAAATTTACTGATAGTCATTGTTATAATTTCTTATGTGTGTTATGCTATTTAATCATGGTAAATTCTACGGTGGCCATTATTCGTTTGTTTGTTTGTTTTGGTGGTACTGGAGTTCCTGGAAGCCCTTCTACTTCCGGGCTACACTCCCAGACCTATTTTATATTTTTATTTGGAAACAGGGTCTCTTAAGCCAGCACAGCTGGCTTCGAACCTGCACAATCCTCCTGTCTCTGCCTCCCAAGCACGGGGATTACAAGCCTGCGCCACCAAGCCCAGCCATTATTCGTTTTTATAGATAAAGAAATAGCAGTCAGGTGTCGTGGTGCTCTTCTATAATCCCAGTATTTGGAAGGCTGAGTCAAGGATCTCAGATTGAGGCCAGCCTCAACAAGTAGAGAGACTTTCAGCAATCTAGTGAGCGCCTGTTTCAAAACAAAACAAAAATTAATTGAAAATAAAAAGGCTGGGGCTATATTATACAGGTAAAATGCCCCTGGGTTAAACCCCAGTAGAAAAACTTAGCTTTAACACTAGAGAAATTAACTAATGTGGTTTTGGCTACCAAGCTTATAGTTTTTTAATACTAATCTGAATTGTGACCATCTTAAGAAATTTTCCTTTCCAATTGTCTGTTTCATATCCTAAACTATTCAATGGGTTCTGGCTTTTCAGGATCTATGAATAGACTTCCATCATAACACTTTTCTGCAGGTAGTTAGTATTAATTGTATATTGGATTATAAGCTCAAATTGAAAAATACTCATCATAAAAGTAAGTTTACATAATTTACCTTGATATTGCTGTGGTACATTAATAAATGGCACAGCAAACAGAATGTTGGTTAGTAATATTTCATTTACACATTATTATAGAAAATAGTGGTGGTATTAATAGATGCAAAGTTATTTGGAAAATAACATTATCTTAACAAGTGAAAGCAAAAAGGTAGCATAAAATATCAGCATCCCATGACATAAAATGTAATCTGTAAATAAAATGGCAATGGTTTTCATTTTAAGATAGTAGTATCAAAGTACCTGCTTGTGATTTTAGGATAGGGACTTCATAAATTTTTTTAAATTTAAAACATGACACATAATAGGGATGTAATAAATGTTTATTAAAGGAGAAAACAACATATATGACAGTTAATTTAAAATTCAAATGAGCAAAGCAGGGATTTATGTTGGCGAAAAAGAGATTTCTTCCAGGTTATATAGCATGTTCCTGTATTCCTCAGAGTTCTCCTGAAAGACATAACCTGTTTTCCTGATTATAGAAGCTGAGAAAATTCAAGGTCTGCAGTTGGTTAACTAGATGCCCAGGAGAGCTAATGGCATAATACCAGTTCAAGTATGAAGTCCTGAGAACCAAGAAAGACAGTGATGAAAGTTCAGTGTGAGTCTGAGTAAAAGGAAGGCGAAGGCTGATGTTCCCGCTCAATGATTGGCAGAGAGAGAATGACTTCTCCCTTATCAAGCTATTAAGAATAAGAGATTGGAGATGATGCACTTCCACTGGGGAGGGAAATCTGTCTTACACTACAGATCCAAATGTCAACCAGAGTACTTTTGCACACTTTATTTTTGTGTTTGGTACTGGGGTTTGAACCAAGTAGTATTCTACCATCTAGTTACACCCAGAATCCTTTTTACTTTTTATTGTGAAATGGGGTCTCACTAACGTAGCATGTGCTGGCTTTGAATTTGCAATCTGCCTGCCTCAGCTTCACAAGTACCGAAATTACAGGCATGCACCACCACACTGGGCCCTTTGCATGCCTCACAAGTTACTGTCAAAATAATTCTCTCAGCACAGCACGTTTATATGAAAGAATAGAATCATATTATAAGAATACTGAAGCAATAGAAAATGTTTTGAGATTTTGAAAGCGTCTGAAAATATTTATACGTAAGAAATATTTGCTTAAAGCAGGGTATCGTGGCACACACTTGTAATCCCAGTATTTGTGAGGCTGATACAAAATTGTGGTTTGCAGACAGGCTCAGCTAGTTAGTGAGACCCTTTGCAACTCAATGAGACCCTGTTTTAAAAATAAAGAATAAAAAATAGAGGGGGGGGCATGTAGCTCAGAGGTAGAATGCCCCTGGATTCCATCCCCAGTCCAGAAAAAGAAAAGAAAAGAAAAGAAAGAAATATTTACTTAAAAAAGTTTTTGTAATTTTCACATAATTTAACTATTGTGTTTTTAGCTATATATGTGAACTAAGATGGACCGTCAGGAATGTACAAACTCTGGGTTTATTATTTTTATGTTTTTCTATGAACATTTTGCCCCTGGAATAAGTCCTATTGAGTAAATTACATTAATAGTACTTTATCATGTACATCATACCTTAAAATTAAAACTAAATAAAGTTAGAATTATATTATTTTATAAGATCTCTTGAAGTTAAAAAATT
The DNA here is from genome assembly GCF_963383645.1 of Muscardinus avellanarius. Lineage (NCBI taxonomy): Eukaryota > Metazoa > Chordata > Mammalia > Rodentia > Gliridae > Muscardinus > Muscardinus avellanarius. The sequence continues at coordinate 61,948,364 of NC_137791.1, read as the reverse complement.
ATGATTAATAATATTAAAACATAAAACCATACTTTTTAGTAAGTATATTAAATGACAAGAGAAAATTGAAATATGTAAAATTATACCATTTTCCTATAGATGATATTTATATTATATATGTTTAAACTCATTAAAGTTTAATATTTTAATTATTTGAATGAGTTTTAGAAGATGTTTTGAAGGAAATAACAATATTGATGGAAGAAAACTAGAATTATTAATATTAATATATTTAAAAAATAATGTTTTTAAATGATATGATTAATATGAATATATTAAAAACTAATGTTTTAGCTTGGCGTGGTGGTGCACGCTTGTAATCCCCTGAAAATTGTGTGGTTGGTAATTCCCAACCTGGGAGGCTGAGACAGAGTATTGCAGGTTATATCAAGCCTCAGCAATTTAGCAAGGGCCTCAGCAATTTAGGGAGACTCTGTTTTAAAATAAAAATTAAAATAGGGCTGCAGGTATATTGTAGAGGGAAAATACCTCTGGGTTCATTCTCTAGTACAGTGAAAAAAGCAAAAAAAGCAAATGAGCCTTACAACATTAAAAAGTATCTTCATAAAATTAGATGATGGAATAAAACTATAACATACGCATGAAATGTTTTTCTTCCATTTGTTTTTAATGTTTATCTGATGTAATTTTAAACTCTTAGTGATCCTAGGGTTACATTAAGCTGAATTCAAATGCTAATCACCCACTTGTGTCTCTTCAGAATCCTCCCTTTCACCTGTCTTAATTTTTATGGTTGCTTTAAAATAATTTTTTTAAAGATAGCAGTTTCCTATCATTATAGAAATTTTTGAGATAGCTCTTGAGAAACCACAGATAATTTCTTATTGTTGGTCCTAGAATTAGGCAAGAACATAAAGAAATTGTGCTTCCTAGGAGTTTAACTTGTTGACTGGAACTTAACTGTTCCTGAAATGAATGAAACTAATAATTCATCTGTGTTCAAGAAGCTGCATATAGTTCATTACTTTTTAAACTTTGGGAACGTACATCTAATAAAAACATTGAGAGGTAGCTTTTAATGATTTTGTATTTTATTCATCTGTAAGCATCCGTCTAAGTGCACTATGCCCAGGTATAGTAGTGAGTGCTGAGGTGCAGTGTAGAGCAAGTCAGGGCCATCGCCCTGTGGAGTGCACCCGCCCATCTCCAAAGGCAGAGCATAGACCATAAGTAAACAAATTAGCCAGGCAGCCTGAGATTGGTGGGTGTAATGGGCCTGTGAGGGCAGAAAATGTGATCAGCAGTGATGGAATAGGAGTGATCAGTGGAGTGATCTGAAAATCACTATCAGGAGGCAAAATTTCAAATAAAATCTAGTTAAGGAGAAAGAAGTTGCCAGCTATGCAGTAAATGCTGCAGCAGAAGTTTTCTGGTAGGGCAGGAACAAAGAGAAAGGCTCTGATGTGCTAATAAGCTTTGTATGGTTAATAAAGCACAAAAAGGATTTGAAACAGAACAATCAAGCAGGCTAACCTACCATAAGATCAGAGAGGTAGAGCTTTGTAAAATGTGTACAATTCATTTGGATTCACATTTTAAGTGTACTGGAAGGTCTTTCAAAGACTTAAGCAAGGGAATAATAATACAATGTGTGTGTGTGTGTGTGTGTGTGTGTGTGTGTGTGTGTGTGTGTGTGTGTTAATAGGGATTGAACCCTATTAACAATATTAAGTGTAGAAATATTAAGTGTAAAAATATAAAGTGTAGAAATATTAAGATGGAAAAATGGAAGGAAGGAAGGAAGGAAGGACGGACGGATGGACTTGAAAACTGTTTTAAGCATAGAGAAGATATTGTGGAGGAACAGGAATGGAGTACTTTCAAGTACTTTCAAGTACTTTCAAGCTCTGAGCTACACTCCTACCCTATTTTTTAGTTTGAAATAGGGTCTTATTAAGTTACAGAGTTCCTCATTGAGTTGCTGGGGCTGGACACAGACCTGAGATCCTCCTGTCTCAGTCTCCCAAGTATGGGAATTACAAGTGTTCACCACTATGCCTGGCTCAAATACAAGAAAGACAAAGATGGAAAAATGGAAGGAAGGAAGGAAGGAAGGAAGGAAGGACGGATGGACTTGAAAGCTGTTTTAAGCATAGAGAAGATATTGTGGAGGAACAGGAATGGAGTAGGGAATATAGCTGTAGACTTAGAGTTGTGACAGTCACTAAGAATCTGGTTATACGCCGGGCATGGAGGCGCACGCTTCTAATCCCCGCGCTTGGGAGGCGGAGACAGGAGGATCGCGCAGGTTCTAAGCCAGCTGCGCGCACTGGCTTAGGAGACCCTGTTTCTAAATAAAAATATAAAAATAGGTCTGGGAGTGTAGCCCGGAGGTAGAAGGGCTTCCAGGAACCCCAGTACCACCAAAAAAAAAAAAAAAAAGAATCTGGCTATAATTAGAAAATGAGGCATTCTGCTAATATAAGTGAGTTTTTATTGTAAATTCACTAAAATGCATCTCCAAAAGAAACAATGTTGTAACTGGTTCGGGTTCATCATTAGAACAATTCATCTTTCATAGGAACTCAACATTTATAGTAAATACGTAGGGAGAAAAAAGAAAGTGTAGAAATATTCCTGAAAAAGGAAATACAATATAAATTAAAATTAGGTGACAGTTGCAACTAAAGTCCAATACAAAGAATGAATAAAGAATGGCTCAGTGTTGATTGGGGGACCAGTCTTTTTAGACATAATGATTTCATAGACACAATAGCTTTCTCTTCCCGCTTTGGATTTTGAGTACCAAAATAAATGGGGCCTCGTGTAAAGGAGATAATAATCTGTAATATTATAGACATGTCTTTTGCTGCCCCAATTCTATACCTATTTTTATCAATACTAAAATTCTTTTATTTTGTTATTAACTGGTCTGTGTCTTAGAGTTTTACTTTGTTAATGCCTTAAAGTGTCCTTGGAACAATTTTCTAGCCTCACTTGATGGAAATCCCGCGGTTTTTGCATGCTCTGTAATTTTGCTTTGGAACTTACTGAATTGTGCACCCATTACACTTTTTGTCCTTTTACAGTAAAAGCCTGACTCCTGATAGTATTGATATGATTTTTGGAGTCGTTCTAGTATTAAGTAGAGTGAGATTTATTTGTTTGTTTTTAATTTATTTTTAATTTGTTTTTTTGGTGGTCCTGGGAGTTGAGAGTATTATACCTCCAGATCACACCCCCAGGTCTATTTTATTTTTTATTTTGAAATAGGGTCTCACTCCATGGGCCCTGGGCAGGGGTCGCACAGGGCACGTCAGACCCCCCCCCCCCACCCCGGAAGAACTGGGGTCCAGGCCGCAGTGCTACTGAGTGCCTGATCATACAACCTCCTCAAACCACACATACTGTCTCCTCTTATTTAAAACAAAAACAAAAAAAAAATGAAAAGTAAAAAGAAAAATATTGGAGAGGGGTCAAGATGGCCGCAGCAGCTGCCAGGATACTGGAGGTGCAGACAAAACCTATCCAGCCGAACTGGAACTTTTGGAAAAATTCCCCGCTAAGGAGGACTGCTTCTTCTCTACATCCTTAAGAATCCTGGACATCACCTGTAAGGAGAGAGTTTAGTGGAGACCTAGGAGGAAAGGCAGTGTTGGAAGCAGTCACCGCGATGGCGGTGGAGACTTATATTCGGGAGAGGCAGAAATCTGATCCTACCAACCTTATCTTCTGGAGAAATTACCCCAAACATCGAATGCTACCGTCGCGCATGCTTAGGAACACTGGACAACATGCAGAGTGGAAAAAGAGCTTGGGAAAGATTTGAAATGGTGGAGGCAGTGGCAATGGCAGTGGCCAGTACTCAGGGGAAACAGAGATCTGATGCATTATACCTGGAACTTTTGAAGAAATAACCCCAGAGGCAGAATGCTACCACCACGCACCCTTAGGAACAAAGGACAACCTACTGGGTGAAGAGGGTGCTTGGATCGGAGCCTGCCAAGGGGTGAGGCCTGTGACAGGGACAGCAAAGCCGGGATTGGAGCCTGCCATGAGGCAGGGCTGGTGAAGGAGCCTCCGAGGCCAGGATAGGAACCTACCAAGGGGTTAGGCCGGTGCCGGGGCCAGCGAGGCTGGGATTGGAGCCTGCCATGAGGCAAAGCTGCTACTGAGGCCTCTGAGGCCAGGATCGGAGCCTGCTGAGGGGTAAGGCCGGTGCCAGGGCCATCAAGGCCGGCATTGGAGCCTGCCGTGAGGCAAGGCCACTACTGAGGCCTCTGAAGCTGGGATCGGAGCCTGCCGAGGGGTTAGGCTGGTGCCAGGGCAAGGGAGGCCATGATCAAAGCCTGCTGTGAGGCAAGGCTGGTGCTGGGGTCAGCAGGGCTGGGATCGGAGCCTGCCGAGGGATAAGGCCGGTGCCGGGGCCAGCGAGGCTGGGATTGGAGCCCACCGTGAGGCAAGGCCAGTGCTGGGGCTTCCGAGTTATGGATTGGAGCCCACAGAGGCTAGGATCTGAGCCTGCCGTGAGGCAAGGCCAGTGTTGGGGACTCCGAGGCCAGGATAGGAGCCTGCCGAGGGGTTAGGCCAGTTATACGGTCAGTGAGGCTGGGATCAGAGCCTGCCTTGAGGCAAGGCCGGTGCTGAGGCCTCCGAGGCCGGGATCGGCGCCAGGCGAGGGGTTAGGCTGGTGCAGGGGCCAGCGAGGCCAGAATCGGGGCCTCCCATGCGGCAAGGCCGGTGCTGGAGCCAGAGACGTCGGGATCAGAGTCCTCTGGGATCGGAACTTGCAATGCGGCATACAGAGAGAAATAGCACAGAAAATAAAAACTAGATGCTTCCCCTAATCAGCAAAAACTAGGAGGAAAGGGGTAACAGGAGGAGGTCGTGTTATAGACAGGGCCCTATAGTGAAGCAATTAAGGTGACAAATCAGAGAGGATGGGATGGGGGAGGATGGAACCTCTTTAAAACTCAGGAGGTAAGTAAACAAATGTATCAAAGATAAACACCAATCAAGCATGGGATTGAGGGAGGGTAGGGAATGGGAAGGGGATGGGATGAGGGTAATTGGATGATGTGTGCTTGTATATCTTCTCAAGTTTTGTATTCCAATGTGATGTATGATTACAATGCACCAATAAAAATATTTTAAAAAATCATATATGTCCAAGATCATATATATATATATTTACATATGTATATATTGAGGTAATAAATATCCTTGTAAGGCTTTAAGAAAAAAAGGAAATAGGGTCTCACTAAATTTCCCAGGTTGCCTACAAACTATGATCCTCCTATCTTAGCCTCTCAAGTATTGTGAATACAGGCATGTGCCACTATGTACCACATAAAAATTATATGTACTATTAATGTTATGGAAAGTTAGTTTATTGTATCTTGTTATAATATTAGGTTATTTTATGTTATTACTTACTCACAATGTGAACTTAAGAGGTTAGAACCAACAAGAATATTCTTTATATTGGTACCATTTCCTGTTTACTGATATGCCTTTGTAGACTTTAATTTTTCATATTTTGAAAAGCTCTTTTACTCTATGTGGTGACAGTTAACAAATAAGATCAAATCTTCTGTTCAATATCTGCACAGCTGCTCATTTTTTCTTTTCTTGGGTTGGGTGGAGTTCTGGATGGTTGAGTCTGCTACTTCTCAAAATTAAACATTTAAATATAGATTTTTGCAATTTAATAAATCTCAGAATATATAGGTTATCTTGATTATTATTAATTGATACTTTTTCTTTTTTATTCTCTAAGGTTTTATATTAATTCTGAATTTATTGTTTAACAAAAAAGAAGTCCCCTTAACAAACGACAGGTTTTATTATTTAACTACACATAATTCATTTTCATCTTCTGATATCCCTGGTCTATACATAATATTTCCAATAAAAGATAACATTTTTCCATCTCTGTAAACTATGAGAATGACTTAAAGATAATATCTAGTAAGGGATATTTTTATATCTCAAGAAGAATATGCATTATAATCTTTAAATTAATGAGATAGAGCCCTTTACAGAGCTTCTGTTGAGAGGATAAGACTATGAACTACTTGTGATATCTCAACTAATCATTTGTTTCTAAATATGAATATATTTGCATATATTGCCAAGGCAATATGAGATCATTTTATCTTTAAACCTTATATTCTAAATGTTTGTTCAGACGGATTTTTATGGCAAAAATATGCTTTCAAAGAAAGTTATTTTAACATTTATAGAAATAAATTTGTATATATACATATTTTTCATTTATTTATTTTTTGTGTGTGGTACTAGGGATAGAACCCAGGCACTTTCTACCCTCAGGCTATACTCCCAGACCTATTTTATATTTTAGTTGGATACAGGGTCTCACTAAGTTGCTGAGAGCCTCACTAAGTAGCTGAGGCTGGCTTTGAACCTGTGCAGTCCTCCTGTCTCAGCCTCCCAAGCGTTGGGATTACAAGCATGAGCCACCATGCCCAGCTATACATATATATTTTATATAAAATAAAAATTAAATGGCATAATGGTATGTCAAGTCATAAAAATATAACCTGGTGAATTTGTGACAAATGATTAAATTTTGCCACTGTAAAATTAATATTTTGGTCAATATTTTATTGAAATAATATTTTGATAAATGTATTGATTAAAATTTTTTTGGAGGTATGGGGATGGAACCCAGGGGCATTTGACCTCTGAGCTACATCCCCTGCCCCATTTTTAAAATTCTTTTTATTTTGAAACAGGGTCTCACTAAGTTGCAGAGGGCCTCACTAAGTAGCTGAGGCTGTCTGCAAATCACGATCCTCCGATCTCAGCCTTCCAAATGTTGGGATTACAAGCATGCACCACCAAGCCCAGCTTGATTAATTTTTTCTGAGTATATAATTTAGAAACTAAAATATCTAATTATTATGAGCTTACATCAAAGTAATTTTGGAGACATTTATGTCTCTATTTTAAAAGCCAGTGAAAGAAACCATAAGAAATTATAATGAAATATTCTGTATTCTACGATGATATTTATATCAAGAGTACTGCAAAATCAAATATATCATTTTGGATGTAATGAGGGGGTATCTCATACCTCAATGCATAAAACAGCTATTCTGTGAAATATGAATTGCATGATCTTAAAAATAAATTCTGTTTTATAGTACTTTTATAAGAGGAATAAATTGGTCATTGCTGTATTTCATCTTTTGATTGAATAGATACATAGAATAAAATGCACTCCCAGTTTTGACAATCACATTCTAAGGCTCTGATTAAGGAGTTCTATTATAATCATATAGCATCTTTAGCCTTTTAAATGAAGGTCTGACTATGTTGTAGCCTTCAGATATTTTCCAGCAGTATGCTAAATTAGATTGGCTGTAGAGCAGCCCTGGATTTTCACATTCAGTTTTAAGTTATTTCACTTATGACCGTAACTAAATATTTAAAGAGATAATCTCCTGATAAAAGATAGATGTAATATATATTATAATTATCATAATATAACTGACAAGGAATTCCATTATTCATGTTAAAATTAAAATTACAGGTTATATGTTTAAGTATTGAATTGTTTTATAAGTTCTAAAATGAATTAGCCCTTCCTTTTTTCACCCTTCTCTCCAACCTCTTTCCTTTCTTATTGTCCTTACAGAACTTAATAATTATCATTAGAGAACAAATCTAATTTTTTATATTATTTGTAATCTTTGTTAATTTCAAGAGTACATTATTTTAACCATATACATTCTAAAATATATTTTAATTTCAGGTTTTTAATTTGATAAAATATTTTCTTTAATACCTTTATAGATATTAAGGAGATTTTGATTCAAACTCATAAAAAAAGAAATATAGTTATTATAATATAGCAGATATAAAAATAAAGCAAAATCTATTACTATGTAACAGCAGGTCCAAAAATATCTAGCTTGCCTCTATTGAAAAGTGCATTCTGAAGTGGAACTTTTTTAAAGCCTATGGCATGTTCTTGTGACCCACAGTGCAGCCTGGCAGGAATGACGTTTTCCTACTCTGCAGCAAGTCAGAGCTTCAGAGTAATGCTTAGAGTAGAAAGTTGCCCAAACTTCAGAAAAATCACATTAGGGAAGGACATATGAGGCTCCTCTTCAGCTTGGTAGGTTCATGTGATCAAGTATGGAAATCATTATGGAAAAGAATAGAAACCGGCTTAAAAAATATTGCTTTATTGAGGAAATACTGAACAACCTTAACGTGCTGCATATTTCTGTATTCCTCTTTCACTTTTCCTAAATTGATGTTTTCACATCTCTTTTGCTACTACGAAAATTTAGTCATGAAAAGATAAAGTAGAATTCCTGGGTTATGATTATTGCTCAGTGAGCAAGTGAGAATTCCAGTGAGGTTTTCAGAATTCAAGACCAGGACTGAATATGAATCGGAGGTGCAAACTATGACTAAAACTCCTTTTTTTTTTATATATAGGCCTAGGAGATCCAAAATATGTTTATATCTTGTGTGTGAGTGAGTGTGTGTGTGTGTGTGTGTGTGTGTGTGTGTGTGTATGTGTGTGTGTGTTACTGGGGTTTGAACTCAGGGGCATTGCACTTTTGAGCTAAATTCCCAGTCCTATTTTTTATTCATTGTTTTGAAACAGGATCTCAAATGGATTATAAATTAAGTAAGAGATCTATTCCCCTGACTCCGGCATTTACATGAGGAAGCCAACTCTTTCTTAGGCTTCCTCTTCAGCTTCTGGTTGCACTGTACTCAGATATTTTTTCCCATTGTGTAGAAGTGTCTGGAACAAATTAGGGCACACCAGATGGAAGAAATGGCTGTTCATTCAACTATGTCATATCCAGTGAGCTACGTCTACCTATCTGATACTTCCTATTTCTAATGACTAGTGCAGCCCACAGATTGGAAGAGGACACATTGTTTCTTTGCTCCAAAATCCAGATGGGTTTTGCTCTTTGAAATTTGTGTCCCACATTATTCTATGAATGAAATTGTAATCAGATTTAAAATGTGGGTATGTAACTTGTGAATGTTAGATAATATGAGTTTAATGGGAAATATTTGACATTTTTTTCTGCCAATACAACCTATGTGAAGACAGTAATAATTTCAAGAATTATAAAATTGGTAAGAGTTAAGGGATCTTACTTCAAGAGAATTTTTATCAGAGAGAAGGATAATACCTTTCAGGGGTTTTTGTTAATAAGAAACTGGGCACAGTGGCATATGGTTGTAATCTCAGTTCTTGGGAGGCTGAGATAGGAGGATCACAGGTTTGAGTACAGCATCAGAAATGTAGGGCTCAGCATCAGAATGAGACAAAACAAAAAATAAAAAAATAAAAATAAAAAAGGGCTAGGGGTGTAGCTTGGAAGTAGAATGAGGCTGAGTTCAGTCCCTAGTGCCATAAATAAACATGAATTTAAGAATAAATTCTTGAATAGTATGAAAAAAATCTGAGGAGTTGGTAAGGGGAAGGTTACAAAGTAACCACTTTTATTAAGCCATTTTCTGTTATCTGATTTCCAGAACTTGAGGACTGAAGGATTAAAGACACAACCCCAATCGTTTGTCCTATAGAAAATATTTTCTTGGACAATTCATGGGATCACATTGCATTTTTCTTCCTTTTTTCCTCACTCCCTCCCCTTTTTCTTTCCCTCTGCATTGCTAGGAGACTTACTAAATCCTAAGTAAACAGTGTCATTGCTATGCAAATAACAAAGAAGAAGGCATTGTAGAGCTGTGCTCTTTTTCTTAATTGGCTACTAGATACCCAATAAATGAGCTTCTGCTTTCAGAGTTGAAGTTAGCTGGGCATAGTGGTGCATACCTGTAATACCAGTGTTTGGGAGATAGAGACAGGAGGGAGGATCACAGGTTCAAGGTCAACTTCAGCAACTTCTCTCAATAACCTAGAGAGACCTTGTTTTTATTTTTGAAAACTGGGTACTATTTAGTACTATTTATTAATTTATTTTTCTTTATATATTTTTCTTTTTTCTTTTGTAGCCTTATATCTTAATGAGTACAACATATATTCACATATCACTCATTTAGCCCTTCCCCAATTTCCACCCTGTTCTTTCCCCCCTCCCTCCTTCTCATGTTTGGCTTAGTGATTGACTTTGATAGGTTTGTGAATGTACATCATCTACATCAGAGAATTTTCCTCTTCCTTCTCACATTCCCTTCAGTTCTGAGCTACACCCTTATTTTTACTTTTTTTTTTTTTTTAAACAGGGTCTCTCTAAACCATAGATGAGCAAATAGAGTCTCTGTTTAAAAACAAAAAAATAAAAAGAAGCTTGTAACTAAGAGGTGGAACATCCCTGGGTTCAATCTCCTCTCCTGAAAAAAGAAAATTAGCATTGATGTCTATGATGCTTAATTGATTAGACTAAGTTAACTAAGAAAGTAGAAAGTAGAAATTATAAATTAATGTACTATGAACCAAAATTAACCTAAGTCTTCTGTGATACATGTATATAAATATCCCTCTTCTGACAAAGCAGAATGTCTTTAACCAGTTAATCTAAATATTTTATCACATTGGTTGAAGAACCATTGGAGCACTTCCAAGAAAAGCTCTGGAATCATATTTCAGCCTAGATTATTATCTCTGCTTCCATTCCTGTTGCTGTATTAATCACACAGTCATGGTTATATTATGCAGTGTTCATTTTTATTTAATGTTATTTGAAATGAAAGAGGCCTCAAACACTTGAAATCAAATCCAGCCTTGCCATAGCATTGATATAAAGAATTTCTTGCATGTTTTTGTTTTAAATTAAATGGAGCTGAGAGAGAGAAAAGAGAGAGAGAGAGAGAGAGAGAGAGAGAGAGAGAGAGAGAGAGAGATATTGAGAGAGAGAATAATATATTGAGCTTGGCATGGTGGCACACACTTGTAATCCCTGTACTTGGGAGACTAAGACAGGAGGACACAGGTTTGTGGCCAACCTCAGCTTAGCGAGGCCCTCTGCAACTTAGTGAGACCTTGTTTCAAAATGAAGAATAAAAAGTAGGGCTGGAGGTATAGTTCAGAGGCACAATGCCCAGTACTGCAAGAAAAAAAAAAAGAAAAAGAATACTATTGGTGCATTATAATTATATGTTGTAGTGAGATTCAAAATAATACAGTTATATATACATATAATATCTCTTGGTGTGGTTTCTTTCTTTCTTTCTTTCTTTCTTTCTTTCTTTCTTTCTTTCTTTCTTTCTTTCTTTTGTGTTTGTTTGGTTTTTATTTGATTATTGGTACTGGAGATGGAAATCAAAGGCATTCTACCTCTCAGCTACTCCCCCAGCCATATTTTACTCTTTTATTTTGGAACAGGATCTCGTTGAGTTGCAGAGGGCCTCACTAAACTTCTAAAGCTGGTCTTGAACCTGAGATCCTCCTGTCTCAGTCTCCCAAGTACAAGTATTACAAGCATATGTCACCATGCCCAGCTTTTATTTTTAATTATCTTATTGGCACGTTACAATTATATGTCAGAGTGAGGTTTTGTGTGTTGGAAACACCCATGTACACAGCTCTTGGCATAGTTGCCTCTGCTTCTCATTCTGCTTCCCCTACCCCTTATCTACAGGAGTTAGGGAGATTGGTAGAGATGCCATCACATATTGCCATAGTATTATTTGAACTGTTTCTTCAGTCCTCTCTCTTCCCCTCCCTAACTCTCACCCTTAACTCTTTCAATCCACTCTATAGTTCTTTCTTCATAATATTTAAAGTCCCTATTTCACCCAATTTTCTCTCTAGCTTTCACAAATGAGAAAAACTTGACTTTCTGAGACTGAATAATCTCACTTAGCATAATATTCTCTAATTCCATCTATTTTCCTGCAAATGTCATACATAATCCTATTCTTTATGATTGGGAAAATTTCATGGTGTATATATAGCACATTTTCTTTATCTGTTGGCAAATATGTGGGTAAATTGGAACTTTTTTTTTTTTTTTTGTATTACTTTCTATTTCTTTTTTTTTCTTTTTTTATTTATTTTATTGGTGCACTGTATTCATACATCATAGTGGGATACAAACTTTTGTAGACATACATGCACACATCGCCCAGTCAGCCCGCACCCGATCCCCACCCCATTCCCTCCCAACCCCTCCTTCCCATGCTTGGCTTAGTGGTTGACAACTAGTATTATAGCAAATTATCCAAAATTAAAAATGATAATCTCACATAACAGTTTCATTTGTCTGATACCAAGCTTTTGATGACTTAAAGATAACATTTCAATATTTCTTTTTGCTTTCTTTCTTACCAGATAATATTTTTTTCTATTTTTTTTAGGTGAAACTATCATATATTTATATATTTATTTTTCAGAAAAAAATCTATCCTAATATGGAATATGGACTCTAGGTACCCAAAACAATCTTGAAAAATAACAAAGCTAGAAGATATATATTTTCTGATTTCAAACCATATAAAGCTACAATAATTGAAACAGTGTAGTACTATTCTAAAGGCAGATATATAAACCATTGGAGTTAAATAAAAGCCTAGAGCTAAATTCTTCCCTATATTGTCAAGTTATTTTTGACAAGGTTTCCACGAACATTTGGTGGTGGAAATAAAAATCTTTTAACTAAATATTGTTAAAAAATAATAATTACATGGAAAAGAATACAATTGGACCCTTACCTAATCCCATATACAAATATTAACTCAAAATAGATAATAGACCTAAATATAAATCTTAAGACTATAAACTTTTAGGAGAGAATCTGGGTCATTAAACCTCACAACATTGAAATTGGCAGTGATTTCTTGGATATGATTTCAATGGCACAGGCAACAGAGGAGTATACAAACTCCCTAAAAAATAAAAAAAAATTGTATATCCAAAGACAATGTAAACAGAGTTAACAGTTACTAATAGAATGGGATAAAATATTTCCAAATGCTATATCTGAAGGTATATTAATATTCCAACTAGAAATCCTAAAAATTAACAACAATAAAGGCAAACAATACCCTTTTGAGATAGGTAAAAGACTAACATAAATAATGAATCTCCACAGATAACCAATCTTAGTTGTCTGTTGGATGGAAAATCTTGTTTCTCAAGTTCTGGAGTGTGTTACCTATTTCTTCTTTGTAGTTATTCTCTTTGAGTATTTTCTCTAGCGCTGGTTTTGAAGACATAAATTCCTTCAGTTTCTGTTTGTCATGGAAGCTTCTTATTTCTCCATCTAATTTGATAGAAAGTTTTGCTGGGTAGGAAATTTTTGGCTGGAAGTTGTTTTCTTTCAGAGTTTGGAATATGTTACTCCAAGCCCTTCTGTCTCTCATAACTTGGTTTGGGAAGTCTGGAGTGATTCTAATTGGTTTGCCTCTGAATGTCACTTGGCCCTTTGCTTTTGTTGCCTTTAAGATTCTCTGCTTGGCTTCCACATTGGTCATTTTGACAATTATGTGGCGTGGGGATCCTCTTCTCTGATCCTGTCTAAAGGGAGTTCTATAAGTTTCCTGGACCTTTGTATCAACCTCTTGCTCTATGTTTGGAAAATTTTCTGCTATTACTTCCTGGAAGAGATTGTTGATCCCTTTGGTTTCACTTTCTTTTCCCTCCTCTATTCCAATAATTCTTAGGTTAGCTCTCTTAAAATGGGCCCATATTTCTTCAATATCAGATTCCTGCTGTCGGATATTTTTTTCTAGATTAGAAACTATGATTTCATTTTTGGATTGCTTATCTTCTAAGAGCGAGATTCTGTTCTCCATGTGTTCTAATCGGTTGTTTGTGCTTTGAATTGAGGCCTTTACTTCATTAATTGCATCCTTTATCTCTTTTTGGCTCTCTCTGAGTTCTTTTCGAAGCACCTCTATTATTTCTACAGTTATTTTCCTGATTTGATCTTCTAGAAATCTCTGATTTTCTGTTTTATCAGGTTCTGATGTTGTGGGGTTGTGGGCATTAATTGCTCCAGTATTATTCCTCTTTCCCATGATTTCGGAAGTTTGTGCCTTCTCTGGGTTCTTCCCTTGGGTCACTATGACTTCCCTTAAGGTGTTCTGGATCTCGAGTCAGTAGTATCTCGGACCCCACTACTCCTTTACTGGGTTTTATCACAGAGTCTCCGACCCAGAGAGTCGATAGAGTCTGCTTTAGACTGTGGGGGGTGCCAGGTTGCACGTTCTCCTATGGTGTGATATCTCGGCCACCGCCCCTTCCCCACTGGGTCAAGTCCCAGGGATTTCTCCTCTGTGGCCCGCAATTTGACTTACTGTTCTTGAGTACGCAGATGTAGCTGTACTGGCCTCGCTGAATTCGCTGCTGCTGCCGCCGGTAGCAATATGGCGCCGCTGCTACGCCCTCGGCTGTGGGGCTGGCGTTTTTCTTTTTGATTTTGATTTCTACTCTGAATCCCTGCAGCGTGTGCTGAGCTCGGCCACTGGGAGCTGTAGATGCTCTCTGCGCGGAGAAATCTCTCCTAGCTGTTCCGCAGTGGCTCACCTCGGCTTGCTGTGGCCGTCTGGTGAATTCGCCGCTGCCGCAGGCAGTATGGTGCTTCTGCCGCGTCTGCCGCGTCCTCGGGCGCAAGGCTGGTGTATCTCCTCTGTGGCTCTGTTCTCAGTCCGCTTTCTCTCTGGAGCCTGGTGATTTTTTGTTTCACTGGTGATGGTGTTTTCTGGCTATGAAAGGCGCTGATTTTGTGGTAATGGAGATTTTTTGTTAGCGGAGCTCTTAAGCCCCGCTTTTCTCGGTCGCCATCTTCCCGGAAGTCAAATTGGAACTCTTATACACTGTTGATGAGAATGTAAATTAATATGACCCCCTTAGAGATCAGTATGGAAGTTCCTCAAAAAATTAGGAATGGAAACATCCTATGACTCAGCTATACTAATTCTTGATATCGTTCCTAAATAACTAATGTCAGAATACTATAGAAATACATGCATACCATGTTTATAGCAGCACAGTTTATAATAGCTATATTATGGAACCAGTCCAGGTGTCCATCAACAGCCAAATTGATGTATACAACTCTCCACCTTTCTCCAAGTCCAGAAAGTGCTCTTTGCACATCATTTGATGAAGAAGTATCTAGCAAAGCAATTCAAAGAAGTAAATCACTGACATACTCAAGTCTATTTTTATCTGTTAGCTTTTTTCAATATGGTGTTGGAAAGTATAAAATCTATGATTGGTAACCAACCCTTTTATAATCTCTGTATAGAAAGATAAATGTTATTTACATTTAAAATTATTTCATAGTTTGGAACTTTTACACTTGAATGTAAGTGAAATTGTGTAACTGAAACAGCATTAGTTTATTCATTTTTAAAAAAATCTCATTTCAGTCACTATGGGGATACCCACAACTAACTGCTCTGTTTGGCTGCAATTCCCTTTCACACATTTTTTAATAGGATAAAACACTATATTTTCTAAACTTGACTTTCAAAAAAGCGCTAAGGATGACTGAGCAAAGCATTTTGTTATCATCAGTAGTGCTGTGCTCAGATAGCAGTGTGTGAAATCTACATTTATGTGTGCAGTTTTTGAAAGCTAAGAACCATATGGTATGTTGGTTTCATACTTCCTGAACCAGCTTAATTGCATCTGCATACCAATTAGACTGGAATAAATGTTTGAGTGCTTCTTGGTTTTTGATGTTTTGCTATAAAGATTTTACTCCAGTTTGACTAAAAGCATTTTTAATGTAAAATCATAATGTAGTTCACAGTGATTGTGATACACACACACACACACACACACACACACACACACACACAAGACTCATTGGACTTTGCCTCAGTCCCTCCCCAACCCTCCCTTCCCCATCCAGGATATCGAGATTGAGATTGACATTGGTATTCTCACATATGTACACAATGTCAATGGAACTGATTTCTAAATTGATTATCCCATTCTCTGCCCACCCATCTTCCCATAATTGACCTCCCTGGCTCCACTACTGTTTCTCCTCATTATCTAAAATCCCTCTGGTATCACCATTACTCCCTAGCTTTTCATGTAAGAGAAAACATATGACTCTTCACTTTTTGTGGTTTTCTAATCTTACTTAACCTAGTTTTCTCCAGATCCACCCACTGGACCTGAAAATGACATAATTTCGTTCTTTATTACTGAGTAAAATTTCATTGTGCGTCTATCTCATAATTTTAATTCATTCATCTGCTGATGAGCACATAGGTTGGTTCCATAATTTGGCTACTTTGAATTGTGTTGCTATAAAAATGCATATGACCAAGTTAGTCTCATTCCAGGGATGCAAGGTTTGTTCAGCATACACAAAACAATTCATATCATTCATCACATAAATAGAACTAAGGACAAAAATCACATGATCATCTCAATAGATGCTGAGAAAGCATATGACAAGATCCAACACCCATTCATGTTAAAAACACTGCAGAAAACTGAAATAGAAGGAATTTACTTCAGCATCACTAAGACAATCTACAATGAACTTAAAACCAACATTATATTGAGTGGGGTGTGTGTGGAAATTCCCTTTAAAATCAGGAACAAGCTGGTCATGATGGCACATGCTTGTAATTCCAGTTTTTGAGAGGTTGAGATAGGAGGATTCCAGGTTTGCATGGCTAGCCAGCCTCAGTTACTTAGGCATTCCACAACTTAGTGAGACCCTGTTTCAAAATTAAGAATAAAAAATGAGGGTGGAGGTATAGCTCAGAGGTAGAATGCCTGTGGGTTCAATCTTCAGCAACACACACACACACACACACACACACACACACACACACACACACATCGGGAACAAGATAAGGATACCCACTATCATCACTCCTTTTCAACATAGTACTCAAAACTCTTGCCAGAGTAATAAGGCAAGAGAAGAAAATCAAAGGAATACAAATAGGAAAAGAACAAAAATTATCTTTATTTGCAGATGCCATGATACTATATAAAGAAGACTCAAAAAATCTCAACTAAAAGATTTACAGAGATGATTAACAAGTTCATCAAAGTAATGGGATACAAAATCAATCTAAAAAAATCATCAGTATTTCCATATGCTAACCATCGATCCACTGAAAAAGAACTCTAGAGAACAATTTCATTCACAGTAACCTCAAAATCAATAAAATACCTAAGAATAAATATAATCAAGAGGGTCAAAATTCTGTACAGTAAAAATTACAAAGCATTAAAGAAGACCTTAGAAGATGAAAATATCTCAAATGCTCTTGAATAGGCAGAATAAATATCAAAATAGTCATTCTACCAAAAGTGATTTACAGAGCCAATGCAATCCCTATCAAAATACGAATGCCATTGGTCATGGTGGTGCGCGCTTGTAATCCCCGCACTTGGGAGGCGGAGACAGGAGGATCGCGCAGGTTCGAAGCCAGACGCCCTGGCTTAAGAGACCCTGTTTCCAAAAATAAAAAAGTACAAAATAGGTCTGGGAGTGTAGCCCAGAAGTAGAAGTAGAGGGGCTTCCAGGAACCCCAGTACCACCAAAAAACAAAACAAAACAAAACGAATGTCATTCTAGAAAAATCAATTCTAAATTTAATATGGAGAAACAAAAGATTCAGAATACCCAAAGAATTTGCAGCAAAAAGAACCATGCAGAATACATCACAATTCCTGACTTCAAATTATACTACAGAGCTCTAGTAATAAATACAGCATAATATTGGCATAAAAACCGACATAGACAAATGGAACAGAAGATACAGAAATAAGTCTACACATTTATATAGCCAATTGATTTTCAACATAGGTGCCAAACACATACATTGGAGAAAAGACAGCCTTTTAAATGAATGGTATTGGGAAACTTGGTTTATTATTTGCAAAAAATGGAATTAAATCTCTACCTCTTGCCATGCAAGAGGGGGGAGAGAGTGTTCGAAGCACAATCTAACTGTACAGCATTTTCTATATGTTCCACATATAAATAAAATAAGATATGGAAAAAACACATCTCTCAATATTATCAGCTAACAAACCTATATAGTATCCTCACTAGTTTACTGTAGAGGCTGCACTTTTTGTTTAGACTCTTGGATATGAATCTTTAAAGGAGTTGCATAATTCATGCAGATCTCTATGGGTCACTGTATTTCTCAAAGTCAGATTAAGTTTCATTATTTTGTCTAAATTCACTATTAGGTCTTCATGATGTTGATAAATATCTGTAGTCAGAATAAAGGAACAAGTGATCACTAAATGATGAGAATGATATTAAAGTGTTTGGTGTAGGGGAATAAAATGATTATCATACAGCATTACTATAAGGTAGCTTTCTCCTACTTTGAAAATAAATAGCTTTGCTTTACCTAGAGATTTATTTCCTGTCTGCCATCTACTGTATGAAACAATATTGAACCATTACCTAGATAACATGTTATTGTACTCACATTATCTTTTACTCCTAGTAAATCATCTTTCTCATAGAAACTCTAGTACTTTATGACATTTTGTGATTTTAAAATATTTATTTCTTTGATATGGATTTAACGTCACATTTCAAAGCAGTGTTTTTTTTTTTTTTTGTGTGTGTGTGTATGGGTCTGGGGATGGAACCCAGGGGCATTCAACCTCCGAGCTACAGCCCTTGCCCTATTTTTTATTCTTTATTTTGAAACCAGGTCTCACTGAGTTGCAGAGGGCCTCACTAAGTAGCTGAGGCTGTCCGCGAACCGCGATCCTCTGGTCTCAGCCTCTCAAATGCTGGGATTACAAGTGTGTGCCACCACGCCCAGCTCAAAGCACTGTTTTGAATGGTTATATGATTTTACATACTACTAAGTACTCTATTAAATGAAATGTATAATATTCAGATTAAATTCATTTCATCTTTGATTTTAATTGCATCATTTGGAAAAGGAAATGAAGCAGGCTTTATGATTTTACTTAAGTTAATAATTAAATTTCAATAAAGCAGAAGGACAATTAGTTTGGCTCATTAAAATAATTAATAGAGTTCTTAGGATAGTTTTTGTCCCTTCCCGAAAGTTATATTTTTCCCTCAGTAGTAAAGGTTAAGATAAAGAAAGAAATGAAATTAGCCTACAATTAAAAGAATATGATTTCTCATGCAGGTTGACATTGTAAAGCTTTAATTAATTTAAATTCAATTCACATTTATTATAGATATATTTCTTCATATTTTACCAAAGCAGTAATTGCCTCAGAGAAAATTTTACACTCTTGACATTTAAAAAATATTTACACTCTAATCCTATGTCTTTTCTTTTTTTCATTCTTATCTCTCCCCTTCAAAACTTATATCTGTCACTATAAACTAATATAGTAATATACATGTATGCGAACACCCAAATCCTATTTGCACTTAGAGTGTTTTCTTTATTGATGGGTTTTCTTATCCAGTGATTATTGAAGTGTATTCCTCCTCCAGCAGGATCCTCGTCATCTGGGAACTTGTTAGAAATGTGAGACTGACTTTGTTCTATCCAAGCTCAATCACATTAGGACCTGTGAGAAGAAGATCCAGCAGTCTTTGTGTTAATATGCGTCCAGGTGTTTCTCAAATACACTAATTTTGGTGCATCACACATAAAATATAGAATTAATGATTTGACCATATTTGAAACCCTAAATATTCAAGGAAATAATTGGTGAATTGTTATCTCTTGTTAGACAAAAATAGAATTTTTCAAACTATCAAACTCTAAAAAATAATAGATGTGAGTGATAGTTTAGATTATATAAAAATAAAGATATAAAATATTAAATTATCAAAATTAAAATAGGAAACATTATGGTAAAGGGCCATGTCTTTAATATATAAAGAGAACTATAAATTCACAAGGGAAAAAATAAACCTCCCAGGAAAAATGGAAAAAAGAACATTGATAGACAATTTTTTTTTGGGGGGGGGGCTGGCTCTTCATAGTGTTTTTCCAAAATTATCTAAATGTTACTTTAAGAATTTCAAAATTTCAATTACAAATACATCATGAAATAGATTTTACACTTGGATTGTCAGTCTGCTTAAAACATCATCAAATGGAATAGGGAATATGTTTTTCATACAGTGTATACTGTTATAAGCATCACTTAAAATTTTCAAGACTCATGTTCAAGAGGAGGTAAAAACAAAGACATTATTGAGACCAATAGAAAACTTGTGTGCCTTATATAGGAGAATATATTATATTATATTATAAATAATTATCTCTCCTGAGTTTTAAATCATATTTCTAGTTCTTATTTTGTTATCAACTAGCAAATACTTAATTACCTTTTATTCAGCTCTGGGTTCCTTCTTGCTAGGTGAGCAGGTCTGAATCTTTAGAGTGAGGAACTCTCAGACCTTAGATATATGCTTTAGCTTACACCTTTATTGAGCAGCCTTCTGTATTATTTTTTCTTCTCATAGTTATAATTGTATTTATAGTCGATACCTCAATATTATCCATATTTGGCCTTTATTTTCTTTTCTTGGTTTAAACAATGACATAAGCCAGGCGTGGTGGCGCACGCTTGTAATCCCCATGCTTGGGAGGCAGAGACAGGAGGATCGCGCAGATTCTTAGCCAGCCGCGCACGCTGGCTTAAGAGACCCTGTTTCAAAAAATAAAAAAGTATAAAATAGGATCTGGGAGTGTAGCCTGGAGGTAGAAGGGTTCCATCCCCAGTACCACCAAAAAACAAAACAAAACAAAACAAAAACAATGAGATAATACATTTCATATGGACAAGGAGCAAGTCATACTTCTTTTGTCATTTCCTTTTCTGCTTAGTACATGGTCCCCACTAGGTCTATTTTTATTAAAATGTGCTGAGCCTTTTTAATAACAAATTCTATATGCTTTGGAAATGTCATATTTCCATGTCAGTATTATTTGAAAATTTTCACCTGTGTCACAAAGAGATGCTCTTGCTCTGTCTCCATGGCCTCGAGTGGATTCATCTTTCTAGAATGGGAGAGACATATTGAAGACAAATCACAATCTGTGATTAGGCACATTTGCCTCCAGTTCTTATTTTGCTGCAGCCATAGTGTTGCGGTTGTAATTTACTAAATGATACCCTGGTGGCCTAAGTGATTGTCATCTTTAGAATAGCTTCATGATTACCAACAAGAGATTTACACATAGGAGCTTGGTCCAACTTCTAATAGAGGCATTACAGTTGGGCTACAATCCAAAAAGTCACTTAGCTTCTTTCATTAATAAAACTTTCCAAAACCAGGTCAGCCAAAACGAGAGGCATTTAAATGCACCAAAATTTTATTTAGGAGTAAAATGCACTAGTTATTTTTTTGATGGTATAAGATTGCCATTTTTAACAGCAAATGATTGAAACACTCTTCATGCTTTGAAGTGGGAGAAACCTTAAGTAAGTCATAGCTGGTTTCTTTAAGAAATAGTACTTATCTGTTAAAAACTTTTAGGAAAAGTTGATAACATATGAGAAATTGTTTAGACATATTCAGTCTTGGATAGGCATTTCATCTCAATGATGTGAAAAGTTCCTCAAAATGAGATGAACACGCTGTGTAGGATGGTGCACACCCCTCACACCAATACTTGGGAGGCTGCTCTCTCTACTCTTAGAGCAGCCTCAAGAAATTTAATGAGAATCTTAGCAAATTACTGAGGCTCTCTTTTAAAAGAAAAATGAAATCTTGAAGGTAGAATATTCCTGAGTTCAATACCCAGTACCAAACCACCACCACAACAACATCAACAACAACAGGCCGGGCGTGGTGGCGCATGCTTGTAATCCCCGCACTTGGGAGGCAGAGACAGGAGGATCGCGCTGGTTCGAAGCCAGCCTCGCTGGCTTAAGAGACCCTGTTTCCAAATAAAAATATAAAATAGGTCTGGGAGTGTAGCCCGGAGGTAGAAGGGCTTCCAGGAACCCCAGTGCCACAAAAAGCAAACAAACAAACAAAAAACAACATCATCATCATCATCATCAACAACAGCCCCATGAACTTTACTTTGTATTATTTGTCATGTTACTTGAGTCCAAGTAACTAAGAACACAGCACCACAGAACCAAGACAAGTGAGGACAAGGTTCTGCTACGGACATGTTGCAGTTGACATTGTGCCACACTAAGCGAAGGTCCTTTACATTCAGTACACACAAGGGTTATATACTTTCTATTATATGTAGATGTTGGGAAAAAAGAAAAAAGAAGGGGTTTATCTTATGAAAATAGAAGAGAGACCAGTAGAATAGAGGAAAGGGACCAGGGTGAAGGAGGAAGGGATGTGAAGGGGAGGTACTGGGGACTGAAATGGACCAAATTATGTTATGTGCATGTACAAATATATAATGAAAAGTCTCACTATTTTGTATAATTATAATGCACCAATAAAAATAAACAATAGTAAAATCATAAATTATCATAATAATAGATGAAATAAGTTGCTTTTCATTTCTGTGTTTTTCTATATATTTCATTTTTCTCCAAGTTTTCTGGCTTTGAAATTAGAAATGAACTTACTTTTAGAGGGTATGTTTTAGGGGCCGGGTGTGGTGGCGCACGCTTGTAATCCCTGCGCTTGGGAGGCGGAGACAGGAGGATCGAGCAGGTTTGAAGCCAGCTGCGCTGGCTTAAGAGGCCCTGTTTCCAAATAAAAAAGTGTAAATTAGGTCTGGGAGTGTAGCCCGGAGGTAGAAGGGTTTCCAGGAAACCCAGTACCACCAAAGAAAATTAAATAAATAAAATAAAAAATAAAGGGTATGTTTTAGGAACACTTTATTCTTAACAGGCAAAAGATGCTATATATGAGCCAGGGCTTAATCACAATTTGAGTTTTTCAGGGACTAGTTTTCATCGATATATCCACACTGACTTTACCACCAGGTAAAGAAAACAACAAACCAACACCAACATAAGAACATAAACACAACAATCAACCATAAAACCTCAGGGATTATTTTACTCTGATTCCTCTTTTTCCGGCACCCCTCACAGCCCATCGGCAATTTTATTGGTGTTCCTCCTAAGATGCCCAACCAAATTTGTTATCTTGTTTATGTTTATCTTTACCATGATTGTCCCAGCCAGAGAAATGTGGTCTGTTCTTTGGTAAATTACAATAGCTTCCTAACTGTGTAGCTGTTCCTACAACCAAACTATACAAAGTTACTGACTCTCAAGGCTTTTCCTAGTAGTTGTGACGAAAACCCAAGCATATTGCCATTGGAATATCCAGGTCGTAGGATCAGGCCCTCTTTCTGACCTGCCTCCATTTCATTTACTCATTTTCTTCACTCACAGCGTTGCTTGGATAAATCCGATCTAACCTAGAGACTTTTCATTTGATGTTTTCTGTGTGGGAAGTGTGCCTGTCTCTGATTTCCATTCATCTTAAGTATCACTACCTCAATGCCTGTCTACCTTCACTCTGTCTCATTACTGTGATTAACTTTACATGCTATATATTACTCTCATAGATCATCTGTCATGTTTATTTGATTTCTTGTTTGTATTCTCTCTCCCTCACTGGAACAGGTACTCAATCGGAAAAGGACCTGGCCTTCCTTGCTGTCTTCTGTGCCCTTGCTGCCGTGAAGTGGCTTTTATTTTTTTAAGTATTTGAGAATTCTCTAAATATTTTGTGTGCACAGCCAATGATATTCACACCAGGGTCTCAGGAATTCCCCTTGACCGGCAAAGGCATGGAGACATTTAAGAAAATGACTTTCCAATCCTCAATGTATATTTGTGATTTCCCATACAAATTACCTTTTTAAGAAGCTTTGGAGATTGGTCAGTTCATCTCTCTCTTGTAGCCTTTTACGTGAATTGACTCCAATTAAAAAAAAAAAAATAACAATTAGGCCGGCCGTGGTGGCGCACGCTTGTAATCCCTCGCACAGGTTCGCGCTGGTTTAAGAGACCCTGTTTAAAAAACAAAAAAAACAAAAAACAAACAAACAGAAAACTATAAAATAGGTCTGGGAGTGTAGCCAGGAGGTAGAAAGGTTTCCAGGAACCCCAGTACCACCACCATCACTACTACTACTACTACTACTACTACTACTAATAATAATAATAATAATGAACAAATTTGTCACCTATTCTGAATCATTAGAGGGCTCGGTTTTTTTAAAGCTTCCAAGGTATCAATCAAATGATTAATTGCTCAAAGATTCGCTCCTGATTTTCCTAAGGAAATATGGTAGAGGGCAGTTAGTCCTCTCTTTCATAGAGGCACTATTCCATAAGTCATTATACTTCCCTTCCTTCCTCTTTCTGAAAGATTCCCAGAAGCAAGTGGGAATGTTCACACTATAACAGCTTTATTTGCAGCTCTTAAACATTTTCTTCTGAAGAAAAATCTTCATTGGCTGATTGATTTGATGAGGATTGCTTTTGCCAATTATATTATAATAACACATGTTTACATATATTTTCTTTGATTTAAATGAGCAAAATATGTAGCTTGACAGTAGTAGTTGAAGTATATTTAAAAACATATAGAGCATATATGTGCCAGGAAAATGCATATGTTTGCCATATTTAGGCTTACAGAGAATTTGTTAGTGGTTAACTTTTAAATCTTCTAGGGATTATATAGGTTTTCAAAGTTATTTTAGCAAAACATTATGTGTTTTATTTATATGTTATAAATTATATAATTTCATTTTTTTCTGCCCCCATCTGTTCTTCTCATGTTTGGCTTACTGATTGACTTTGATATGTTTGTGAATGTACATCATGTATATTAGGAAATTTTCCTTTTCCCTCCTCTCATCCCCCTCATTACGTCTCCTTATTTGCTCATCTATGGTTTCTCCTTTTTCATCTAGAATTCGTCCTATGACCCTTTTCCTCCCTAGCTCCTTCATATTAGGGAGAGCATAATTTTTAAAAATTTTTTTGACTGACTAATAATCTCACTTAGCATAATGTTCCCTAGTCCCATCCATTTTTCCTGCAAATGAATTAATTTTGTTCTTCTTTATGTTTGAGTAAAAGTCCACTGTGTACATATCCCATAGTTTTAAAATTCATTCACCTGTTGATGGGAATCTTGGCTGGTTCCATAGTTTGGCAATTGTGAAATGTGTGCCTATGAACATAAATATGCATTCATTAGTATGATAGTTTGGTTTTCATTCTTTTGAATAGATACCCAGAAGTGGTATTGCTGGATCACATGGTAGGTTCATTATCATTCCTCTGAGAATCCTCCATACAGTTTTCCAAAGTGGTTGTACTAATTTACAATCCCACCAGTAATGTACTAGGGTTCCCACTTCTCTACACCCTTGCCAGCATTTGTTGTTGTTTGTATTTTTAATGATTGCCATTCTAATTGGAGTCAGATGAAATCTCAGGATAATTTTGATTTCCATCTCTCTAATTATTAATGATGTTGAATACTTTTTCATACATTTATGAGCCATTTGAATTTTACTTTTGTGAAGCGTCTTTTAAGTTCACTTGCCCATATTTATTAAATTATTTGATTTTTTTAGTGATGAATTTCTTGAACTCTGTATATTCTAGATATTAGATCTCTATCAAAAGAGTACTTGGCAAAATGTTTCTCCCATTCTGTCAGCTCTCTGTTGAAGTTCTTGATAGTTTCCTTTGTTATACAGAAGCTCTTCAGTTTAGTGCAATTTGATATATTGATCTGCCTTTTAATCTTGTGCCTTTGGCTTCTTGTTGAGAAAGGTTTTACCTGTGCCTATGTATTGAAGTGTTAGACCTATGCCCAGGTCCATCTTGAATTGACTCTTGTTTAGGGTGAGAAAGTGGGGTTTTTGTCCATTTTTCTGCATATGGTTAATCAGTTTTGCCAACACCATTTGTTGAAGGGGCTATATTCTTTTTCCAATGTATGTTTTTGGCTTCTTTGTCAAAAACCAACTGGCTAACCAGCGGTGGTGGCGCCCGCTTGTAATCCCAGCATTCGGGAGGCTGAGACAGGAGGATCGCGGTTCTCAGCCAGCCTTCGCTACTTACTGAGGCCCTCCACAAATTTGTGAGACCCTGTTTCAAAATAAAGAATAAAAAATAGGGCAGGGGGTGTAGCTCGGAGGTAGAATGCCCCTGGGTTCCATCCCCAGACCCCCCATTCACACACAAAAAAATTGGCTGTGAGTGTGTGGATTTGTTTCTTAGTCTTCTATTTTACTCCATTTATCTATGTGTTTGTTTTTGTGCCAGTACCATGCTGTTTTTATTACTATGGCTTTGTACTTGCATTAGATGATATGAACAAAATAAAATCATCCAAAAATGTATCAGTATAAAATACACTTGATAGAAAAAACTAATAAAGAAATTTGTCTTGCACATAAAATTAACACACATCTCCATATTTCCACATTTTCAGGATAGCCATAAAGTTCTTTAAGAATTTGTTCTGGAATCTAAATTTTTGCCCTCTCATAATACACACTATCTCAATTCATATCTTAGAGGGAAGCAAGTAGGCATAATGAGACAACATCTGTACAAGGTGCTGCTTCAATAGTTTTACACACTCAAGGCATCAAATTCTTGACTAAAATAAAAAAAGGTTGGGTTCACTATATGTAATTTTGTAATAAAAACAGTTACATTAAATGTGTACTTCCTTTATTTTGGGAATAAGTTTAAGCACTTATTTGATCCTCATTAGAGTTAACTCTTTTATGATAGTCTTTTATGCTTCAGTTTTATTGATAGTTGAATCAGAGAGAGATTAAATATTTCACCCAAAGTGAGTGAACACAAAAACCAAAGGACAAACCCAAAAATTAGGGCTTCAGAAATCTTTATATATAGTATATAGAATAAAATAAGAATGAGTTATAAATAAGTTTAGAAAAGCTGGGAAAACATTTGAAATGAATTTTTTTCTCATTCTATAAGCATTTTTGATATTACTAAATATACTACATCGTTCTTTTTCATGTATAGTATATATACTCTAGGTTTATTGATATAGGGTTCCAGTATTAGTATGTCGTTTTTCCACAAGGTAAACATAGTCCCTTTTAGGCTTTTTTCCATCTTCTGGAAACCTTCTGTCTGTGGTATAATATTTTTCTCTCTCTTTTAAAGTAGAATGTCTATTTTATTGTTGTTGTTGTTTAAAGTCTTTATAATGAATCACAAGATGTTCATAGATCCTGCTTACTCACTTGTTTAGTAGTCAGTCTTGAATATGTAACTGTAGCCTAGGAACACCTACAGGATGATACACCTGCATCTACCTGACCTCACCTCCTCTTTCTCTTTCCCTTTATTGCTCCCTCCTCATTCTTTTTTCTCTCCCTCCCTCAGGCATTTTGCCCTCTTTTCTCTAGTGTCTTCATTTTTTTCTTTCCTGCTAAATTAATATTCCTTATAAATCACAGTAATTTGAAAGTCATTTAAATTCTTCTTAATTACCTGACAATGTATCCATTATTAACTGGAAATACTTTTTTAACATATATATATTATGTATTACTTAACAATTATAATAATTCTTAGTAAGAATGTTGTATATAACACCTTATAATAAAATAAGCTACCTCATATTAAACACCTAATTAAACATTTTTACAGCAGCATTAGCATTAACATTATTGTTATGCAATATTAGATATTATTATCACCATTGTATATACAATAGCAGGATATCTGTTTTGTACATTAAGACAAAATGATATCATTTTAAATTTTGTTTTTAGTGTAACTAAGACCTGTATTCAAACTTAGCTTAACCTCTCTGACTGAAATTTGCTTATTTTTTGATAAGAATTATGCTATCTACAGAGTTGGTGGAAAGATTAAAATACAATAACTTATAAAAAATAACCTGTGGTCATAAATAAGAGGTCAATTTTTCTAATGAATTTGCTAAAAAGTTAAAACCACAAAAGCAAGAAATCATTTTAATGTAGCTGTTATTTTAAAGCTATAATAATTGTAGCAATATTCAATTGTTCAGCTATTTACAGAGCAAGAGTATGTATTTGAAATAATGACATCTTTGGTAGGCCTCTGTTTTCAGTGGTTGGATTATATTTAATTCCTATCAGGAGCACTGTGTTCTATAAATGTTAACAGAGCACTATTTGATATGTTTTTTCAATGAAGTACATAATCAGTCTGGATTTCTATTTCTTCACCCTCAAAACAGAAGTCCACCTTCCAAATACAAAATTTTGTGAAACAGTTGTTCATCAAGGCAGACTCTTTGATGATTCAAAATGCAAAATCCCCATCTAGTGGCCACTGAAGCAGCATACTTGCTACTCAGTACAGCTGAAGTACAAAGTCCCTTTGATATAAACACAGGTTTTTCCCTTAGCAATTTTTTTCTTATTATTTATTCTGCCTAATTACCTACAGAATACCTCAGAAAAAGCCAATTATCAGCTAGTTATTTCTTCTTTTCTTTTTTTGGTGGTACTGGGGATGGAACCCTTCTACCTCTGGGCTACACTCCCAGACCTCTTTTTATATTTTATTTGGAAACAGGGTCTCTTAAACCAGCGAGGCTGGCTTCGAACCTGCGCGATCTTCCTGTCTCTGCCTCCCAAGCTGGGGGATTACAAGCTTTCACCACCACGCCAGGCTAGTTATTTCTTATAGTTGGGTTTTTGACACAGACCCATCAGAGGAAAAACTATCAAAAGAGGACAATTTTCTAAATTTTTTCAACAGATTAAAATGTGTTTTTTAATTTTTTTAAATGTTTTTTTTATTTTTCGTTTTAAGAATTTTTATTGGTGCATTGTAGTCATACATCTTAATGGAATACAAGATTCTAGAGGTATACATGCACACATCACTCATTTAGCCCTTCCCCAATTCCTACCCCATTCTCGCCTCTTCCCTCCTTCTCATGTTTGGGTTAGTGATTGATTTTGATACATTTGTTAACAATATTTGAGGGATTTTTCAAAGCTTAATCATAAACTGAATTTATGATATGTTTTTATTACAATCTGTTACACAGACCATTTTGAAAATAAAATGTAGCCGGGTGTGGTGGCGCACGCTTGTAATCTCAGTGCTTGGGAGGCTGAGACAGGAGGATCTCACAGGTTCAAAGCCAGCTTTAGCTACTTAGTGAGGCTCTCAGCAACTTAGTGAGACCCTGTTTCTAAGTAAAATATAAAATAGGTCTGGGAGTATACCCTGGAGGTAGAAAGCCTCTGGGTTTCAACCCCAGTACCACAAAAAGTAAAAATAAAAGTTAAATTCAAAGAGCAATAGATCAATACAATGTACTTATTACTTGAATACAATGTACTTATTATTTGAAGTGTATTTAATAAAATACACTTCAAAATAAAATTTATATGTCTAGAATAAATTTGTTAATCATTGGTATGGAATTACAATTTAAAACCAATCATGTAACCTGAACTAATTTCAATCTGATGCTGTGTTCAATCATGTTATTAGCCAGGTGCAGTAGCAGATGTTTATAATCCTAGTACTTGGGAAACTGAGACAGAAAGTTCTCAGAACTGTGGCTACCTTAGCAACTTAGCAGGGCGCTCAGCAATTTAATGAGGCTTTGTTTCCAAATAAAACCCAAAATAGGGCTAAGGGTGTAGGTCAGAGGTAGAATGTTCCTAGGTTGTATCTTCAGTAACACACACACACACACACAAAAGCTCAAAAACTTGTTTTAATTAAATGTTTTAGCCATCAGACCTATCTCTCTTCCCAAGATCTAAGAGCTTTATTCTTTTTCTGATTTGTGAATTACAAATCACAGTATCAACTCATTCTTTTCATTTTCATCATAGACACTGTCAATTTTTACAGTTCTTTTATATTCATTGTTTCATTGAATCGCAGTGTAACTTAGATCTCCTACACATAGGAAACTATACTGGCAACAGAACTATACTTTTCAAACTCTTTATACCCATCATCTGTAGAACTCTATCATTTCTTCTTATCTTCCCAAATCTCCTTCCCCTGTACTTCAGGGCTATTGAATTAATATCTGTTAGAGATAGCTCATATGTACTTTCTGATGCTGCTGGTGGCACTATCTGTCCTTCTGTCTGAGCCATTTCCGTGAATGTCCCATTATTTCTAGTAGGGATATAAGTGGAAATCTCATTTTTACCATTTAACAAAGAGGCTGCATTCTCCGACATGCTTTTATTCTGTGCTTTTTCCTCCTCCTCCTCCTCCTCCTCCTCCTCCTCCTCCTCCTCCTTCTCCTCCTCCTCCTCCTCTTCCTCTTCTTCCTCCTCTTCCTCCAGTACTAGGAATAGAACCCAGGAGCATTGTACCTCCTAGCTACACTCTCAGCCCTATTATTTTTAGTCTTTTTATTTTCGAATCAAGGTCTCACTGAGTTGTGAAGGGCCTCACTAAGTAGCTGAATATGTCTGCAAACCACGATCCTCCAGTCTCAATCTTCTTCTTCTTTTTTTTAAATATGTCTGTGTGTTTATAATAGCTTACATAACATTGATTTTTATCTCCTAATACCTATGGAACAATACTGAACCTAGTGTGTTATTAACTTTGAACCATAAAGAATTATATTCATATATATGTATGTGAGTGTCTTTGTGTAGATATATGTATGTTATCCTAAATTTTACAGATTCTATGTGTTTGTTTTAATAAATTAGAGGAACTTACAGAATTCACTTCTAACCAGTTCTCTAATATTATGAAGGGTTTAATAGAATCCCAGGGAAATGTCTATATTTAAATTGTGAAAAAGTATCATTATTGATTGTGATTATTGTATGTTGAATTGAATGACAACACTTAAAAAAATAAAAGACCAAACCAAAAGTTTGCTTTTGAAATGATTCTGACAGATTTGGTGTTCAATGTCAATTCATCACTGAATGGATATTCATATATTCTTTAACATGCTGAAGTCAGCATTATAAGTCAGACAACTAAAACAGTATTTGTTAAAAAAAAAAACAAGAGCAAAAAAGAAAGGCTACAGTGATTTGTGGATATATTTATACCTTTCATCTTTCATTCACTAGACAAAAGCTGACTTTCAATTATATTGCTCTAACATTTGCCTTTGTGCTAAAGCAGACATTGAAAACTTTAGATTCTTTCTGCAGTTGCTGACTTGTACTGTCAGATGTCTGTATTACTTAGTATATGTACATCCATGATTATAAATGCTCAGTGTAGCCACCTTTTTATTTAATCTGCTAACATGTATTATATATATACTTCAAAATTTTTTTGCTCAGAATGTTATATCATCCAATGTGGGCATAGATTTTTTCTTTAACAAATGTGTCTATGTCCATTAACTACTCTATAGAACATATTAAACAAAATAAAAATAAAGTAATAACTATTATAACTTAAAATTGAAATAAATATGCTTTTCACTTATATCATCTTTTATATATCATTTATACCAATGTTTCCTATGGGGCAGTACAATTTACATTAGACATATGTCCATTATATTATTCCAAAAACAAGGAGAAGAAACAATTAGAAAATAAATAACAAGTTGAATTAGTATATATGAATCTGAGATCATTTAAAAATTACAGGTCTTTTAAATATTTACAAGAGAAACCTTAAAAAACCCTCTCATTCTTAGTATGCTATTGTGTTCAACTTTCAAGAGTTAGTCTTTAAATTGGAATTGAATTTTATCATATACTAATGGTTTTTATAATTTATATTGCAAATGTGTTTTGATGTCATTATTCATTTAAAGACTTTGTGATTTTTTTAAAATTAAATGTTGACTCTTTAAATTGGTTTAGAAAGCAACAATTTTAAAAATGCTTGTCAAAAAGATCTCTTGCACCCTCTGCTGATATATTAATATAACTGCAAGTTTTTATTATATAGGTTTTTTAGAAAGTAATTTAAGGCAAATTAAATCATTTTAATATTTAGTAAACAATTGAATTATCACATGTGTTTATGAAGAACATGCTTTTTGGGCATATGCAGTTGATTTAAAAGTAAATTAAGTAATGTGTAAACTAACATACCTAATTAGCTTTTTAGCCTTGAAAAGAGATTTATAGTAGCATCAACTTATTCTAATAAGAAAAAATCATAAAGCCATATTCTTCCAGATTCACTAGTTGACATACACAATAGTCTGTGGTGGTTTAGTAATCATAATGTGTAATAATCAAATATTTAAAAATTGTGAAAAACTTGGAGTGAAAATTTTGTCTGACTTATCACTGACAACATTTTAGATGAATTATCAAATGACCAAAAAAGGTAACTAGCAGCTTGAAATAGAAAATTAAATTGAATTTGAAAATTAATAAAAAATAATCTCTATTTCTAAAAAATTCCATTTGGACTGAAAGTCATTTATATTAGTGATAAAAAAAGAGTTCAAAAATATAAATCTAGAGCCAGGCATGGTGGCGTTTGCTTGTAATCCCAGCATTCTGGAGGCAGAGACCAGAGAATCATGGTTCGCAAGCAGCCTCAGTTACTTAGTGAGGCCCTTTGCAACTCAATGAGACCTGGTTTCAAAATAAAGAATAAAAAATAAGGCTGGATATGCAGTTCAGACCACCCAAACAAATATATATATGGAGAGAGAGAGAGAGAGAGAGAGAGAGAGAGAGAGAGAGATATTCTTAGCACTTCCATGTGTTTTATTTACTTAAATATGTTAAAATAAGCTGGATGTGGTGGCACACACTTGTAATCCCTGCACTTGGGAGGCTGAGACAGGAGGATCGCACAGGTTCAAAGCCAGCCTCAGCTACATAGTGAGGCTTTCAGCAACTTAGTGAGACCCTGTTTCCAAATAAAATATAAAATAGGTTTGGGAGTATAGTCCAGAGGTAGAAAGCCTCTGGGTTTCAGCCCCAGTACCACCAAAAAAATTTAAAAAGTTAAAAATATATAAAAAATTTAAAGTCATTTTTAAAACTCTAGAAATTGATATTGCAATTTTGTCATTCTTGGTCTAATTTATTTTTAAAGCTTTTTCCCACATACCCATTTTCTCCTTCCTTCCCAGATGTGACCACTATTATTAATTTGGTGGGTTCTCTAAAGCATGGATAATTGATCACAATAATTACTTATAGGTATGGAGCATTGATCAATGTGCTAGACCCCATTTTAGTGTTTTGTTGCATTGACTTATTTGCTACTAAGAAGAATTTCTTAAGGAAGATGTTCCTCTTATCCTCATGAAGAACCTCAAGCTGAGGGTCTTAGGTAACTTTTGTAAGCCACACTATAGACACAGCTCATAAATACAGCACTGAATTCAAATATGCCCTCACTGTGTGTACATCTCAGAGCATAGACTGTAGTGTTATTTAAACATAAATGTAGTCTTATTCTTTGCCACATTTGCCTGGCTCACATGTAAAAAATGCTTTTACATCTCTTGTCATAACTAACTTCTTTCTGGTCAAAATCCTTTATTTCTTTTCAGTCTATAGTGCCTTTTCTAAAAGAAAGAACTAATATCATATAGGACTGGGTATAAAGGTCACAGGCCTTTCTAAGTATGTATCGCAGCCTCTTCCTTCCATTAATACACATTTAAAAAAAATGAGTCTGCTTTTCTAACTCCTGATAGAATAATTTCTTTGAAGTACATTCTCTTGTTCTATCATAAGGGCTACTATTATCATGCTGATTTTGCCCCAGACTTTCTCAATTGGAAGCATGATTTATACAAATCAAATGGGGGGGGGGCAATCTATCTTTGCTTGCTGGTCACTTTTTTCATTTTAATAACTTTTATTGTGTTTATATTTTAAAAAATTAATGGCCAGATTTGGGGAAATTTTATTTAGGAAAATACAGAGAGCCAAAAAAAAAAGTAGCCTGAAAATTATCTGAAACCTATAGATAGAGAATTTATATCTTGCTGGACATGGTGGCACACATTTATAATCCCAGTACTTGGGAGGCTAAGACAGGAGGATCACAGGTCCTTGGCCAGCCTCAGCTACTTAGGCCCTCTGCAACTTAGTGACACCCTGTCACTAAAGCACACGATGTACTTAAACATATCAAAGTCAATCACCAAGCTTGCTGACCACTTTGAGGGTCAAATCATTTTAGGAATCATCCCCAGGTAGACATTCCTTATTTAATAAATTACTAGTTTGTATTCTTACTTATTGAGAATAATTTAGTTTATTCCATATGGCTAAGTTATATATAAATTTAATAATTTGCTACTTCAATATGTCTGATCATTTATGTGATTTCTTGCTCTCTCTATTTGGGCTAAAATTCTCTCTTTCCTGTGACTGATCACCCAGCTGGTCCTGATCAGTCATCTCTTAAATATATCTCCTGTTGTCCTCACTGACCCCACTGACAGAAGTGGCCCATGTCAGTATTCTGGGGATGATTTATCTGTTAAAAATGCCTCCATCATTTCCCCATGCATTTGAGGGAAGACAATAAAGCATTTTGAAAATTCATGCAAAGATGAATTACAACATAGTTAAAAGAATGTTGCTGAAGTAGCAAGGTCCCTCAGGACTGAGAGCCCTATGCTTCTAACAAGTGTGAGCCTCATTTAGATCTTGATTAAGTGACAAAGCTAGGTAAGTTTGCTTGGGAAATTTAATCAAGCTTAATTTAAACTTAATCTGACTTAATTTTGGAAAAACTGATTAATGTCTTTTGATATGCTTACATATAAATTATTTCTGCCATGCTTAACTTAATGTTGGAAATTCTTACCTAAGGAGAAGAAGGTTGAAGTTTAATAATGAAAAAAACTACATTTGAATATGTGTATACATGCGAATATAACATTGTTAACCTGGACACTCAGTATTGGGAGGGAGGGAAAAGGGGAAGCAGGAGGCAGGGAGGGCACCAAGAACTGTGTGAATATATGCCATTGTCAACATGATCCACATCGTGATGTGAGGCTATAGTGCACCAATAAAAAATAGCCGGGCATGGTGGCGCACGCTTGTAATCCCCGCGCTTGGGAGGCTGAGACAGGAGGATGGCACAGGTTCGAAGCCAGCCTCAGCTACTTAGTGAGGCTCTCAGCAACTTAGTGAGACCCTGTTTCCAAAATAAAATATAAATGGGCCTGGGAGTATAGCCCGGAGATAAAAAGCCTCTGGGTTCCACCCCCAGGACCCCCCCCCAAAAAAAATATATATATCACTTAAAAGAAATGAGGTAAAAATAAAATACAGAATATTTAAAATATATAACACCTAAAATAAAATATATAATATCTAAAAATAAAATATACAACACTTAAAAAATAGTATCAGAGTATTTGTAGGAAAATGTAGGAAAATCCTTTTTTCCTACATTTTTCTCATGTAAAGTATAAGTTTTTTTTTTAATGAAAGTCATTTGGACTTTTTGGGGTCATTTTCTGAAATCTTTCTGAGACAGAATTAGGCTGGGACCAGATTTAATTTATGAAGATTTCCCCACAAACACTTCCTATATTAATCATTTGTTTTAAAATGTCAACATAAATGTAAGCTTATAGAAAGTTCATTATGAAGGGTCAGAAAACACTTCAAATTATATACTTACCTTCAATATTATTTTAGGTGATTTTTTAAATCAAATAGATTAGGACACAAGTTTTGGTAAGTAGATTATGTTTATAGAGACTTTATGTGCTATACAGATTCACTTGGATAATATGTTATTATGAAAAGAACAGGCTGCAAATCTACTCTTTGACAGGTATTATATTTCTTTCTGATGTACCTTCTCCTTAAAAATTCCTATAAAATACTTATTATTTATATTTTTATTTATGCTTCTTGTAAATGGCAGAATTTCAAACAAAAGTATTTGATGCCAGTGGAATGTGTGAGTAAGAAGTATATTTTGTTTGGCTTTATTTTTGCCATAGAACACTGCCAAGTTTGGGAGAGAGATAATAAATTTTTAGAGTCAACTTAGATGTGTGACAAGAGGTTGATCTTCAAAATGAAAAAATAGAGAGAAATGTCCAAACTCTAGATTTTTTTTTATTTTATTTTATTTTATTTTTTTTTTGTGTGTGTGTGTGTGGTACTGGGCATGGAATCCAGAGGCATTCTACCTCTGAGCTACACAAAATGAAAAAACAGAAATGTCCAAACTCTATATTTTTTTTTTGTGTGTGTGTGTGGTACTGGGCATTCTACCTCTGCACTACACCCCTGGTCCTATTTTTTAGTCTATCTATCTATCTATCTATCTATCTATCTAT
Source organism: Muscardinus avellanarius (assembly GCF_963383645.1). Classification (NCBI taxonomy): domain Eukaryota; kingdom Metazoa; phylum Chordata; class Mammalia; order Rodentia; family Gliridae; genus Muscardinus; species Muscardinus avellanarius. The sequence continues at coordinate 61,912,275 of NC_137791.1, read as the reverse complement.
TTATTTACTTTTGTGGTATTGGGCATGGGACCTCTGAGCTATATCCCCAGCCCTATTTTTTATTTTTTATTTTGAAAGAGGGTCTCACTGAGTTTTAAAGGGCCTCGCTAAGTAGCTGGGGCTGGCCACGATTCATAATCCCCTGGTTTCCTGAATGCTGGGATTACAAGCATACGCCACCACACCTGGCTAGAAAAATATTTGAAAAATTATGGGAAATAAGAACATCAGTGTAGCCTGGCATGGTGGCACATGCTTGTAATCCCAGCATTTGGGAGGCTGAGCCTGGAAGATCGCAGTGTGTGGACTGCCTCACTGTCAGCTACTTAGTGAGGCCCTCTGCAACTCAGTGAGACCCTGTTTCAAAATAAAGAATAAAAAAATAGGGCAGGGGATGTAGCTCGTAGGTCAAATGCCTCTGGGTTCCATTCCCAGACCTGCAAGAAAAAAGAAAAAAAATCAGTGTAGCTATGTTTTTTTTAATCTCTTGTATCTGCCAAGACAAATATGCCTACTAGTGTCTATGGTAATTATTTCCCAAGATGATAACATTCTGAAAACCCACATTTTTTTATACAGTTGATAACTGAATTTAGAATAATGGAATAATGGTAATTTTTAATATGTCTTAATTATTTAATTTATTTTACTTTTACTCTAATTTGAAACAGGCAACCCATTAGTGACCTAAATAATCTCTGAAACTAGAATTCATGTGTTTTTACTTACATTAAATAAGAAAAAAGAATGGAAATTGAATTACCAAAGCAATGCCTGTGTTCGTAGTCCCACAATTCACAATTACCAAACCAGAATGAAACAAGATGCCTATTAACAGATAAATGGATTACAAAACTATGGGATACGTACACAATGGAATTTTACTCAGCCATAAAGAAGAACAAAATTATGCCACTTCCGGGGAAATGAATAGTACTGAAAAACATTATGCTAAGTGAAATTAGTCACTGTCACACACACACACACACACACACACACAATTGGATGTTCTCCCTAATATGTAGAAGCTAGGGAGAAAAAGGGTCATAGGAGGAATTCTAGACAAAAAAGGAGAGACCACAGATGAACAAATAAGGTGACCTAACTGAGAGGGATGAGAAGGGGAAGAGCAAAATTCCCTAATATACACAATGTACATTCACAAACACATCAAAATGAATCCCTAAGCCAAATAGGACAAGGAGGGTGAGGAAATGGGGTTGGGAATTGGGGAAGGATTAAATGAGTGATATGTGCATGTATGCCTCTACCATCTTGTACCCTATTAAAATCTATGACTATAATGTACCCCTTAAATATTTACTTTGCTTGTTTTTATATTTTAATGGTTCATTATAATTATACATCATATTGTGGTTCCAAGTGTTATAGTCATCACCTTATTAGAGAATGAAATATGAGGAGACAAGTAATGAATCTGTAGATTTAGTGTCTAGGCTTCTTGGCCCCTTTCTTTTTTTTTTAACAATTTTTTAATTGAACATAGATAGTATACATTTACACTATATTTGGTGCCCCCTCCCCCCTCCCCCGTTTTCTCTTCCCCCCTCCCACCAATGGTTGTCCAGGTTAACCATGTCTTATTCATAATTTTACACATGTTCAGGTATAGACCCTCATTAATCAAGATCGGCCTTTCTCCTCTCCTATCTTTCCATTAAAACTTAGCTAGTATTTCCCTTCTAATATCTGGGTTCTTGGCCCCTTTCTAAAGAATATGGGTAATTCAGTCTCATAGATATGTTGTTTTATTGTCATTTGTTTCTTTTTTTAAGGAAATAGTTTATATATAAAAATCAAGATGAAATAGAGAAGATTTTTAGCCTTAGTAGATTTTATAGCTACCCCAGCTCATCCCGTTTAACATGTAAATATCTTTTAGAATCAATGTCTCATTAAAGAAAAAAGGACAAGCATATCTTGACATCAGTGTTTTGAAGTCCACAGGTTCCCACCCAGCTGCAAGTCATTATGGTTGATAATGCTCCAATTAGTAGAGAAAAATTCTTCAGTAATCACTGAATAGAAATAAATGCTGCATATAAATGAAGAAATCACAGCCGAGAATGGTGATAATTATAACATTAAGAGTAAAATCATGAAAAAATATTATTCATTGTCTCTACTTGGAAAAATTCTGTGAGGGCAATAAAACATTTTTCTTTGTGAAAATATTAAGACCTCTGTTTACATTATAAGTTTTATTCAACCCAAGCTTTATAAGGTTTCTGAAACACTTGGGGAGTGAGCCACATATAGTTTTATTTAAATTCAAATTTATGTGATTATAAGTAACCTTTGTACTCTGTTGGTGGGAGTGTAAATTAATAAGCCATTACGAAAAACAATACTGAAGCTCCTAAAAATAAAAACACAATCATTATATGATATAGCAATTCTATTTATGGGTTTATATTAAAATGGAAGTGAAATCAGAATGACAAAGAAATAGCTTCAGTTCTATGTTTACTGTAGCATTATTCACATTAGCCAAGATATGAAATAAGCCTAAGTGTTCAGCAGTGAACGAATAAACAAAGAAAAATTTATATATATATATATATATATATATATATATATATATATATATATATATACACACACACAATAGAAGACTATTCAGTCTTAGAAGAGGAGGAAATTCTTTTATAACAACATAGAAGAACCTATAGGACATTATGTTCAGTGAAAAAAGGCCAGAACAGAAGGATAAATACTATGTGGTCTTCCTTGTGTGTGGAATTTTAAAGAGTCAAACATGGTGAAGCAGAGGAGAGTGGTGGTTACTAGAGGCTCCAGTGTGGGGAGGGGGGCATGGAGAACTCTGTGATGTTGCTCAAAGCATTTTCAGGTTTACAGAAGAAATATGTATCATAATCTATTGCACAACATGGTGATTACAGTGAATAATGATAAATTATGTCTTCAAAGTTCCTGAAAGAGTATATTTTAAGTGTTCTCAACCCCCAAAACGACAAACCTGTGAGCTGATAGTTATATTAGTTTTATTTAGTCACTCCATACTGTAAACAAGCTAAAAATTACATTTTATCCTACATATCTGTACAATTATTAGTTAAAATTAAAACGAATGTAGAAGTTCAAATTTACTAATTGCAAGAAAAAAATTCAATGAAATTTTATAATGAAAGTGTCAAAATTTATGTTGCTAGAGGCAAATATCAAATATTTTGAATGTTCATTTTAAAGAAAATATTCTTCATTTTTGTATTTTCTTCAAAGAAACAAAATTATTTTAATTCATCAATTCTCATATCTATACGGATAATCAAGTGGACAGTTTTTATTGTCATATAATTATTAGTGTTTTAGTCAGATTGATTGATCACAAAATCCAATAAAAGAAAACAGTACTTCAGGTTGACAAAAGGGGGAATGGATCTTACAGGTAAAGAAGTAAAAAAGAGTGAGTGGCATTTAAAAACAAAGCAAAGCAAAACAAAAAGCAAGTCCTGGTACATTGTGAAAATCAGTAGAAAATAGAAGTAAGCAGTCCAGAGATTGGCTCTACAACTAGGAATTCCTTCGGTGGAATCACTGCTGGGCTTTCTGAAGCAGAAGTTTTTGTTTCTACACTCCAGTTCATGCAGAGTGTATTATATTAATATGCACCAACTTTAGAGTAGAGAAGGCTTGATTAGTTATTCCTGATTTAATACTTATTAGCTGAGTGACATTAATCAAGTTACTTTCTTCTGCTGTAAAATATCCACACTGATATTATTTACTTCTGGCAAGAAGCAATACAATCTTTCAAGAACCAAAAATCAATTAAGAAATAATCTGTGAAAAGCATTTGTTAGATCAAAGTCACACTGTGGCTGCCACTTCCTCCTCCTCCTCCTCGTATGTCTCCATCATCAGCACACTGGTCTGCTGACCTTAATACAGTTCACACGTTTTCTATGTTCCTCATTCTGTCAGTATGTAGCCTCACATCTCTCAGGATTACCATTGACTTAGCTTTCATTCCAATCTTTTCTTCTACTCATACCCATGGTCTGTCACCAGTTTTACTTGATTATAACTCTACCTTATATCCTTTATGGCTTAGTTCCTTTTGTTAGTGGCCTGATTATCTCTAAACTTTCTAAATTAAACACCAAGGAGGAGCACTTATCACAAAAGGCTTTTATTTGAATGGAAACTTCAGTGTCTGGCCACTCTGTTTTCAGGTCTGTGATTCCATTAAGCTTCTTTCCACTTGTTTTGAAACATGGCTGCATTTTGTAGTCTCCAGCAGGAGCAATGAAAGCTGGTCATAGTCATCACCTGCCTACTATATCTGAACAAGCACGCATAAAAGTTAAGATTTAACAACTCACTAAAATTAGAACAAACTGTCAATAGTAAGCCTGAACCTTAAATAATCCATGCATGTCTCTCAAATGAACATTCTTCTGACTAAACTTTAGAATTCTTGCTAATCTTGAAATTTTCGCATTGTCGTTAGCTTTCTATGTAAATTATTGGGTATTTGTAAATTCAAAAAAATTTTAAGAACCACAATCTTATTATTTCCTGTTTTGATATAAATCAAATTCTATGACATGTCTTGAAAAGCAGTGCTTTGCTTTACCAGGTCTTATTTGGATTTGAATCATACTGATTTGTTCTTTTTGTTTTAACTTTCCACAGGCTGCTAAGTTGGCGATCAAAGTACGAAATTTGGAGTCCCAATGGGGGACTCTGGATCCAGACGATCTACCCTGGTCTCCAGGTTGCCAATATTCAGAAGAAGTATTAGCAGGAGACATGATTCTCTTCCTTCATCTCCCTCTTCCAGTAATACAGTTGGCATCCACAGCTCCTCTCCTTCCAGCACTAACTCAAGCTCAGGTAGTACAGGAAAACGCAGGAGCATATTCCGTGCTCCTTCCATTAGCTTCCACCACAAGAAAGGGACTGACCCCAAGCAGGAACCTACCAACCAGAACCTTAGTATTTCTAACGGTGCTCAACCTGGCCACAGCAATATGCAGAAGCTGAGTTTGGAGGAACATGTTAAAACCAGAGGAAGACATTCCGTGGGTTTCAGTAGTTCACGACATAAGAAGATAACAAGATCATTGACGGAGGATTTTGAGAGGGAAAAGGACCACTCGACTAATAAGAATGTCTTTATAAATTGTCTGAGTTCTGGTAAAAGTGAAGCGGATGACTCTGGATTCACAGAAGAGCAAACTCGCCGTTCTGTTAAGCAGTCTACAAGGAAGCTACTCCCTAAATCTTTTTCATCTCACTATAAACTTTCTAAGCCAGTTCCGCAGAGCCAATCCGTTTCATTGGTACAACAATCAGAATTTTCACTTGAAATCACACAGTTCCAAGAACGAGAACCAGCATTAGTAAGAGCTTCTCCATCTTGTTCCGTGGATGTAACTGAACGGGCAGGAAGCTCTTTACAATCTCCTTTGCTTTCTGCTGATCTTACCACAGCTCAGACACCTTCAGAATTTTTAACCTTGACTGAAGACTCTGTGTCTGAAGCCGATGCGTTTCCTAAAAGTGGAAGCATGGTATCCCACTGTGACAACGTTGGCCACAATGATTCTACCTCTCATATCTCTCCGAGTTCTGCTGTTGTTTCAAAGACAATAGAACTTCCAGGAGCTGTTCCCTGTGCAATTCTGTCTCCTGGGAAACACAGGTTAGAAGGTCCTTGTAGCACTGAATCTAATTCCTTACCAGAAACCTCTGCTGCTAATCAAAAGGAAGTGTTATTGCAAATCGCTGAGCTACCTGTTAAGAATGTGAACAACTCAGAGATGCAACTACCAGCAGATACTCAAGGAGAAGAAAGTATGGCATTGCAAAACGGCGAGCCAATGCTGAGGACAAGCTCCCCAAGGAAACTGGGATTGTATGAGCAACATAAAGCAATAGCTGAACGTGTGAAAGGGATTCACCCTGTTTCAGATTCAAGAATAATTCCTTCTTCCGGTGATCATCATATTTTTAACAAAACATCATATGGATATGAAGCAAATGCTGCCAAAGGTATGCTGACTTTATTTATGTCATAAATGATGTGAATTAATGTTCATTATAACATACTAAATATTCTTATTGCATGTCATGACTGAAACTAATATTTTTCCTTATTTCTATCTTCTTTTCTGATTATAATTCTTTTTAAGTGATTCTCTGCTTTATACTAAACATATTTCCTTATACTTTACTGAAAATTTAAATAAGTAATATTCACTTTTCTTAGTTGTATTATTCATGCTCTAAACTCAGAAGAAAATGGAAGATGATTATATTTTGAAATGCCACTTTATCTAAAGTGTATCTTTTAAGAGTTCATTATAGAAGCATTGATATTTCCAGATAATTATAAAGCAATTTTTATAATTAAAATTTACTTTACTATTTAAAAAAAAGCTTTCACTATTAACTAGAAACATATTTTGGCATAAATAATCCCTATCTCCAGATAACAAAACAAATATAAACTTTATATATATGGTCCTTGGAACCTGAAGAGTCTTCCTGTTTCTGCCTCTAACACCATTAACTAGGATGTGATCTAATGCAAAATTTCTTTGGTTTACAACAGAGAGAGAGAAGAGAGAGAGAGGGAGGGAGGGAGGGAGGGATAGAGAGGAGGGTAGTGGAGGGGAAGGGAAAGGAGAGAAGAGGAGATGGGAGGGGAGGGGGACAGGGAAGGGGGTGGGAGGAGAGGAGAGAGAAGAGAGAGAGAGAGAGAAATTTGTATCATTCCATTCTGGCTTCAACTTTGTTACTCAACATAAAATTTAGTTATAAAAAACTCTGGGGCTCTTAATATGTTTCCAAAAATGTGCTAAGGAATTTGCTCGCACTATTTCACTCAATCCTCATAAAAAAATTGTGCAACAGTTATTGATAGTTTAGGATCGATCACATTACAAAGATACATTGTTGGCAAATGATAAACCACAGATTGGACTCCTGAGAGTTTTAAACAGAAATGGCACACAGTTACACTGATCTGACAAGTACACATTAAATGCCAGAATTGAAATATCACATTGTGCCCCATAAAGAGTTATAATGACTATAGGCCTATTAAAAATTTTAAAATAATTTTGTGCAAAAAAAGAAGAAAAAGAACTGCACAAAAAAGGTTAGAAATGAAATTACCCTGATATGTTAAAATCTTATCTGGCAATGATGACTAGAAACCATAAGAAAATGGAATGTGTTGGCTATGGAGAGGTAGGTGAGGATAGGCAAAGGCAAGAGAATCTTAGGGAGTATTGCATCGATTCAGGCAAGGATTGATGGAATTTGTTCCGGGAACTTAGTGAAGGAGATAGTGAGAAGTTATTTATATACTATATATAGAAAATAAGGACAGTACTATTAATTTATGTGATTAATTAAAAGGCAAGAATGGACACAAAATTTTGTGCTTCAAAGAAATTGCATGGCTAATGAAACTAAACTACCACTGTGAGTTAAAAGGTTTTCTTATGATAGAGAATTTTTGGACACTACTAGGAGTTTTCCATTATCTTTCAATGGAACACTTATGAAAACCCAATTTAAGTATTTAAGTTAAGTTTTATTTATTTTCCTTTTGATAGTTCTTGCCAGCAGCTTTAGTCCATACCGGGAAGGAAGATTTATAGAGAGGCGACTGCGGTCCTCATCAGAAGGAACTGCAGGGAGCAGCAGAATGATAGTGAAACCAAAAGATGGAACTGTTGAAGAAGTCAATAGTTTAAGAAAGCAAAGAGCAGGTTCTTCGTCCTCAAAAATGAACAGTATGGTGAGTACATACATAGGTCTGCAAATAATAAAATAATGCTGTATTAATACCTGTCACATTCATGCCTCTTGCAAAACAATCTCAGACTGAAGGATAGGTACCTGCTATTTGGAGGGAAAATTGGTCTTCATAGTCAATGTTACAAACCACAGAGTGTAATTTTTCACTTGAGATTCCCACAGGACAGAACAAATAGGAGCACACTGTGACTTTTGTTAGTGCCTTTTCCCTTGCTTTCACAGGAAGTTGCTAGTCTCTGTCTTAGAAAAAAAATCCCTAAGATACACACAGTAAGAAAAGAGATGATTATGAGGCTATCTTTTGCACTCTTGTATCACACTGTCTGTGCACCCTATAATCTCTCCAGAAAATGCTCTTTTGTAAAGCATGCTTAGGCGTATGCCAGTACCACTGTCAAGCCCTTCAATAGACCCTGTTCTGTCTGTCCTCTCACAGCTGCCACACAGTGGGTGATGAGGGGCGGGGAGTCTGTGGGAGCCAAAGTCAAATGCCCATCTGGAGCTTCAGCACATTGTAGGGAACTGAGACACCAGATTCCTGGTCCAAACTTTCAGAACCTGCCCTTAGGATGACTGTGAGTGGGGAGTGTAGGCTGTGAGCGGGTATGGTGAGAGCTTTCACCCACGAGCTGGGGTGTCTTAGAGGCATGTTAAGAAACTGCCTTCCATAATGAGATGGAGCTGGGGTGGGAAGGGTTGAGGATGGACGCGGACCTGGAGCTCTACCAGGTCTAACAGGTACCCCGGTGGGCTTGCTTTTGCAGTTCACTTTGCTCACTTTCTCACAGATGTATCCCTTTTAACATAATGTACTCCTTCCTATTACTTAATAAAGCTTTCAAATTATTTAGCTAGCTAGCTAGCTAGCTACCCATCCATTGATATATGTGAAAAATACTAAAAATTCACTTAAATGTACTTTAGATAAGTTTAAAATAAAAATACCAGATCACTTATATCTGATAATTGTATTATGACAAATTCTTAAGTTAGTAAGGTAAACTATAGAAAAATGATTTTTCTTGAAATTATAAATGTTAGGTATTTAGGAGGCTTAGCCGTTCTTAGTATTGGGGAAATTAGAAAATTTAAACAATAAACAATAATGGGATTTTGGTTATATTGTATTGAAAATGATTATGTGTATTTACATTTGTACATAAATAAGTATGTTATAGTTCATGTTTTTGTAATTTTGTGCATTAACAATGTTATAGCAATTTTGCAGTTGATGTTTTGGGGGTCTAAATGTGAGAACATATTTTTAAAAGATTTTCAATTGATGTAAAATTAAATATTACAACTAGTTATGAATTGCAAAATATTTATCTTCAATTTTATTGCTTATTTATAAGAAAGTATATTTGTATATACTAGTCCAAAGTTCATTATACATTTATATATTTGAAATTTACCATATTTAATTTAAGTAATTTTTATTGTAACATCACAAAACCAATTTTTAAAACTCCACTCTCAGTTTGGGCATGGTGATGCACATCTGTAATCCCAGTATCTGAGAGGCTGAGACAGGAGGATTGCAGGTTCAAGGACAGCCTCAGCAATTAGTGAGACTCATCACCTAGTCAGACTTTGTTTCAAAATAAAAGTAAAATAGGGCTGGGGATTTAGCTCAGAAATAGAATACACTTGGTTCAACTCCCAGTATCACACAAAGAAAATATACTTTCAAGACTTAGGGCATAACATGTCAAAACACAAAAAGTGATTTATGAATTTTCAGAAAGTAGCATTGCAGTGTTTTAGTTCATCCACTAGATGGCAAGATTACACCATTGCTGTGGTGGTAGAACGTATCAAGGCTACACTTGAAACATGGCAAAGATACTACACCTCTTCACTGGATTTACAGATACTTGTTGAAATAAATGAACACGTTTAATTCTCAAAGGAGACCTATTACTAGACATCACTTTGTGATTCACTTATTTTCCTTTGGATTTTGCAAGTTATACAGCATCTTCATTTATTTTGCTGTTCAATAGTTAACTTTTTATTTTTTAATTTCAATATTTATTTTTTCAGCTCAAACAAGTATATGTTTTATTCTCATCAAATTTCCTCAGATTAAGTAATTGTGATAAAAGACCAGGGGGCCATATAATTTCAGTTGCCTTTTTTAAAAACAGGGAAAATTGCTTCTGAAATTATGTTACACATATGATGTTACCTATTATTGTCATTTGGAATTTAGTGGTCTAGAGTTCAGAAGAAAACCTTAAGCCTTTTTAATCTTGGAAGCTAATTTGGAGAAGAGTGAAGAAATAACTAAATTATACCTTGTCTTTCGTGTGACTGAGAACTGAAGTACAAAGGAAATGTGGGCAGGGAACAATGTTTAGCAACTGAATTTATATTCCCTACTAAGAAAAGTGCATCTCAAGTGATGGCTACCACCAGATGTGGAGACAAACCTTAGATGTATAATAATTTTAGAAAAATAGTAGCACATGCAGAAAATGTTGAGTTCTCTGTTGCTGACAAGTATACAAGACAGAAGGCCCATATATCCAAAGATTAAATGGTCATATTCTATCTTGGCCACTTAATGGTGCTAGCTTTGGAAAGTTCTTTAATTATTTCAATATACACTTTGATGCATTGTAATAATACATCATGTTAAAATTTGGTGTGATAGACACATACATGCACACAACGTCTTACATGTTTCCCTCTGGATCCCGCCCTACTCCCTTCCCTGCTCAGTTCATAATATTGAAATTGCTATTGGTAAATTCACATATGTACATAGGGTTGTTTGAACTACTTCTTTTGCCAAGCGTTAGCTTTTTCTCCCCATCTGTCTCCTTATATTCCCTTCCGCTGTTTTATTGACATCTCTCCTCATTTATCTGTTTTGTTTCCTATTTTCTCCCTAAAATCTACATATAAGAAAAGAAAGCCCTTCATTTCATAGGACTGGATAATGTTACTCAGCATAGTATTCTCTAGTTACATCCACCATTCATCATTTTCTTGCAAATGACATGACATACTTTTGTTCTTGTTTGTGGCTGAGCTAAAGTCAATAGTGTGTGTATGTGTGTGTGTGTGTGTGTGTGTGTGTGTGTGTGTGTGTGTATCACAGGTTTGTAACCCATTAACCTACTGGTGGACACCTAGATGGTACCATAATGTGGCTATTGTGAATTGTGCTGCTATGAGCATGGATATACAGTTATCCATGATTAAATTCAAAATGTATGAAATACATTTTAACTGATAGGAATGCGTGAAATGTTTACAATTCATTAAATATATTCTTTAACTTTTAAAAATACACAGAAGAAATGCAAGATGCTTTAGATAATTTAACCTCTAAGTGATGTATATTTAGAAAATTGTAGTTTTATGTATAAAAATAACACATTTTCTATATTCCTCTTCCAAAATAATTTAAGGAACTGTATGGTACTTAATGAATATGGGGTCCAGTTTTCTTTGCTTTTGAACAATAAGGAGAGTAACAAAAAATTTCATGCTTATTTGAATCAAGAGATTGATTACTTTTTTTTTTTTTTTGGTGGTGGTGGTACTGGGGTTCCTGGAAACCCTTCTGCCTCCGGGCAACACTCCCGGACCTATTTTATACGTTTTATTTGGAAACAGGGTCTCTTAAGCCAGCACAGCTGGCTTGGAACCTGCTTGATCCTCCTGTCTCCGCCTCCCAAGCACGGGGATTATAAGTGTGCGCCACCGCGCCCAGCAAGAGATTACTTTTAATGCTTTACCTATATTATCATATTCAGTCCTCACAAGATTATCATGAAATAGGTGAGATTCTAGTAGTCAACTTTTCCCAAAGAGGAATATAAATCACTGAAAAGATAAGTAATTTTCCCAAAGTTGCATAATTAATAAATTGTAAGATTGGAATTGGTTTGGGAGAATGTATCAGATTTGAAATTACTTTGGGGCACTTTTCTTTCTTCTTGCATTAATTCTATACAGTGATATTGGCAGATTTAAAAAGGGCAACCCATCCTTGCACTAACCCTCTGTAAGAGATTAAAAAAACACAAAAAACAAAATGTAGTACTTATTTAGAATTTAAAAATAGTTATATTTCTCTTGATAAATGAAAAGTGGTATCATTGTCTAAAGAAGTTTGTTACAAGAAGGTATTTGTATACTGACAACTTCAGGCATTTGCATACTTCAGGAGAACTTCAATTTTTGACTATCAGGTGTGACTTTATTTGTAAAGATATGGAGGGGTTCTTGAATGACAAAAGATATGCCCTGATAGGTTAAATATGCTACAGTTTTGATATTTTTGTATGCATTTGTAATATTTTAGTCAAGGAAGGGAAGGCAGATGTGTTAACATCCATGACCCAAAGAATTTGGGATTGCTTTGATTATAAGAAAATAAAATACACTCAAATTTTTAAATAAACATTCACATTTATTTTACCAAACCACTCTAGAGACTTTCCTTAATTTTTTCCCAAGAAGTAACTTCTCAATGTTTTCCTTAGAGTTTTCCTCAAATTTTAAAAAGATTTTATAGGTATAGGACCTAGATCCCTAGGAATTTTCTCTCCAGACTATGATACATAAATGAATATATGTAAGCATTTTTCATGGTTTCTCTAACGGCTTTGTGTGGTGCGTTCTAACTCTAAATATATGCAGGATCACTGTCTTATACATAAAAAATGTGAGGGCAGATTCATATATAATTGACACTACAAGCAAGAAATGTGCGTGAGTGTATGTCAAGATAAACTTGGTTAAGCGATAAAAAACAACTTCCAAGTCTTAGTGACTTTATAATATGAATTTATCTCTCACTCGAGCCACGCTTTTATTGTAGATGGTGCTGGGGGTTCTGTTCAATGTCTCTGCTCTCTATTTCCAGGCTGTTGAAGCAGATAAGATTGCAACATCGTCTTTCACCTCAAAAATAAAACAAAATAAAATAAAAAATAAAGAGTTCTCTGGAGATCCTGGTCCTCTTTATCAATTGCTTTAACCTGTGAGAGAATCACTTCATTTCTGCTCCTAACTCACTGATCAGATCTCATTATGTGTCCCAAACAAGACTCCGAATAGGCCAAGAAACACAATCTCTCCCTTGTGTCTGGAAGTGTAGACCCATAGACAATTGGTGAACCTAAATATCATGATCCCAAACACTTAATTTTATCTAGGTTATTATTATTATTATTATTATTATTATTATTATTATTATTATTATTATTATTATTTTGGTGGTGCTGGGGGTTCCTGGAAGGCCTTCTACCTCTGGGCTACACTCCCAGGCCTATTTTTTTTTTTTTTTTTTGGAAACAGGGTCTCTTAAACCAGCACGCTGGCTTTGAACCTGCGCGATCCTCCTGTCTCTGCCTCCCAAGTGCGGGGATTACAATCGTGTGCCACCACGCCCGGCTATCTAGGTTATTTTAATTTACTGAGATTTTCTGTTGGCCTCCTTCTCTTTTCTTTACAGTCATATACTGCCTTATAATGCATTGGTCATTGTAGTTGATAAAGAAGAAAACATCTCTAAAACTGAAGAATTCATATATAATTATGAGTTTTGTTCTTCAAGATTTGGGGTGGATGTTCATTAAGAAAGGTTCTTTCTTCTTAATGTCTTTAAGATGTTTATTTTGAATGAACTAAGTTTTTTTTTTTTTTTTTTTTGCTTAAGGAATCCAACTATATTCGGTAGTATTTTACTACATTAAAATGTTGTTTTTTTTTTTTACCAGTGGTGGTGACCCATGCCTATAATCCCAGTACTTGGGAAGTTGAGACTAGAGGATTACAGGTTCAAGGTTACCCTCAGCAATTTATCAAGGCTCTCAGAAACTTAGTGAGACCATGTTTCTAATTTTTTTTTTTTTTTGGTGGTACTGGGGTTCCTGGAAGCCCTTCTACCTCTCGGCTACACTCCTAGACCTATTTTATATTTTTATTTGGAAACAGGCTCTCTTAAGCTAGCGCGGCTGGTTTAGAACCTGCACAATCCTCCTGTCTCCGCCTCCCAAGTGCGAAGATTACAAGGTGCGCCACCATGCCCCGCTCATGTTTCTAAGTTGAAAAAAAATAAAATAGAGCTGGGAGCATATATCAGAGGTAGAATTCCCTTGAGTTCAATCCCTAATACCACACACACACACACACACACACACACACACACACACACACAAACACAATTGTTGGTTTTGAGAGGTGATTATCTTTAGGTCACTTGATATAAAAATTGGTATCATCACACTATTATGCTGAGTGATCTTGATGTCAATCATTTGAGGCCAGTTTAACAGCTTAATTTCTGTCATTTGTAGTTTGGTATCCTTCTGCCTTTGTGCAGAAACTGTAAATGGCACAGTAAAAATATAACCCATAGAATTTCTTTGGTAGAAGAATAGACCTGATTTATATTTAATTAAAAAAAAACTAACATGAAAATCATTAGCAACTCATAAATATTTTAATTTTTTGGTGTGCTGAACCAAAATTTATATATTATTATCAATAGTTGAATATTCTGAAACTAAGCCCAAAATGAGAGAACCAAGTACTTTACCACATGTTTACTTTTCCTCTGGAAAGATAATGATTTGAAGATCCGATTCAAGAAATGTGTCCTCTTAATCCTGAGATTCTTAAGGGGAAGTATAAATATTTATTAAAGTTAATGCCTTTTTGAGCGTTAAAATAATGATTACAATTTTCTATATACCTCATTGTCAAAGGCATTAAAGACAGTATTACTGCATACCTCAGGGTCCCTTTTTTATTGCAGTACTGGGGATTGAACCAAGGGGCATTCTACCTCCAATCTACACCCCTAGCCCTATTTTTTAGTTTTTATTTTGAAACAGGGTCACATTAAGTTGTGGAGGGCCTCCCAAGTTTGCTGAGGCTAGCCATGAACCTGTGATTCTCCTGTCTCAGCCTCCCAAGTACTGGGATTATAACCATGTGCTACCAAACCCAGCTTTCAGGGACATATAATTAGGAAAATAAGCCATTGAAATTTTTAAGAAAAATAAGCTGTACAAATAATTCTTTTCAATGTAGAAATTTTAAAAAGTAAAATCACAAGTATCACAAGTAACTCATTCAGTGTTAAATTACATTTGTTGATAATTGACAAATTTTAGATTAATAGTCCTAATCCATAATGTTTTTATTGAGTATTCTAGTGACCAATGATATTTTCCTCTCAATGTCCTTTTCATTATATATATATATATATATATATATATATATATCACCCATTTTAGCTATTAAACTCAGTGCTTTAAATATAAGAAAACTATATTTTGGCATTCCTAGCAGTTATTAATATCATGCTTGATGTAAAAATTGATATCTAATATATAAGAATGAATTAAAAATAAAATTGCTGATTAGGAGACAATATATAGTGTTAGATATGAATTAAGACTTCTAATACAATCATTTTGTGTGGTGTGCTTATGTACATTTTGACATTTGTATGAGTTATATTCATGACACATTGTTTGGTAAAGCATCGGTTTTCTAAAATTAGATCTTTGATCAGTAAAACTATACCAATTATGTTGTTCCAGTAGAAGAATAATTTGTATTAGGGATTTTCAACCTCACTGATTATCAACCCACTTTCATTTCTGATAACCTTGTAGATTCAGAGATGTCTTTGAAAATAGTATTCGAATAAAACAGTAATAGATTTAATAAAGCAAAGATAAATAAAATAGTCCATATTTGTTTTGTTTTTAGCTTTGGAGATAAATAAGTTTTATTTAGAAAGTGTCACAATTTGCTGCACAAAGTTAAAAACAGCTTACTCATAGACTTAATGCAGTTATCATAAATGAACTTAAGTTCAGTCTAAGTAATTAGAATTGCAGAATCATGATATTACACCCCTGGGCAGGGCTGTCATATGAGACTTGGCCTGCTAGATCTATCCAGTCACCTCATTACATAGGAGTCATCTGGGTATTGATCTCTCTTATGTAGAAGGCTCTATAGCATATGTGAACATTTTCTGGGGAGCCATATTTCACACATTTCTAGATTTCAGAGTTTTTTCCCTATATGTAATCCTGGATAATTAGATATATTCTGCTAAATTATTCATAGATAAACTCTTTTTCTCATAAAAACACATTAGTTTACCATTGTTTTTCTTGGAAGTCCATCATGAAACTATTATAAAGCGAGTATACCAGCTCACCTGCCTTCTCACTCTCTAAGGAAGCGCACACCACTTCCCCCTCCAGCAGGGAAAATGAATCCTAGGCAAGCTGAACTCAGGCACTGAGTGCAAACTTTTCTTCAAAGTGTCCAACAACATTTTTCATCCCCTTGTTGCCTCAAATATCCATGTTTTTATTTATCAGTCCTTCACTTTTTTTCATTATAAATAATTTTTTTACCCTCATTTTCAACACAAATTTTTCTACTAGACATCTGGATTTTAATTCATCTCCACTAGAACATCAGTACTTGGATTCTATTTTTCTCGTTTGTTCCCCATCTCTTTTTCTATCAATTTATAACATAGCTACAATTTCTATTCTTAAGGGAAACAAACAGAAGTCAACCTTTCCACATCCTGCCTGCTCCTAAATTCTCCATCCTATCCTGATTTCTTTCCCTACTCTACAAGAGTATGATTCATACAACACTCATTCCTTACTTCCAATGAACTTCTGGGTTTTACACATTTTAGTTCTTCAATATTATTTTTTAGTATCGACATTATTGACATTTAATTCCAGGTAATTTCTTGTTAGAGGAGCTGCCTTGTATACTGTAGAATGTTCAGTAACATTCCTGAACCCTTCTTACTAAATGACACAAGAACCCTTTAGATGTAACAACTAAAAATCTCTAGATATTGTCAAATTTCCTGGCAGACAAAAACTGCCTCCAGTTGAGAATTCAGTCTTTAGTGACTGCCAATTATCAAAACCTTTAGTTTTAGTCTTCATTGTTTTCTTGATTTCTCTTCATCATTTAATACTGTTGAGGACCCTTATAGGTATACTTGTTCTCTTCTTTTTGCAGTACTAACTCTCCTTTGGTTATTCTTTTTTCTTTTCTCCCTCCAGACTCCTTAGCAGGCTAATAATCTCTATTATATCAGAAATACGACAAAATCTAATATGCATTTAAAAATCACACTATAATAGATTTCTGGAAATAGAATGAGAGCTTATGAAACATTTATTGGCAAAAGGAAAGTAGCTGAAATTCTGAAGGCAATTATCTTTGGAATAGATACTGAGAAATATGCATTGAACTCACACTTGCCATAAGATTTAATGGCTCTTTTCCTCAGCTCTGTGTGTGTGTGTGTGTGTGTGTGTGTGTGTGTGTGTGTGTGTGTGTGTTTGTACTGGGAATGGAACCCAGGTGCATTCTACTTCCAAGATACACTCCAAGTTCAATATTTTATTTTTTTATTTTGAAACAGGGTTTCACTGAGTTGTGAAGGGCCTCACTAAGTAGCTTGGCTGGCAAACAAACCTGTGATCCTCCTGTCTCAGCCTCACAAGTATTGCAATTACAAGCATGTGCCACCATGCCTGGATCTCAGATGTGTAATATTCTTAACTTTTTTATGTATACACATTCCAGCCACCTTTTAAGATGCCCAGTAATTTTCAACCCCCCCTCTATTTCTAAATTTGTACTAGAGGAGCCTCAATTTTATCACTTAAGACCTCCCGGTTGGAATCAGTGTTAATGCATTGCTATCATAAATAATGTATTCTCCCTTCTCTACTACCACTCAACATTATACATTTTTGTTTTTTTCCACTAACAGTAGCTTAAGTTGAACAATGAACAGAGAGTTGTGAGAGTTACATTATTGTGCAAGCAGCAGGTATGTGATGTTCTAGGAAGCTACAACTATAACTACACATGGCCTGGTCCTCATTTGTCCTACCTACATTGTAGACTTTGAAACCATTCCTTCTGCTTTGTCTCTTTCAGTCTTTAGGGACTGTGCCTCGGGCTGGCTCTGGTCCAAGAGGAATCTTGTGTGCAGTGTGTGTGTGTGAGTGGGAAGTTGTAAATACAACCTCAGGGGGAAAAAAGCGACATAGTACTACATTCAGTTTCTATAATATAAAAATTATAATACAGAAACAAAAATGTAGTAAATTAACAGATTTTATAATATTTTTAAAAATATTCTATGTTTTTGACACCTTCTAATGTTTAGTATGTTATTATAATATGTATTTTTCTGTTATCTTTGTTAAATTTGTTTGAAAGAAAATCACACAGT
Organism: Muscardinus avellanarius; assembly: GCF_963383645.1. Taxonomy (NCBI): domain Eukaryota; kingdom Metazoa; phylum Chordata; class Mammalia; order Rodentia; family Gliridae; genus Muscardinus; species Muscardinus avellanarius. The sequence goes on along the minus strand of NC_137791.1, from coordinate 61,894,181 downwards.
TTAAAAACCAAAGGCACACTTTCTCCTAACACACAAATTTGATCAAATTAGAAAAAATATTGCAAAATAGGAATTCTTTTTTGTAAGTTAAAAATGATTGCAGATTATTTTAAGCAAACCTGATATAATAAAAAGAGAAAGATATTTGAAAAAGGACACAAAATTTCAATCTCATCTCTGTTACCTCAAAATATTTCACTTTGTAGAATAATTGGATGGCTTAAACAGTAAGCTTTATGTCGAATGGCTTTATAAATTTTAAATTGATATCCAAATTAATATGATGGTATTTTTATTAACCACATAAGTCAAAGTTTTAAATATTGAAATCTAAATAATTTTGCCCTTCAAAGTACTCATTTAGAAGCCGGGCGTGGTGGCGCACGCTTGTAATCCCAGCGCTTGGGAGGCTGAGACAGGAGGATCACACAGGTTCGAAGCCAGCCTCAGCTACTTAGTGAGGCTCTCAGCAATTTAGTGAGACCCTGTTTCCAAATAAAGTATAAAAATAGGTCTGGGAGTATAGCCCAGAGGTAGAAAAGCCTTTGGGTTCCACCCCCAGTACTAACACACACACACACACACACACACACACACACACACACACACACACTAATTTAGAAAAAGAAATATTTTAAAAGCAAAATTAACAAAATTAACATTTCAATATATCTGTTTATGACAGAAAATTAGTTTCTGTAGGGCCTAACAAATAAGTCTCTAAAAAGTTTATACCATTTATATATTAAAGCATTTTAACTTGGTTTTTCATTTATATTTCAAAATTCTCTGCATTTTTCAAAATGTGTTTATATCACTTAGAAAAAATAGTGGAATGTCACACTTAAGATTTGAACACTTTTCTATTTTATGTTATACTTTAATTAGAAAACTTACTCAACCCAGTTATTCCCTGATCATTAAATCTTAAAATTTTAAAGAAAAAATCTTTGAGAGAGATTTTGACTATTTACAAAGAGATTTAATTTGTACTTTGGTTTTCGAAAAAATAAAAAGTAAGTTTACTTATGTGTATGCATATGTAGCTAATTGCGCAATATCTTGATAAATTATTAATTTTGAATCATTTCTCTTAAATCTTAATATAAGGTTATTCATGCAAGCAGTGATTTCCAAAACAAAAAGCAATAAGAAAATAATTGATCAGAGATTACCTTATTTATTTTCCATTAAGAATGAAATTTGAGCCTAGTGTATTTATCAGTAGTTGTCCATCCTGTTATAATTTCACATCTATAACCTTTTGTGAGAGAAACTTTTTTTTTTTTTTTTTGGTGGTACTGGGGGTGGAACCCAGAGGATTTCTACCTCTGGGCTATACTCCCAGACCTTTTTAAAAAATATTTTATTTGGAAAAAGGGTCTCACTAAATTGCTGAGAGCCTCACTAAGCAGCTGAGGCTGGCTTCGAACCTGTGCCATCCTCCTGTCTTAGCCTCCCAAGCGCAGGGATTACAAGCGTGCGCCACCACGCCCGGCATGAGAGAAACTTTTATAACACAATTTTTATGCTTGTCTTTCTTCTTTTTTCATTCTATCCAAAGAATACCTCCACCAGTAGGGTATTCAGCTTGAATGATTAAACTTAATGAGATTTGAACTAGAGGGTAACTAGCTGTCAGATAATTCGTGTTATGTATTAGGCAGTGGTTGAGATGAGACAGTATATCTCAGCATGGTCCTGCCTTCAGTAGATTTATGTTTCAAAAGAATGTGGCTATATTAATACAAATAGTGATTTTAAATGAAAAGATCAACCATCTAGCTATGGTTCATGAATCACAGTGATATTTCTCTCTTGCTCACTATTATTTTAATAATAATAATTAATAATAATAATAAATACATAGAAAGCATCACTGAACCAAGTGGGGGGTCAAAGTACTCTTGACACCGAAGCTCTAACTTGTCTTAGCAGTCCATTGGAAGTTGCTATGGCTGAGAAAAAATAACTGAAACATAGATGCTGGGCTTATATTTAGCAGAAGAGAAAGGAACTATTAATGCATGCTCTTCACCAATAGCATTTATCTCACTAGGAAGTCCTGAATAAAAAAGGGAGTTAGGACAACCATTAAGTTTTATGAAGTGATACTACTATGATATCTTGAAAGAAATTTACTGTTACACAGCTGGAAGCCTATAAGGTCCGTTAACTAAGGAAGTTCAAAGACAGCCACTGTTTTCATCTTATAGTTTTGCTTTGTATTTTTTGGTTCAGTGGAGTGGGGTTGAACATAAAAGATTCTAGGAATCTTAGGTTTTCATGATTCTATCCTTGCTATAAGTAGACCATTCATTACCTTTTAGGAAATCAGAACAATTTGACCCATACAAATTATTTCTACATAAATTGTTTTGTTCTTATAAACAAAAACATAAAGTGATTTTTTTCAGTTATGGCATGGTGACTTTGCTGAAAATGTCTATTCTTTCAGAAAATAAGAATACTTTACCATAGAAAAGCAAATCATTTTGGTCCAATAAGCAAGGCAATTTTACTGAAGCAATAGATGAAATCATCACCTAAAAATACTTCTTATTTTAATACCAAAGTAGGATTGAATAACAAAATAACAGAATAAAGAACCTCAGGATAAAACAGCAGCCCATATTGAAGAAAAATATTAAAAGATTATGTTATTAAATGTATTTACTGTTTAAATAAAGTACTTACTGTCCAGGTAAATGTACTTACTATCCAAGTAAACTTAAATAAAATTTAATTCTCAGTTGGGATGGGCATAGCTGTGCCCATCCCAAATATCTGGCACTGTTAGTGAGGTTGGGCATATAGTGGTCAAAAAGAAAAGAAGGTGACATTGCTCATGGCAGGGGAGTTTTTGTGTTGTTAGTGAATAATTTCAGGAGGGGCATAATGTCAGTCTGTCTCATTTCTGGTGATGTTACCATTGATTACTTGGTAAAACTTATGTTTTCTAGGCTTCCTAATTGTGAAGTTATTATTTTCTTTGATTAATTAACAAACTAAGTCAGGCATGGTGGCACACATTTGTAATCCCAGGATTCGGGAGGCGTAGACCAGAGGATCACAGTTCGTGGACAACCTCAGCTACTTGGCAATGCCCTTCACAACTCAGTGAGATGGTTTCAAAAATAAAAAGACTAAAAACTAGGGCTGGGGGCATAGCTCAGAGGTACAGTTACCCTGGGTTCCATCCCTGTACCACACAAAAAAATTATCGCTAGAGACATATTTAAACCTATATGCTGTTTTTCATAAACTTTTACCCAGAAATTTTATTATTCACTGGTGAGTCCTTCCCAAATTATTGTCCCATTATGTCTCACAAGTGATTATTTTGTGAAAGAAAATATCATCATTTTTTTATATTTATTCGTTTTTATTCCACTATTGGAAAGCATTTCCCTTTTCCTCTGTTCAGGTAAGTCTGTCTCTATGGATGGATGGATGGATGGATGGATTATTGAATCAGAATCATGGGTTTCTATTTTATTCAGTGAATTAGAATACAGTGATGTCATTATTTGTCTTGATGCTCAAATTATTCCTGATTTGACCTGTGGGAGCCTCCTCCATGTGGCTTTGCCATTCCCTTTAAAAATCAGCCAATTAATGTTTAGTCTTGAATAGGCAGAATCTGAGTGATAGTTTGTCTTCAGGCTGAGTGGAGCCAACTACCTCTTAGAAAGTATTATACATATGTATTGTGTAAGAGCTTCCATCTCTGAGACTTGATAAATTTGACTTAACATATTTAGGTTCTACATTAATGTTATGATTTTCATGTCATTAACTCATTTCCAACTATTTCAAGTGGAGTTAACTGAATGATGTACTATTAAATCCTGTATTAAATGTATCTTACATTTTATTTTATACTGTGTTCTCTTTTAGAATAAAAAACCATAATTAATTTTAAACAAATTAAATATGCCATCTGTTGATTAAATTATTAAATTAATTATTAATTATTAAATTATTAATAATTAAATTATTAATGACATTTAAGACTGTATAATGTTAAACCCTGGAAATTCAATAAAACCCTATATAGGGTCTTGACTACTAGGAGTCTAGAAGTACAAAACAAGGGCATTATAAATATCTTTAAAGAAATAATATTAGAGGATTAACTAAACATAGAAAAAGAGTTGTATTTTCATATACAGGATGCATAGAACAGCAGCAAGATAAGATAAAAGAAGTTCTTCATGCCATACACAAATCAAAATGACTCACATAGAACAAAAAAAAAATGGGTGATGTTCAGGGGCAAAACAATAAGAATCACTCTAGACTTCTAAACCCAAGTCATGAAAGCCAGGAGGGACTGATATGATGTACTCCAAACCCTGAGAAGAAAATAACTTTCAGCCAAGACTGCTATTCAGCAAAGATGCCATTCAAGATTGATGGGAAAATAAATGTCATCCAAGATAAACAAGGAAAAATAAAAGTTTTTCAAGATGAGCAAAAACTAAAAGGAATTCGTGGCTACCAAGGTGACACTAAAGGAAACACTTAAAGAAATTAAAAAAAAAAACATAAAAAGTAAAAAGAAATACCAGAACCAGAGAATGGGTGAATTCCAGCAGATGGGCAACTAAATGAAGGAGAAACAACACTACATCAAACAGATAATATAACTCAAAATGACAGGAAACAAAAATCTCAGAAATAACATTGAATGTCAGATGTTTAAACTTCCTAGTTAAAAGGCATAGACTGACCATGTGGATTAAATAACACAATACAACTGTAAGCTTCTTGAAGAAAATGGCCTTAAAGCCAAAGATATTCATAGGCTAAAGGCAAAAGAATGGAAAATATATACCATGCAGATGGAGACCAAAAATAAGGGGGGTAGCAATGCTCATATCTGACAAAGCAGATTTTAAGCTAAAATTTATGAGAAAAGATAAAGCGGGTCACTGATTACTAATAAAATAAAATGTAGAAAAAGAAGATGTAATGATAGTAAATAATTATAGCTCAATTGTGAGTTCACCCACATTTATAAAACAAATTCTTCAGGACATTTGGTTTCAAATATTCCCAAATACAACAATACTGGGAGATTTCAACATACTGCTCACATTACTAGACCCATCTTCCAGGAAAAAAAATAAGCAAAGACTTTTCAGCTTTAAAGAACACTGTAAATGAATGGATCTAATAAACATATACAGAATATTCCAATTAATAGAGCTGAATTAACATTCTTCTCAGCTACTTATGGAACCTTCTCCAAAATTAACCACATTTTAGGCCACCAAGCAGGTAGCAGCAATTTCAAATAATGTAATATAATTTTTTACATCTTTTCATATTATAATAAAATTAAAATAGAAATAAAAAACAGAAAGACCAAAAAAATTACATAAATACATGGAAACGGATACACTTTTGGATAAGTACTGGATTAGAGAAAAATAAGGGGAGAATGAAAATAGAATTAAATGAAAATAGAGAAACAATATATAAAAATTTATAGTACACTTTGAAGGTGATTTTTTTTTTTTTTTTGGTGGTACTGGGGTTCCTGGAAACCCTTCTACCTACCTCCGGGCTACACTCCCAGACCTATTTTTATATTTTTCATTTGGAAACAGAGTCTCTTAAGCCAGAGAGGCTGGCTTTGAAACTGCACAATCCTCCTGTCTCTGCCTCCCAAGTGCAGGGATTACAGGTATGCACCACCCCACCCAACTGAAGGTGATTTTAAGAGAAAAATTTATAGCACTGTGTGCCAACATAACCCAAACTGAACATTACCAAATAACAAGCTAATGACATACCTCAAGGACCCGGCAAATCAGAAAGAGAATAATTACAAAGCCAGTTAGAAGGCAGAAATAAATGATAAAAAAATCAACATTCATTTTCAATATAGTACTTGAGATTCTTGCCAGAGTCATAAGACAAGAAAGCATATAAAAGGAATACAAATAAGAAAACTAGAACTAAAATTATCTCTATTTGCAGATGACATGATCCTATATTTAGAAGATTAAAATAACTCAATAAGACTTCTCTATCTTATAAACAGATTCAGTAAAGTAGCAGGATACAAAATCATTCTAAAAATAGATGTAGCTTTTCTGTAAGCCAACCATGAACCCACTGAAAAATCCAGAAAAAGGTCCGTACCCAGATATCAAAAACAATAAAATACTTAGGAATAAATGTAATCAAGGAGGTCAAAATCTCTACAATACAAACGATAAAGCACTAAAGAAAGAAACTGAAGATTTTAAAAGATGGAATGATTTTCCATGCTCTTGGATAGATAGAATAAATATTATCAAAATGGCCATTCCACCAAAAGTAATCCAAGACAATATAACCTCGATCAAAATAGCACTGTCATTCTTTAGAGACCTAGAATAAAACCAGTCATTAATATCATACAGGGAAACAAAAGACTCAAAATAGCCAAAGTAATCTCTGCAATTAGAATCATACAGAAAGGCCGGGCGTGGTGGCGCACGCTTGTAATCCCCACACTTGGGAGGCAGAGACAGGAGGATCGCGCAGGTTCGAAGCCAGCCGCGCTGGCTTAAGAGACCCTGTTTCCAAATAAAAAGTATAAAATAGGTCTGGGAGTGTAGCCCAGAGGTAGAAGGGCTTCCAGGAACCCCAGTACCAAAAAAAAAAAAAAAAAAGAACCATACAGAAGGCATCAGAATTCCTGACTTTAAATTATACTAGAGAGCTGTAGTAATAATAGCAGCACAGTATTGGCTCAAAAACAAACCTATAGACTAGTGAAACAGAAGATATAGAAACAAATCCCCCAACTTATACCAACTGCTTTTTGACAAAGTGCCAAACACATGCATTGGAGAAATGACAACCTTTTAAACAAATGATGTTGGGAAAACTGGTTATTCATTTTAGGAAAATTAAATTAAATCCTACCTCTCACCCTGCACATGAGTCAACTTGAGATGGATGGAAGACATGGAAATTGTACCAGACTTTGAAATTACTAGAGGAAGACATAGGTCCAACACTCCAACATATAGGCAGAGGTAGAAACTTCCTCAATAATATCCCAAAGTTAGTAAATTAAAACAAGAATTTAAAAGTAGGATGGCATTAATCTAACAAATTTGTGCTTTTCAAAGGAACTATCAAGAGTCTAAAGAGAGAGCCTTCAGAACATTATTGCCTTTGAAAGTCACTTTAGGAGGTTTATTTTAAATTGCTCTCTTAGTGTATTGGAATTATTCATAACAATGATACTCAAAGTGATACAGACATACATACACACAGAATTTGTTATGTTTTCCTCTGCATCCCACCCCAGTACTCACCTCTTCCTGTACATACTAGTGACATTGGTAGTGATAGCTTCATTTATGAACATAGCGTTATTTGAACTGTTTTATTTGCCCGTTCTTTTTCCCTCCCCATTTCCCTCTCCTGATCATCTTCTACTATTTTACTGTTCTGTCTTCATTTACCTGTAATTTCTTTTGTTTCCTATTTCCTCTCTAGCTTCTACTTTACGATCTTAGAAAGTCCCTGCTTAGTCTTATGGGGGTCTTGAAGTAACTTCTGTAGCCATGCAGTTTAATTGGATTTAGCATATAGTATTTCAATGAGTTCTTCAAAACTGTCAAAGTGTAATTTTAAAACTTTAAAACAACCAACAATTGTATAAGCAATAATAGTTAAACAATTTATTCAACTCATTTATGAGAGAAACTATACAATGGTAAATTGGCTCAAAGAGCATTTGAGACCTGGGTACCTAAGGCAGTTAGGTATAATGGAGGAACATTATAATAATTGCAAGATAGGATAAAAACTAGTTAATATCTTACAGGGCAATAACCCATAATAGATAAAGGTATTTTTTATCTCTTGTGAATAAAAATCTGCAGGTTATCATGTAGTTTCACTGAGTCTTAGCCCTTATTATAAATAACAAAATTGAACAATGGACTACTATACTAAAGAATTTAAAATTCTTGGGAGGCTCTAAACAATACTTTAGTGTGCAGTCATTTTAGTTTCGTTTCTGAATGTTGTGTTCTTAACACAACCATTACCCCATGGTGAGCTCAGAAGAAATCAAGAGAACAGCAGTTTAAACTTAGAGCAGTTTGTGAGTAATAGCACTAAGGCACAAAACATTCTGATAAGGCAGAAGTGTTGGAGTAGATGTGAGATACAGTAACAAACAGACGTTAGAGAGATAAAAGAACAGCTAGTTAGGGACAGCTGTGAATTATATGACAATATTGGAAGGAAGTCAGTAGATTTTGATGGTTTCAAGCAGGTCAGTGACATAAAAAGATATGCCATTTTGGAGTAATTATTTCCTCAATTTCAGAGTTAAATGTATTTATTAGGTTACTGTAGGTTACTGTTATAAATACTGTGCATGAAAAATGACACTGTTTTTATCTGAATGCAAAAATTGCATGTTACTTTTTTTTGGTGGTACTGGGGGTGGAACCCAGGGGCTTTTCCACCCCCAGGCTACACTCCCAGACCTATGTTATACTTTATTTGGAAACAGGGTCTCACTAAGTTGCCGAGAGCCTCACTAAGTAGCTGAGGCTGGCTTCGAACCTGCGCGATCCTCCTGTCTCAGCCTCCCAAGCGCTGGGATTATAAGCGTACGCCACCATGCCTGGCTTGCATGTTACTTTTTTACTGACATTGAGATAAACTTTTTTATTTTCTTGCAGTACTGGGGATTGAACTGAGGGGTAGGGGAACTCTACATCCAAGACACACCCCAGCCTTATTTTTTATTCTTTACTTTGAGCCAGGGTATCACCAAGTTGCAGAGGACTTCACTAAGTGCTGAGGCTGGTCACAAACCTGTGATCTTCCTGTCTCAGCCTCCCAAGGACTGGAATTACAGGCATGTGCCACCACACCTGGCCATCTGTAAAATCTGTAACTTTTTTTTTTTTTTTTTTTTGCAGTACTAGGGATGGAACTCAGGGGCATTCCACCTCCACGCTACACCCCCAACCCTATTTTTGATTCTTTATTTTGAAACAGGGTCTCACTAAGTTGCGAAGAACCTCATTAAGTAGCTGAGTTTTTCCGTAAACCACGATCCTCCTGTCTCAGCCTCCCAAATTCTGGGATTACAAGTGTGTGCCACCACACCCAGCCCATCTATAACACTTTACAAATGTATTAATATCAATCATTAAGCCAAACATGAGAAAGAGAGAGGAGAAGGGAATTGGGTGGGAATGGAGTAAGGGCTAATTGGGCGATGTGTGCATGTATGCCCCCACCATCTTGTATCTCATTTAGATGTATGACTAGAATACACCAATAAAAAATTGAAAAAATAAAAATAAAAAAATAAAGATGCTTCTAAGTTAAGGAAAAAACGAGCTATGTCCATTTTTGAGTTTTTATGTTACTCAGCAAGTTTGTAACTTTTCATGTATTTACTTTAGTTATTGAGCTCCATAGTTTATTATCACTTAGCCTAATTTATGAATCACCAATTTTCTAGCCAAGCAAAACTGTAAACCTGTAACATATCCACATATTTTTGCATGTAAGGTATTGTGAAAGGTGAGAGAAGACAATAGAAAATTTATAGAAACAGAAAATCTTATTTGTAGGTAGTGATGTTTTAAGTACATATTTAGGAATTGATACTCTGGTTGTATTATAAGTAACGGTAAGTTTTACTTTGTTTATTTTTTTTGTTTTGGTTTTTCTGTGTCTTCATTCTGTAATCAACTACCTCATTGAAAGTACACTTTTAAAAAATTAATAGTGTTGGGCATAAAGGATTAAGGATCTCAGGATATAATCTATTTGGGCTGATTGCAAGATTCTTTTCTAATCAAAATAGGTCATGATTAAGAAAAGAATTGACTATACATAGGCTTCCTCACTGATGGGAAAGAAAGTACTTTCTCAACTATTTTCACCTTTCTGGGTGTGAACTTAAAGATACCAGACTAATTACTTAATGATGAATAGATTAGAAATGAAAAATGCAATCAAATTTGACTGAAAAGAAGTAGTGATTATATCTAAGCTTGCAGGTTATTATAATTTTGTTGAGTATTTATTTTCAGGAGACCTTGAGATCTTTTCCCTGATATTTTAGAGCATATGCTCTCTATGACAATTGCATCTATAATTTTCATAATTAAACATTTTATAACATTTTATCTCCTTTTGTAACCATTATTTTTATTCCATTAATTTGTTTATGGTCAGGCATAAAGAAATTGAAGGATCACAGGTTTGACTTCCAAGCTACATCCTTCTCTTTGCTTTTTATTTTGAAACAGGGTTTCAATAAATTGGTGAGGGTTTCATTAAGTAGCTGAGATTGGCCTCAACTCTGAAATCCTCCTTTCTCAAAATCCCAGGTACTGGAATTATAGGCTTGTACCACCATGTCCAGCACTTGAAATCTTTAAGTTAAAAAATCTTTTTTTCATTTTCTCTCGAGACATTTTATCTATTGGATATTCATCTATCTGATAATTATGTGTTAAGTTAAAGGCCCCCCCAATCAGATTTACATACTCATTTGTATAGATAATTATTTCAAATATTTAAATATAGATTCATTAAATGTTTTTCCTTAAAATAAATGGCACATTGAATAATATCTCCAAATTTGAAGATTTGGAAGCTAAGATTCTGTGTGTGAAAATGCAAAATTATAAAAAAAACATTTGTGAACAACTTGAGCAAGTCTGTCCTTTCACTAGTAAAGAATTATTAAGTCTTCCTCAATATTCTTCTCTGTTCTTCTTGAACTTGATTTTGAAATGACATTTTAAGTAAGAATGTGAATACTTTGACTGATATAAAAACTATTCATAATTTTCTGATATTACTTTTTATTACATAAAAATAGTTACATAATTCCGTTCCCTATATTTGAGAACAATTGTCCTAGAATTATGTCTGGGAGTAGAAATGCACTCTTGGGAACTTACATTTGTTCATATTATGAGGATAATATTGTGAGTAGTAATTTCTGGTGATGATGATGAATGATGTGTGTACATTTTTTCTGAAGTAAATACGATACTTATATAAAATTATGATTTTATAAAATGACTGAACTTGGGGGCTTGGTTGATATACATCATAATGTCCAGACCTGTAATAGCTGGCCCAGAAAATAAGATGAAGTGGAAAAAAGTAAAACTTGGAATCAGAATACTTGGATTTAACTAAGTAATTTCTCTCTTGGATTTTAAGGCCTCTGAAATGAAAACCTGCTTTTTTGTTTTGTTTTTATGTTTTTATTTTTACTAGTTTTGTCATTGCTTCTTTTTTGAAGAGATCTTACTTTTTGATGTTTTATATTTGTAGGCATATATTTTATAGTTGTAATTTTGTTCATTTTAAAAATTTCACTGTGCATTTAAAAACTATATTGAAAAGTTTAATATTCAGAACTGACTCTGTTATTATAATTTTCTAGTGAAAGCAGGCTTGAATATTTCCTTTCTTAGGGTAGGTTCTTCATAATTGGGGCTTTATCTTTCTGATTTTATTGTGAAGTACATTTTCAAGAAATGGCTCTTACAAATTCCCCATTATTCTTGAAGGAGTTACTCTGGTTGATAGTTGTTGGACTTTTGTATTTTGTTGTTGAGAATCTGCTTTTGTGGAACTTATCTACTGAGGTGGCTGCAGGATTAGAATCAAGACTCCTCTTGTGACAATGTTCTGGTTGTTTAAAGATGCCAGTCATTAGCTACTAAAGGCATCCTTGCACTGGTGAAATTTCTTTTTTGCACTCTTAATTTTTCTCAGCCCCAAGCTGATTTAAATGTTAATAGTTAGCAGCCAGGCATGATGGTGCAAACTTGTAATCCCTGCGCTTGGGAGGCGGAGACAGAAGGATCACACAGGTTTGAAGCCAGCCTCAGGTGGCTTGAGAGACCTTGTTTCCAAATAAAATGTAAAATAGGTCTGGGAGTGTAGCCCAGAGGTAGAAGTCCCCTGGGTTCCATCCCCAGTACCACCACCAAAAAAAAAAAAAAACAAGTTAATAGTTATCAAACTAATACTAGAACTAATTAAGAATCATGCAGATTAGAAAATCTATGTCTATAATATCTATTTCACACAACACTTGTAAAGATGTAATGGGGCTTACATTAAAATTGAGGAAGTTTTCATGCACACAGATAGCAGCCAGGGTAATTTATAGAGCTTTTCTGTGAAGCCCACTTTTAGACCTCTAAACTCTGCTTGTCACCATCATTGGCAGAGCCCCAAGGGCTAGCAGCCTTCACCAACAGTGAGCCTCCCAGCAGTCAAGTCAGCATCCAGCCTTTTCCATATTGGTGAACAATTTCATCTCTCTGGTTGTTCAAAGCTTTAAAGTTACAATGTTCAAACACTGAACACCAGGACAAGGTGGGGTTGAAGCATTTATTATTTAAAAAATGTGGTGATCCTTTGGTTCCACCCAATGTCTTACCTTGGCAAAGAAAGAAAGAAAGAAAGAAAGAAAGAAAGAAAGAAAGAAAGAAAGAAAGAAAGAAAGAGAGAAAGAGAGAGAGAAAGAAAGAAAGGAAGAGAGAGGGAGTGGGAGGAGTGGGGGAGGGAGGGAGGGAGAGGGAGAGGGAGAGAGAGCAAGAGAGCAAGAGAGGGAGAGCGAGAGCAAGAGAGAGGGGGGGATATCTGTAAACAATTTTGCTTTTAACAGAATCTGTAAGGTTTGTATATCTGTACTCTGCCTCCTCCAATATCCTGGTGTTCCCATGCCCCTCATTGATTATGCCTGTGACAAGATGGGTGAATGCATTTAGCAGAATTGGGTTAAAAATTAAATTGAACTGTGATGAGGTAGGGATAGGATCAGCTGATTCTTTGGTGAACTCTCATGCCTTCATTTTTAACCTCAACCAGGGCAAAAAATGGTGTTCTGGTCCAATGGGCACCGGAGCAAAGGCTGAGAGCTGAGGTCTAGTCCTGGAGAGAGATGCTCAGAGGTAGAGAGCTAATGGGTTCATCCTTCACTACAATAATAATAATAATAATAATAATAATAATAATAATAACAATAACAACAACAATAATAACAAAAACAAAAACATATGTGTGTGTAATACTTTCTATGTTAAGTGTGGTTTATTTTTAATTGGAGGTACTTTGATATCCTTTTCTAAAAAATTTTATTAGTGCATTGTATTTATACATCATAATGAAGCAAAAAACTTGTGTAGACATAAATGCACACATCACCCAGCCAGCCCCCACCCAGTTGCCACCCCACTCTCTCCCCATCCCTCCCTCTCATGCTTGGCTTAGTGGTGACTATGATATGAATAAGTACATTGTGTGCTTTAAAGTTTCCTTCTCCCCCTCTCCGATTCCCACAGTTAGGTTGCCTTGTTTGCTCCTCTATAGGATCTCCTTTTTCACCTGGAGTTCCTCCTGTGACCCCTTTCACCTTAGCTTTCACATGTTAGGGAAAGCATCCAATCCCTTAATTTTTGCAACTTACAAATTTTGCTTAGCATAATGTCTTCAAGATCATCTATTTCCCTGTAAATGCTGCAATTATGTTTTTTTAATGGCTGAGTAAAATTCCATTGTGTACATATCCCACAGTCTTGTAATCCATTCATCTCTTGATGAACCTCTTGGCTGGCTCCATAGTTTGGCTATGGTGAATTGTGCAGCTATGAACATGGCAATACCACTTCTGGGTATCGACCCAAAATAAAGGAAACCAAACTACCAAACTAATGCATGTGTATATATGTTCATAGTTGATATCCTATTTTTAAGAAACTTTTCAACATTAAATCTCTTACTGTGTGCATGTGTGTCCCTATCAATATGAACTACATCAGGATGTGAGGCTATGATGCAACAATAAAAGTATATTTGAAAAAATTTCTTATTCTAATATATTAAGCTTACTTTGTTATAAGTTTATGCAGGTTATTGAAATAATGCGTGCAGGAAAAGTCAAATATTGAATTTTTGGAGGCCTAATTATTCTTAACTCCTTAGAAGGAACTCAATTATCAAGGACACAAATAAATAAATTTATAAAGTTTATAATTTTTGTACGTGTGTGTGTGTGTGTGTGTGTTTGTGTGTGAGAGAGAGGGAGAGAGAGAGAGAGAGATACTGGAATTGAACTCAAAGGCATTTGACCTCCATGTTATACCCTCATCATTTTATTTATTTATTTATTTATTTATTTATTTATTTATTTATTTACTTTTGTTTTGAAACAGAGTCTTACTAGGTTGCTGAAAATATCATTAAGTTTTTTAAGGGTGGTCTTGGACCTACAATTCTCCTATTACAGCCTCCCAAGTACTAGAATTAAAGGAATATGCCCCCAAGAACAGCTAAACCTATGTTTTTAAAAATAACTTTCTGATTGCCTTTTTTTTTTTTTTACTACTGCTTTCTCTTTATTTTACTTTTTTTTTGGTCAGTTTTTTAACTCTTCAGTTATATGATTGGCTTGATTTAGGCATAAACAACAAAAAACCCTAGTAATTTTCATTTTGTTACAGCTTACTTAGGGAAGAGGGAAAAAATCAAACCTCAAAAGTATGCAATATCTGTAAGTAAGTAAAGATATTTCATCCTGACTACGCTATAAGAAGACTGACTCATTGTTTGATCCCTAGTATATTACCTAGTCATAGTTCAGTAAATATTTGTTAAGTTTAATTTGACTATTTTATGCCTCTTCACTTTCATTTATCCAAGAAATATTGAAAGAGTGTTATTTAAATCAAGTATGCTTTATGTCTGCTTCCAATAAAATTGTCATACTTTTTATAGTGGGCAGTAATGGTGACCAAAGCTATAACCTCTTATATCTATAATATTCGCTGTTTATCTTTTCCACAAAAAGTATATATGCTCTTATTTACATCATAAGAAAGTGTAGACCTAAATGACTTAAAAAGCATTTGAGCTCCATGTTATATCCCCATTGCCGGAGCCAGCTGGCAAGAGTACGGGTTCTGAAGTGAGGCGTGAGGATGGAGAATTTTAAATTCTAACGTGGGGAAGCTGCCAGCCTACCATCTCTACTGGTCGACTCCTGTTCATGGGTCAATATTGCCTATGGGTCGACGACTATGCCTGGGTCAGTATTCTCTATTGTGCCGACACTCCTGGCTACTGCAACTTCTGGGTCAATTTCATCTTTATTGCGCCGACGCCGACCTTGGTTTTCCAGAGGTATTTATACACAGCTACAGGTCAATCAACATTCTCATGCTACCAACAACAGAATACAATAAAGACTAATACAAAACACATACATTACAGATAGGCCTATCAGTACCCTCGTGTCATCACCACCTGATCCTCTCTCAGACCTCTTTGAACTTTCCATAATCCAAAACCTTGTTGACTCTGGGCGAAGGACAGTCAGCTGAGTCAGAGACACCAATCTAGGGGAAGGCCTTAATGGCTCCCAACACCCCATCATTTTATTTATTTATTAAATTTATTTTATTAAAACAAAGTAATCTAATGGCTTCAATTTGTATACTGTATTCCCTGTAGACAGTTTAGGGATCCTGTGCAGATGTAGACTGACTGGAATAAATAGCATGTGCCCACATGTGCTCCCCTGGATTTAAATGTTTGCTATAATTTTTATAAAAACTATTCATATATTTACATAGTGTGTAATTGAATCCTTCATGGAAAAAGGTTCTTTTGTTTCCATAAAACTCTACAATAATTAATCCAATAACTGACTTTGTTCCCCTTACTCATTCGAGAAAACATGAATTCACCTTTGCTTGAGTTCCTTCTCTGAGAACTCAAGATCAATTCATTCCCAAATTCTTTTGCTTTTGTCATAAGACACAAGGAATCTCCTGACTTTTCAGGGTCTCAGCCACTTCCCATTTCCAACCCTGCTCCTCCCTCAATTCCTCCAAGAGCCATCGAATGCTCTCCCTGCGTCTGCTGTACCCTTGCTTACCTTGTCCATTACTTTCAGAGCTGCTCAGGTGATCCTTTAAATTTATAAAATTTATGAATTAAATTATTCTATATCTGTCTTTAATACTTTAAAGTGTTTTCTCGTTTACCCAAAGAAGAAGCAAAAGGCCTTACAATGGCCTAAGTGTCCCCATATATCACATTCCTTGCTTTCTCCAATTATTTTCTATTGCTTGACCTTTTCTTTGCTCCACTAGCCAATCTGTTCTCCTTAATTTCCTCCACTTGGTCAGGCAATTTCCCGCCTCGGTGTCTATGTACTTACAGTTCCTGCTGTTTGGAATACCTTCCTTCCAGATTTCTGCATTTTATTCTCCCTCATTCTCCCTGGTTTCTGTTCAAGTATCACCTATCTTCATTAGGCCCTTCTAGAGCATTTTATAGAGCAGCAACCTCTTTCTTTATCCTTATGAATCTCCAGTACCTGCTTTCACTTCTCTCAATAGCACTTCTCACTATTGTATATATTATATATTTGTTTACTTGTTTAATGTCAGGATCATCCGATTCTGGAATAAAAGATCCTGTAGGGCATGGGCTATTTTTTGTTTTAAACATCTCCTAACCCCAGGCCAAGAACATATACAAAGAAGACCTGGGATATATATTGAACACGTAGAAGGGTAAAGGAAGAATAACTGAGATAAAGATTTGACAGTTTGTAGTCATCTTTTAATAAATTATCTCCTCAATGATAATTTAAAAATCCACCTAATACTGCATTTTCCTATCATCATTTAAAAGTTTTTTAAAGTATCACAATAGGGCATGATTAAAACCTGCTTTTCACAAAGCACTGAGTTTCATATACTTTCTATTTTTTCTACACAGTAGGAAAATGAATTGCTACAAATGATGGATGGATCTTTTTAAATCATAAAGTATTCATCCTGTTACATGATTGTGAGAGACCAACTTTATTTATTTACATTTAAATTTACATTTATCCTCAAACACTAAAAGCAAAGGGAGTTCCACACCTTTGTTCTTTCACAGTTAATTTTCTGTGTGATCAAAGAGATTTTGTTAAAAAAAAAAGTCCTCAGAGAAAGCTGCACTATTACTCAAATTGTTTCTGTCAAATTGAATTTCATTTGTGAATTTGTGCTAGTTTAAAACATTTAGAAATGAGACATTTTGGCATAGTTTATGGATTCAAAGGAAATTATAATTAACGGCAGTTATAAAGCAATGAAAAAACTAAAAGCTGTTGAATCAGCTGTGGTGCATATTGCATAATTTGTAATTTTGGACTCTAAGTAATTCAATTAATTTAACATGACAACTTTTCTGTGCTTTACAACTTGGCAATTTCTAGCAACTTAATAGGTTTTCCCTTTTTTAAATTTCTAATCTTTCCCATAAGATTCACACACATATTGGAAATATTAATATCATTCAAAGGATAGTTTCCATTAATTTAAAATTTCATTGTTAATTATAGTTTTCATCCATTTCAAAGAATGATCCAAAATCCAGCCTGGTGGCATTTGTCAAAATGAGCATTCAATTCATCATGAATTCAGACATTAAGCTTGAATATTGAAAATTTGGCTAAGTGATTAAATGGATTTGGTATAATACATTTTTAAACAATATACAATCTAACATACTTTTTATGTGGATCATATTAAAAATGGCATATATTCACACAGTGCTTGGTGCCCCTCTCTTCCCCTTCCCCCCTCCCAACAGTGAGCATCCAGGTTTGACCATGCTACATTCATACTTATACACATATTTGAATGTAGCTCCTCCATTAATCAACCTCAGCCTTCTTCCTCTCCTACTCTTTCTTTCTAACTTTACTACTTTTTTAACATATGAAGTATCAGCGCTTAAGGCGTGAATATTGGTAATGAGGTTTCATTACAAAGGCAGCAATGAAAAAATGTAGGAGAAACTGAAATTGTTCCAGATAGAAAATAATTTTGAGCACTACAGCTGTCATAGGATTGATTATTCTGTGCTTTTGGGGGAAATCACTCCATATAAAAGATCAGTTGAAATGTCTGTTTCCTCAAATATAAATTTTTAGGACAACATCTTTACTGCTGCATCTTGAAGTGAAACCAGTAAAAGTGTTATTTGATGAAGTGCTCTGCTCTTGGATCTTATAAGAGGTTTATTTTCTTCTTCCTAGATTAAAAATATGCCTTGTTTATAATTATCTTTAATGTTGATTTGACAAGGTTTAGAAAATATATAAATCATATTATGCTGCCTAACAGTAATGCAGCAAGTGAATATCGGGGTCTGTCGAGTTTATAAATCCACAAGGAAACTTTTCCATTACAATATTATGTTAGTATTATTTCACTGTGACAACATACATAAGAAAATCAACTTAGAGGAAGATAAATGATTTACCTTGGGTCGGGATTTCAGAGACTTCAGTCTTTAGATGCTTGGCTTCTTCACCTTGGGCTTGTGGTACAGAAGAACATCATGGTCAGGAGCACATGATAGAGAAAACTGCTCACCTTATAGCAGCTGGGGGGAGGGGGGAGAGAAAGAGAAAGAGAAAAAGGCTGGGCACAAGATACAACTTTCAGAAAAGACAGACCCACCCTTCCCCCAGTGACTTACTTTCTCCAAAGAAGTCCCACTTACTTCAGTTTCTACAGCCTCCCAACAGTCTATTTAATTATGAATCTAACAATGTATTAATCCATTGATATCATCAAAGACCTCATGATCCAATCATTTTACGAAAGCCACAACTTCTGAACACTGCTGTTCTGGGGATCAACCCTTTGGAGTACACTCCATAACCAAACTACAACAAATATTATTTCAATAAAAATGCTAAGGAAAAATTATTCTTGCTTTATCTCCAAAATATTCACATACTGTACTTTTTGTTATATTAGTTTTTACTCGTCTATACTAGTTTTAGCCTGTCATTGGTACAATATAATTATATAACTTAGAGAAATTTGAAATGATTCATTATGCACAATACATTTCTTTGTGCGATCCCTCCTAACCATATTCCTTTACCCTTCCTTCCCTCCCTATGCATGCTGGTAAGGTTGTTTTTGATGCCTTCACATATGGACATACTATTATTTGGTCTGTTTTCTTCTTTAAGCCACCCCCCCACCTCTTTCCCAGTCCTCTTCCTCTCTTCTACTGGATTCCCTCCTTATTATCATGGATTTCCTTTTATTTTCTATTTTCTTTCTAGATTTCACATATGAAAGAAGTCATATGACCCTTGACTTTCTTAGACGGGCTGATTTCATTTAAAATAATGTTCTCGCCGGGCGTGGTAGCGCACACTTGTAATCCCCGCGCTTGGGAGGCAGAGACAGGAGGATAGCGCAGGTTCGAAGCCAGTCCCGCTGGCTTAAGAGACCCTGTTTCCAAAAATAAAAAAGTATAAAATAGGTCTGGAAGTGTAGCCCAAAGGTAGAAGGGCTTCCAGGAACCCCAGTACCACCAAAAAATTAATTAATTAATTAAACATAGAAAAAATAAAATAAAATGTTTTCTAGTTATATTAATTTTCCTGAAAATGACATAATTTTGTTTTTATTAGGTTATTTAGACATTAAATTCATATTTTTCTCAGACTGAGTCTGATATGTTATTATACTATATAATATTAATAATATCCTTTAATTTTAGAATAATTTTTTCTGACCAAAATTGGCTTCAGTTGTTGAGTTTAAGTGAGAGATAATAGATATGAAAAGAATGAATTTTTTTGTAGCACATTTTGTTTTAGAATGCTTAACTTTTAAAGTACAAACATTTGGTAGTTTAGAGGAACAGATTTATCCTCTTTCAGTTGCCTCCTTTGGAGCTACTACTAAAAATGTGTATCCTTTTATGTTCAGAAGAAATTGTCTGAGGACCACTAGCAATGGAGGATGACCAATTATTTTTTCTTAAATGCAGACATTGTGAAAAATTTGAATTTAAGATTAGAGTTTTAAAAGGGAAGAGAATACAAAAAATGGGCTTATTATCTAATTTCTTCAGTCCAAAAATGATAATGTTGATCTGAGAATAGATGAGAATAAACTGATTGATTTGAGGTCTAATAATTTTGGGATAAGACTTTCTACTACTACGTACATAAGACTGCCACAATTTTTCTATTTTTATCATCACCTAGCCAGCAATTTTACATCTTTTATTTTGATCTTTATAACTCACTAACAGCTTTTAAAACAGTGACTTTTCCTCTACCCCATTTTCTGTTCTCAGAAGATCACCTAGCTTGCCTTTGTAGTCACAGAGAAAATGAAGACTATGGAGCTGAATTTACTCAAGTTCACACTATTTCTGTTATGGTTAGGTAGAGGATATCCCCTGAAGAGCTCATGTATTAATGCTCAGAATTGATGTAATTCAACCATGGGAGTATAATCTCACCAGTAGAAAAATCCATTGTATAGGATTTACTTGGTGGTACCCTACGCAGGTGAGGTATGGCTGGAGCAGGTGAGTCTCCATGAGGTGAGAGCAGAGCCCTTGCTCTCCCTGTTTCCCATCATCATGCACTATCTCTCATGAACTCAATCTTGAAATCATCACACAGTGAGCTAATACATCTTTCTTTCTCTAAAATGTGTGGTCAGTTGTTTTGGATTACAGCAGTGAAAATGTTGACAAAAATAATTTTCCGCATATAAATCTCTGTATTTTTACATTTGAGCATCAGTTCTTTCATTCCAGTTTTAAAGGGAAATTCATTACTCAGGCACCTTATTTGCTAATCAGGAAGCCAAGCATGGGAAGGAGGGAGGGGGAAGAAAGAGTTAGGGATTGGGTAGGGGCTGATTGGGTGATGTGTGCGTGTATCTCTCCACAAGTTTTTTATCCCATTAAGATGTATGATTACAATGCACCAATAAAAATTTATTTTTTTAAGAAAAGAACCTCATTTGCAACAGAAAAAATACAGGAACTAGTGTCCCACTGACTACCATTCTACTTTTTGTGCCCTTCAGAGCTAGTCACCTGGAAGAATATTCTTATTTTCTCCCACTTTCTCATTACCTAGTACACTTTCTACACTTTCTATACTCTAACACTTTAAGCAAACTGCTCTTGTGAAGGATGCCTAGGATTTTCTCATTGCTCAATGACTTCATCATCTTTCTCTTCTATATTTTATGTCTTCTGAATTCCTTTATTCTGAAGATACAATATTGTTTTGCCTTTCACATCATTATATATATTTTTCTTATTTTCCTGCTCATTTCTTCCTAGCTTTTCTTTAGAATGACTCTTCCTTTAGTATTGATATTCTGTATGCATGTCTTTGGTATTTCTATTTAATGTATTTTTCCCTGGATTATTCAACCCATTTTCATTCTTAATTGATTAGAATATAATTTTTATCTTCATGTTAACTTCTGTATATCATGACTTGTAGGAATGTCCCCTTTAATATATTCAAAACAACCATCCTTATTATGTTGAAAAATTTCTTCTTGCATTCTTGAAGCACTTATCAACACTATTTTCAAAGTCCTTTTCCCTACCATTTACTATTGAGTCCTATTTTCAAAGCTTCTTATTTAACACCTTAATTTGTTTTCTCTCTAATCACATGGTCATCACCTAAGTTTAAGACCCATTATTTACCATCAAACCTATCACAATATTGATCTAACTTTGTTCTTTGATCTTGATCCTCTTTCATACAACCTCACATTGTTATCTCATAGTACAAACTGTATCATCTTGCTCCTTTTGCAATTAAAAAGAGTCTAAATAAAATTCAAAATCCTTTGGAGACATTTTAGTACCTCATATTTGCCTGAATCTCTATTATATTTTCTCATTTTTATGGTACTGCAGATTGAACCCAGGGGCATTCTACCTCCAAACTACAGCCCCAGCCTTTATTTTTTGTCTTGAAACAAGGTCTTACTAGATTGATGAAACTCTTGATAAGTTGCTGAGGCTGATATCAAATCTGTGATTTTCCTATCTTAGTCTCTCAAGTATACTATAATTACATGCCTAGGCCACCACATTCAGCCTATTTTCCCTCTTGAGAATATTCACTCAAATTATTGAGCCCAAATTCATTATAATTTACCTTAACTTTATTTATCTTTCTGCTTAAACTATTTTTTACATAAAATTTGTCATCTAACATATATCAAGCTTTCACTCACAGGACTTCTCCCAAGATAACTGTGTTTTGCCATGTGCCTTTTAAAGATTTAATTATGCTTCTTTGCATTTACATAATGTTCATCTTTTAAATTTATTTCTCAATATAGCATAAATGTAAAGATCATGTCATACTTTTACATTTGCCTTTTACATTTGCCATGCAAAATGTAGTAACTTGTGCTTAATAAAGTTTCCATAAATAATTCAGTGAATATATGTGTGAATATTCTAATAGATATAAGCAAATAAGAAAAAAACTGAGGGTTACTTCAAGAGAGAACATGTGTATATTAAACATGTTGATGGTTTTTTGCATAATTTATATTTGATGAGACCACTTTTGTATAAAATATCAAATATATCTAAATTAATTTCTCTCATATCATTTATTTGACCAATTCTAGGTAGTCTATAATTCTCTCATCTCCAATTCTGTTCATCTGTTAAAGGCAGAAAGAGAAAAATAGAAGAAGAATAAGAAAACCATGTTTTGCTCATTAAAAGTCATTGACATAGCATGGTGTGCTAGCACATGCCTATAATCCCAGTATGTGGGAATCTGAGACAGATTTATGATCTCAGGTTCATAGCCAGCCTCAGCAAGTTGTCTTTCATTATTAGGGGTACAATGTGTGTTTTTGCAGTTTTAATATTTGAATAGGAAGTTTTAATAAAATCTACTATTTGTTTTGGTGAATGCTAAGCAAAGGATACCTTTACCAAAAAACAATTTTTTTTTGATGTTGAAGGTAATCTTTTCCCATATGATACTTTATAGTGCACATTTTAGTTTTTTCCTAGTTGCATTCTGAGTGAGGAGAGGAGAATTTGGTTATGTCCATTGAAAAAAGACGGTCTAAAAACTCAAAAATGAATACAGTTTTTAGTACTAAATAATTAAGTTTCCTTAGAAGAATAACTTTCAATTATGTGATGAATAAACAAGTGGATACGTGAAAATACTGCCCAAAGTTTGGTTAAAGGAAACAAGACAACAAGCATGAACAAGACAAATGGCATTATTTCTCTTCTGGATTAATAGCCTTCTCTAAAATGCTGCATATCTTTGTAGGTCTCTTCAAAACCATATTTTAGACAGAATAATTATTTTAAAACACAATTCTTATATCATCCCCCAAATTAGACCATTTCAGAGATTAATCATTACTCTTTTGTGTGTGTGTGTGTGGTCCTGGGGTTCCTGGAAACCCTTCTACATCTGGGCTACACTCCCAGACCTATTTTTATACTTTTTTATGTGGAAACAGGGTCTCTGAAGCCAGCCTAGCTGTCTTCGAACCTGCGCAATTCTACTAATCTGCTTCCCAAGCCTGGGGATTAAAAGTGTGCACCACCATCCTGGCTAAATCATTACTCTTAGGAAAACATTTTTTTCCTCTAGGCTGTGATGATTGGCCTCTACCTGTCTTTGCAGGCTCATTCCCTACTGTACTTCCCTTTCTTGTCGTCTAACAACTTCCTTTTTTATTTAAATAATTTACTTTTTCATGCCTTTTAATACTCTTTTAATGAATTTAAAAAAACAATCCTTAACCAGGCGTGGTAGTTCAGGCTTGTAATCCCATCATTCAAGGTTCTGGAACAGACTCTACTACTTAGTGAGGCCCTCTGCAAATTAGTGAGACCTTGTTTCAAAATAAAGAACAAGAATAGGGCAGGCTTGTAGCTCAGAGGTCAAATGCCCCTGGGTACCATCCACAAACCTGCAAAATAAATAAATTAAACAAATTTTTTAAAATTATAAAAAAACAATCCAAATTATGAATTATGAATACCACAATGGTGATAGAATCTGGCATAATGACTCCTTTTAAAAATTTATAGGGATGTTATGTCCTTACAAAGTAATTTTGCAGAGTATTAATAGATAATTGTAATCATAAAGTATTTTAAAATTGTATGTATATCCTTAAAATCAAGTTCATATTTTATACAGTTTACACAGTGAGCATTTATCACCATAGAAATGTTTCTCTCTTATCTACAGTAGTAAATTTTGTGGGTTCTTATAAATCATTTTATTTTGTGGCATTTTTAATAATTATGTGATATTTTAAGAGTATGGGGATTTAAGTGTCAGTGAAATCATAGATTATACTCAGCGTAGTTCCACCTAAAACATAAGATTTAGTTTGAATATTAAACTTGAGAGCTTTTAAACTTGGTTTTAAACAAAATGATTTATATTATTAAGTAATTCACTTTTATGTTGTCTAGATTTGAGTAGAGCTTTAAGTTCTTCATGAAATTTTATTTTAAAGCATCAATATGAATATGACATTATTACTAAACAGTGTGTGAAAGTGGATGCCCAAGTTTGTGGCATACCTCACAAATAATGTGTTTATGATGCTTTCATGTGTATCAATGCCAGTTATATTGGAAAATGTTTTGTTCTATCCAGATTGACTTGATAATGAAGGAATAATGAACGGTTGCAATTTTCACATTTATTTTTCATAATATTCCATCTCAATAAAAAGGAATAAAGTAAGTGATCAGCAACTGTAAAAAAATCACATAATTTCTTTTCAAATAATTTTTATTTGGGACCATAGTACATGATATAATTACTTTAAACCAAAGAAACATTTAAAAATTCTACTATGGACAGTAGATCAAATTTTATAGAAATGTTTGTATGACTTATACAAGTGAATTCATGTTCTTATAGTTCTGATGTTTGTTTTAGGTAAAATAAATATGATTATTTTTGTATGGTTTTCACTAAATTTTGTATTTACTTAAGGTTTCTATCAGAGATAAAATACATTGTGGAAGTCATTTGTAAAGCACTCGATGAGTGTTAACATCTACTCATTTAAAAAGTGAACATCTAGCAGGGTATGGTGGCATACACTTGTAATCCCCATGCTTGGGAGGCTGAGACAGGAGGATGGCACAGGTTTGAAGACAGCCTCAGCTACTTAGTGAGGCTCTCAGCAACTTAGTGAGACCCTGTTTCCAAATAAAATATAAATAAAATATAAAATAGGTCTGGGAATATAGCCAGGAGGTAGAAAAGTCCTTGGGTTCCACCCCCTAGTACCACCAAAATAATAAATAAATAAATAAATAAATAAATAAATAAATAAATAAAAAGTGAACATCTTGATGGACAGAATAGCATGAGGTTTTATATTTTTCTTACAGGGACATGGGATTACTGGGTTAGTCCCCGAGATAGTCCCTTTGTTCAAGATGATTTTTTTCCACAAACCATTCTGCTTTTCACTGTGAATCTGATTGTCCTAAACCATTATTTTCAACTTTGTAGTCAACTACTTTTAACTATCTATATATGCCTTTATACACATTTGCTTATTTTTCCCAATATCTGAGATTATAGAAAGTAGAAATTATATTTACTTATCAATGTGGTTAGCAATGTACTTGAAGTTTAGTACATGTGAATTAGTAGCTTTAAAATAACAAGTTCCAGTTTGCATAAAAAATTCTAATGGCTGTCATTCTAACATAAAATTAGGGACAAGCTATGAGAAATTCCCTCTTATGTGACTGAGAGAGGGGAAGTTCATCTGTCCTGGAGAGTTTGGAAAGGTGAAATTTAAATTAAATAAGTATCTTAGCTTATCCCATACTTAGTAGGAATAAAGTATTAATAAAACTATCCCTTAAAATCTTATGCTATGATTTATGCAATAGATGTGCTAGTAAATGCTTAGGATACAGATGTAAACTCTGAAGCATATAATGCTAGAATTATCTTTGCCAGATTGCCTAATGGTAGCAAGGCTCTTATTTTCTGAACTACTTTTTCTTTCTGAGTATGTAATGCTCTTATTTATACTTCCCAATTATCATGTGTATACTTTTTTTTCTCTGTAATTCCTTCTTCTGTAGTATTTTCTTCTCTTGTCTGCCAGATTATCTCACATTGCTCATTTCATATGATGACTATGTTTTCTTATTTCTGCTATGCTATGTAAGCCAATAGCAATACTGAACTCTTTTGTCAGTTTTTTAATTGGTGTATTGTAGTCACACATCTTAATGGAGTACAAGGTGGTAGAGGCACATGCACATGTTACTTATTTAGCCTTTCCCCAGTTCCTGTTCCATTTCCTCTTCCTCCCTCCTTTTTACGTTTGGCTCAGTGATTAATATTGATATGTTTGTGAATGTACATCATGTACATTAGGAAATTTCCCTAGTCTTCCTCCCATCGCCCCCAGTTAAGCCTCCTTATTTGCTCATGTATGGTTTCTCCTTTATCATCTAGAGTTCCTCCTATGACCTTTTTCTCCATAGCTTTTGCATAATAGGGAGAGCATCAGATATTTTACTTCTTGTGACTGAATAATCTTACTTAGCATAATAATCTCCAGTTCAATCCATTTTCTCCTAAATGACATAATTGTGGTTTTTTTTATGGCAGAGTAAAATTCCATTGTGTACATATCTCATAGTTTTATTATGCATTCATTTGTTGATGGACATCATGGCTGGTTCCATATTTTGGGAATTGTGAATTTTGCATCCATGAACATAGATATGCTTTCACATATGCACTAAAGCACATGATTCGGCATATGATACATAGTAGATCCTGAATCATTACTGAATATTGAATAATGAACAAATAAGTAAATATATCAAAGAATACACTGAAGTATTAAGTAGATATATCAAATATATCAAAGAATATACTGAATACTGAATATTACTGAATATTCAGAATCTGATACATAGTAGATCCTGAGTCATCACTGAATATTAAATAATGAACAAGTAAGTAAATATATCAAAGAATACATGCTATAGGCATCACCACAAGATAGAGTCACTGAGAAAAGTCTTGCAGAGTGTGAACTGCATATCCAAATATATGCCTGGACAGAAGAGGAAGCAGGCATCACAGCAGATTATTTGGAAATATTATTACAGAATCATTGCAAATTCTTGGATCCTGGAAATACCCATGGAAAATCTATAAGTTTTCCTATTAGAATGATAAATAAGTGACTATGGTCTCCATCATGACTATTATTTAAGCATTGTTCTGAAAATCTATGCCAGTGTAACTTGAAAAGATTAAGAAGTAAATATTAGATAGGAGGTAAAAGTATTATTATTATTATTTGTTAATTGTTTAACTGTTCATAAAATAAAAATAAAAAAATAAAAACAAAACAATTTAATTAGTATGACATTATATAATGTAAAAACTATTTGGAATATTTAGTGGGAACAGAACTCCATTTGCAATAGCTCCCAAAATAAGAAACTATATATAAATGTGCATGATTATTTCAAAGAAATTTATAAAAGATCTCTAAGCATACAATGAATGGATATTACATCATAATATTTAATAAAAAGAATCAGTTTCATGAAGAAATTAAGTTCCCAAAATTAATATAAAATATGTTATATTGCAATAAGTATAAATGAAATTTAGAAAAAAATTATAAGATTTGGTGCTTGAGAAAAAAATAAATAAAACAACCAGAAAAGTTTTTTTTTTTTTTTTTTTTTTTTTTTTGGTGGTACTGGGGTTCCTGGAAGCCCTCCTTCCTCCGGGCTACACTCCCAGACCTATTTTATATTTTTGAAACAGGATCTCTTACGCCAGCACGGCTGGCTTCGAACCTGCGCGATCCTCCTGTCTCCGCCTCCCACGCGCGGGGATTACAAGCGTGCGCCACCACGCCCGGCCTAACCAGAAAAGTTTTAAAAGACAAATAATAATAAGGTTCTATTACTATTAAATACTAAACTATTATCTATAACTTTAAAAGGATGCTGTTTCAACAGGTATTAAAAAAAAAAGCCGCAGAATTTTAAGTTTGCTACTGGTTCAAATATAGCCAGTGATATCAGTAGAAGAAAAATGTTTAAAAAAGGAATCATGGATAGGGGTTAAATAAGTGATGTGTACATGTCTGTACACACAAGATTTTACCCCAATATGATGTATAAATATAATGTACCAATAAAAATAAAAAAGGAAACATCCAAATAAACAGGGAAATATAATGTAAAAAGAAGATAGTAGACAGCATGTTGGAGGCAGATATGTGGATGGATGGTTTTAATTTTTACTTTCTGATTTTTATATTTTTATATTTTTAGTAATGGTTTTAAATAAATCTTTCCATTTTGACTTTATGAGCACTGACATAAATCTAAATGTAGTTTATTATTTAAAAACTATTGGGGGTAGTAATTGGCAGTAAGATTTAGTAAAAGGAATATTGCATCACATTTTTAAAGGAAAAATGGAAAAATGACATATAACTTGAGGATGAAGGAATGATGGTCAGGCACTTAGATTGTGTGTGTGTGTGTGTGTGTGTGTGTGTGTATGTGTGTGTGTGTGTGTGTGTGTGTGTGTGTGTGTAGTACTGGTAATTGACCCCAGGAGCATTCTACCTTTGAGCTATACCTCCAGCTCTATTTTTTTTTATTCTTTATTTTGATACAGGATCTTTACTGAGTTGCAAAGAGCCTCACTAAGTAGCTGAGGCTGGCTACAAATCACGATCCTCCTGTTTCAGCCTCACAAATGCTGGGATTACAAGCATGCACCACCACACTTGTCTAGTATATGATTTTTCAACATCCCTGTGTTTCTTCATTTTCTGTAGCTTAATATTCCTCTAAAGCCATTTCTGATGCTCAGCTAACAGTTATATCAGTGAGAGCTTAATAGTTATTGACAGCCTACAAGTACTGAAGAAATGTAAACTGTCCTTGGACATTCTGCAAGAAGGATGTTGTGAAGTGCAAGGGAGGAAAACAGAGAGGACATCTAATGTAACCATGGGGGGCTCTGTAGATCTTTACCCACTACATCCTTCCCTGAGTGATTGACAGTTGGGCTGTATCTTTAAAGTACAGCATAATTTAAAGTGATCATTCAGATAATTAGGTGTGGATTATGAAGGAGGTTGACATATTTTTTGGAAGAATCTGGGATTTAAAGTCACATAGCTATAGATAGAGTGAAGAAGGCACACAAAAATGTGGTGAGAATTTGGTGTAATTATAATTCACCAATAAAGTATATTTTAAACATTATAGGACAACAAAGAATAATTTTTCTGAATCTAAAGAAATGGAATTTCAATCTGACATACTTTAAAAATAGCTACTTTGTCATCTTTGAACATTAAAAGTTCACTAAAGAGACTGTATTTGGAATTGATGGCATGGACTTGTTCTTTTTTTCTGTTCTTCATGGCTAAATATAAATATAAATATAAAATGTGGAAGCAATATGAGTGAAAACTTAATTTCAAAATCTGATAAGGAGGAAAATTAATTTGGGACCATAGAATTGGAAGACGGGTACAGAGGAGTGTAAATTTACATCTGCCTCACCTAAATAAAGAATATGGTCCAAGCCTAAATTTTTATTTTTTTATTTTTTGCGGGTCTGGGGATGGAACCCAGAGGCATTTGACCTCTGAGTTACACACCCTGCCCAATTTTTTATTCTTTATTTTGAAACAGGGTCTCACTAAGTAGCTGAGGCCGTCTGGAAACCGTGATCCTCAGGTCTCAGCCTCCCAAATGCTGGGATTACAAGTGTGCACCACCACGTCTGGCTCAAGCCTAAATTTTCCTGACTCCAATCTAGACATAAGTACAAGCCAGGGAAGTTCATGGCTCCTGAACAATAGTAATCCTCAGGAAAGTACTAGATAAGCTCTACACATCATTGCAGGGAAAACACTTCTCTGTGGGATATGAGACTTTTTTTTGTCTCTAGTGGGGTAGCCAGATGCCACCTGCCATAGAGACACCATTACAAAGGGTCCTATCCTGGAAGCCATTCTAAAAGATAATATGTAAGTTCCTCCAAAATTTAAAAGTAGAGCAGTACTTGGAGCTAGCAATCCTTGCTGTTTTGCTTTGCATATAGCTGAAGAAATGAAATTGCTTTTTTAAAAAGATATTTGAGCTGGGTTTGGTGGTGCACACCTGTAATCCTAGTACTTGGAAGACTGAGACATGAGGATCACAGAGTTGAGCACAGTCTCAGCTAGTAGTGAGCCTCTCATGAACCTAACAAGACTCTGTTTCCAAATAAAATAAAATAGGGCTAGGAGTATAGCTCAGAGGTAGAATGCTTCTGAGTTCAGTCCCTAGCACCACTAAAAAATAACAACTGCTAAGATATGTAAACATTAGCAATGTCCATGAATGGATGAGTAGCTGAAGAAAATGTGATTTTTATGTGTATGTGTACACACAATCGAATGTTGTTCAACTATATAAAAGAAGAAAATCTTATTTGCAATGGCATGAAAACTGGAAGGTATTTTCCTAAGTGAAAGAAGCCAGGAACAGAATAACAAATACTATATTATCTAACTTAGTTGGGTAGTCTTAAATGTTACCTGTCAATTATTCCTCAGTAAATCTTGGAAATATTAAAAAAAAAGTTTGAAAATTGTCTATGAGTTGATCTGCTGGACTTTTTCTTTTGTAGATTTTTTTTCTTGTCCTTTAAAACATTATATCAAGTAAACCTTGACCACAAGCATTTCCAAGTAGAATTCAGATAAATTCTGATTTTTCTTCTGATGGGAAGATTCTGTGTCCTAGAAATTTAGGCATGTTGCTAATGTTGTTTTTTACTCTTTTTTCACTTGGCTTCCTGGTTCACTTGATGGTGGGGATGGGTTTAAGCAAGAAATAAATTTATCTTTAAACATAAAATTTTAATAATTTTCAAAAGAAATTCTCAGTGCCCCACATTACTCTCCTGTGACCTACCATTCCATTATTCCTAGTGTGTCTGCTACAAGAGAGATGAATATCAAATAATCTACTTTTCAAGAACATGCACTTGTTAGAGAAAATGGACTGAAGTAATTATCCTGGCAAATAACTCTGTTTTTTTTAAATAAAATAAACAAATGAACAAGTTTCCTAACTTAAAGACTACTGGAGATAGTTTATACATCCATTCTCTGTTTAGATTTTTTTTTTTTTTTTTTTGTATTGAGGATTGAGCCCTGGCACATTTTACCTCGGAGTTACATCCCCAACGCTTTTTATTTATTTTTTACTTTAGAAACAAATAGCATCTCATTAGATTGCTGAGTCTTGGTAAATTGAAGAGGCTAGCCTTGAATCTGTGATCCTCCTGTCTCAGCCTTCTAGCTACTGGCATTACTTATGTACATTGCCACTCCTGGCTAGACTTTTTAGTATCTATGTTTCTGTACTATTTTATAATTTCTAGCATTTTAAATTGTACAGTAGTTTTTAATCTCACAACTTATGTGTAGAGTTGGATAGCACATGCTTATAATCCTAGAACTTAAGAGGCTAAGACAGAAGGATTGCAAGTTTGAGGCCAGATTCAGAAATTTGGTGAGACCCTTAACAACGTTGTGAAACCCTGTTTCAAAATAAAATATGGTTAGGATTATAACAGAGATAGAATGCCCCTTCAATCACACGTACAAAAATGAAGAAGAATAATTCTTCAATTATTATTATTATTATTATTATTAATTATTATTATTTTGGGTGGTACTGGCATTCCTGGAAACCCCTCTACCTTCGGGCTACACTTCCAGACCTGTTTCTATATTTTTATTTGGAAACAGGGTCTCTTAAGCCAGTGAGGCTGGCTTAGACCTGGCGATCATCCTGTCTCCCCCTCCCAAGCTTGGGTATTACAAGCGTGCGCCACCACGCCCAGCTTTATTGATAATGTAACCTTAAGAATTTATGATTATAATATGATTGCAATAGTTTTGATTATTGTAAGTTGATAAGTATTAAAATAATTGTATTTATGAGATTTTCTGAAATAGTTACATGTGTTTTATGTTAAAAATTAACAACTTCTATGGTTTCCAATATAGTGATAAATACCCCATGTTCTAGAATCAGCCTGTCTTACCTTAAACATTTAATAACTGCAGCTTTGGAAGATGGAATAATTTTTTTTTTTTTTGGTGGTATTGGGGTTCCTGGAAGCCCGTCTACCTCCGGTCTACACTCCCAGACCTATTTTATATTTTTGAAACAGGGTCTCTTAGCCAGCGCGGCTGGCTTCGAACCTGTGCGATCCTCCTGTCTCTGCCTCCCAAGCATGGGGATTACAAGCGTGCGCCACCGTGCCTGGCGAAATAAATATTTTTAAGTTTTAGTTAACCTAAGATAATAATACCAACCACCTAGACTGAAGTGAGGATTAAATGAGATAATCAGGTTAAAGCTCATTAGAGACAACAAATTTTAGTCAGTAATTTTGTTTTTGTTGGATTTAAGTTTTATTAAGTCATATATTTATTCAATACAGATTCTATATAAACCCACGCATTAAACATGCACCTTTTTATTTCTTTAATAGATTCAGGTAATATTTTAAAAGAGAAATTAAATAAGATCTAACCTCCTAGAAAAGATATATGAAAGCACTATATTAGCACCATAATGTAATATCAATATCCTCTGTATTACAAAAGTGGTGAAGTGTTTTCTTTGTAAATCAATAGTAAATACTTAGGTAAATTCATTTTTTTGGCCTTTTTATTGTTCCAAGTATAAATACACTGAAATATGGTATTTTGAAAAAACATAATAAAGCCAGGCACAGCAGTGCATGCCTGTAATCCCAGTTACTCAGAAGGCTGAGACAAAAGGGTTACAAGTTTAGGGCCAGTTCAGGTAATTTAGGGAGACCTGGTCTTAAATTTATTTTTAAGGGCTGGGGCTGTAGCTCAGTGGTAAAGTGCTCTGAGCTCAACTCTTAGTACTACAAAGAAGAGAAAATATTTAAAATTTTACATAATAATTATCTCTGAGTTTTAAAAAAGTATTTTATGTAAATTTGTTCTAGTAATCCATTGTTAAGTACTTCTCAAATCAACTTACCGTCAGTCTTACCGTGGACCACTTGATGGCAGTATTGCACTTGGTAAATTTACACTATGCATGCGTGATTTTTTAATACTTGTTTTCCTGTGTAATAGGGTAACTAAGGCTTTCAACTAAAACAGAAATTATGAGAGATTTATATTTTACTAATACTTTAATTGTTACAATTTAGAAAGGTTTTGCGAAGGAACCAAACTGAAACTTAGTAAAACTTCTACTTGCTGGAGAAGAGGTGCTATTAATAAATTAATAAATTAGGAAATTGAAAATTTTCTAGGATTAAAAGTTCATGGCTTTGATTTTAACTTTA
Source organism: Muscardinus avellanarius (assembly GCF_963383645.1). Taxonomy (NCBI): domain Eukaryota; kingdom Metazoa; phylum Chordata; class Mammalia; order Rodentia; family Gliridae; genus Muscardinus; species Muscardinus avellanarius. The sequence goes on along the minus strand of NC_137791.1, from coordinate 61,860,856 downwards.
ACCATTCTTAATAATACTTTCACTATAGAAAAAGTTAATTAGGGGCAGCATTAAAATTATGTGTTCATTGTAATATGCATAGCATTTGAGGAATCATGGTATGTGCCATAAAAAAGAACGGACCAGCAAGGCCTGGTCCTTGTTTCTGCTTCCACTTTACTGAGAGGATATAGAATGTCAACCACAGTGATCAGGTCATCTCTCTTAGTAGCAGTAAAGATTAAAAAGGAGTTTTCTGTTTCTCAACTTTTAAAGCTTTACTGAAAGAAAATTCTATACAATAATGGTTAAAATATTTTAGTCTGAAAGTAAAAAAAAAAGTTACTCCTGACCTTATATTCAAAAACCATTATTCCATCCATGTATGGTGGCACATGTCTGTGATCCCAGTACTTGAGAGGTTGAGGCAGGAGGATCGCTGGTTGAAGTATAGCCTCAGCAACACAGTGAGATTCTCAGCAACCTAGAAAGACCCTGCTTCAAAAACTGAAAATATAAAGAGCTGGGTGTGTAGCTCAAAGGTAAAATCTCTTGGGTTCAATATCCCAGTACTACAAAAGAAAAAAATTTTCTGTAAAGGCCTCAAGAAAAATATAGTCCTTGGGAATTTTAAATCTAATCTATAGAACCTTAGTGAGATAATTCTTCTTAGCTAAAGTTTAAATGTATATAAGAACAAAAGACAAATCCTTATAAATTATAACATTTTGGCAACAATATGTTTGAAAAATAAAAGTAAATAATACACTGTGTCCAATAATTACATCAATATGATTATTTTACTCTTTTTCTGAACATGTTGTTTGCTTTTTGTGTGTGTGGGGGGGTCTGGGCAAGGAACTCAGGGGCATTTTACCTCCGAGCTACACCCCCTGTCCTATTTTTTATTTTTTATTTTGGAACAGGGTCTCACTGAGTTGCAGAGAGCCTCACTAAGTAGCTGAGGCTGTCCGCGAACTTTGATCCTCCTGTCTCAGCCTCCCAAATGCTGGGATTACAAACGTGCGCCACCACGCCCGGCTTTTTTTCTATCATACATTAACATTGACTCAACTTGAGCTTTAGTAATTTAAATTTATAAATGAGTGAAATGGAATACACACTTAAAAGTACTTCTATCTGGAGTCAGATAATCCTGCTCCAATTTATGTCTCCTGCCACCTTTAACTACTTGTAAGACTTTGCCCAGATTACTCAGTCACATTTTTCTTACCTGAGAACTGAAATTATGGATATTATTTAATACAAATAAGTGCTTTAACACCTGATATAAAGTAATTCCCCAAAATGTTAATGATTTTATTTTGTAATAACAGTTTAACTAGAAGTTATCTGATACTTGAGAATCATTCTAGGCTAGCACATTAAAAAAATATATACCTTAATATTGAAGATGTAGCCTGGCATGATGGCTCACTACTGTTATCCCAGTACTTGAAAGACTGAGACAGGACCATCAAAGGTTCTCAGCCTACTTCAGCAACTTAGTGAGGCTCTCTGCAACTTAATAAGGACAAGTTTTAAAATAAAAAATAAAATAGGGCTAAGGGTAGTTCAAAGGTAGAATGCCCCTGAATTCAATCCTCAGTAACTCTCTCTCTCTCTCTCTCTCTCTCTCACACACACACACACACACACACACTCTTGAGATTAGCTCAGTGGTAGGGCTCTTTGCATACACAAAATCCTGGGCTCAATCCTCAGAATGGCTCCATATATATAAGTTGCTCCATATATATAAATTGTATATATGCATCAATTTATAAATAGATTTTATAAATACATATAAATATATAATTGTTCTACAGTTCAGTAGAAAATGAGATTAAGTTGATATTTAGATATTGATTTTTATTACTTGTTTTATATTTATAATATAACATGTAAATTATATTATATTAGTTATTTATAAATAAATTTATTTATACATTTATTTATATTTATTTATTATATTTTATATGATATTTAACATACTATGCAAAAAATTAAATTTGGAAAAAAACTAATTTGAAGGCTTTATAATAGCACAAATGACTATTTAGTAAAACTGTTTCTAATTTTTATATAATTTCATATCGGTGCATAGTAATCATATATCATAATGAGATTCAAAGTGGTAGACACATACATGTATATAGCACTTGATAATCTTCCCTCCCTCCGGATCCCACCCCACTCCCTCAACTTCCCATACACAATATTGAGATTGACACTGATAACTTCTTATATATAAATAGTATCAATTGAAGTGTTTCTTTCATCAAAAGAATGTTTAGTAAAAATGTCTGTAATTTGAGAGTTAATAAATCACAAACAAGTCTCCTCCTCCTCTGTTGGACTAAATGCTGCCAAAAAACACTATTAGCAGAGATGCTAGTCTAGTGAGCCTGAAGAGTGCAAAGATTCAGAAACAACAGAGAGAAAGAACTGCCCAGGGAAAACATCAGTGGTCCATGTGACTCAAAAAAGAAAATAGTGCTAATAAAGTCATTTTGCATAAAATCATAGCATATGAAAATGACTTAAAAATCATATCTAATCACTAGCCAATTGCAGTGGTGCACACTTGTAATTCCAGCTCCTCGGGAGGCTGAAGCACAAGTATTGCAAGTTCAAGACTGGTTTGGGCAACTTAGTGAGATGCTGTGTTAAAAGTTAAGAAAAAGCCGGGTGTGGGGCGCACTCTTGTAATCCCCACGCTTGGGAGGCTGAGACGGGAGGATCGCACAGGTTCGAAGCCAGCCTCAGCTACTTAGTGAGGTTCTCAGCAACTTGGTGAGACCGTTTCCAAATAAAATAGAAAATAGGTCTGGTAGTATAGCCCGGAGGTAGAAAGCCTCTGGGTTCTACCCTCAGTACCACAAAAAAAAAAAAAAAAAAAAAAAAAAAAAAAAAAGTTAAGAAATGTCAGGAATCCATCCCGATAGCTGGCGGGGCTTAGAGAGATGATGAGTACCTTATGACTCGAACACAAACCCACGATCCGGGAGTCAAGTCAAGCAAGATCTCATTTATCTCTCTCCAAACAATCATATATATGGCACCAAGCCACAAGGGGAATTCCCATGAGAAATAGCCTAGCCTATCCGGGATAAAGATCACTAGCACGCAGCTCACAGCCAATCCCAGGCCAGTACATGAGCTGTTCATGTGTGCGGAACCTCCTTTAAAGGGAAAACTGCTCAGTCTCCCCACCCATAATGAATGGGGAAACCACGCCTTCATAGCTTCCTCCAGGCTCCATCTTAGCCCCTTTTCTGCTGAATCACTTAAAGTTTTGCCTTAGGCTGTAGGCTGCTCAGGCCAAGGAAGGCTGCATCTCCTTAGGCGCTGTATAGACACACCCCATCAAAGAAAAACAGGTCTGGAAATATAGTTCAGTGCCTGTCATGCACAGTCCTCAGTACAGCAAATAAACTAAGTAATAACATGCTATCACTCTGCACTGTTTGAAGGCATTATTAAATTCTGTAGAATACATCCATCCCCTTTACTTCTTTATTTGTTAGAATCAAGACTTTACATATTTAGCGTATAACCTCTAGATCTTGGGAATATATTGGTCTGAAAGTAAAAATCAGCCTGCAGCTATAGTTTTGTGGTGGGTAACTTGCTCAGCTGACCTTCCATATTTAGATAATCAGAGTATCCACACAAGCAGAATATGTTTATTCTGTAAAGCAGGGAGGTTGGAGATGCAGAAGCTTCATCATTCTTTCATGATCTTTTGTCTGGTAGAGTCCATTCTGTGGCTGGGAGCCTTTGTGGATATGTTTCTATCATTATCCACTCATCCCTGCCTGATAATAGCCACCAATATGCAGGTGATTACTGTGCAGAAAAGAGTGCCTTCCTTCAGAAGCAAGTTATACATTTTCAAAGCACGATTCAGCATTAATAGTTTAGTTTGTTTACAGTACTCTTGTTTTCATCGTCGTATTTTTATTTACTCCAGCAACATAATCACAAAACAAAATAGCATGATTTTTACTATATTAAGTTAAATATCTCTACAGATTAGTACATTCATAGTACCTTCTGTTTAAGGGAAGTTGTTAAAAACCCTGCAGGTGATATTACCCTAGCATAGTTTGAATCTATTTTTCTTGAAATGGATCAAATGGAGTTTTCCAAAAAGATGTCAAATATATGTATGTATGTATGTATATATATGTGTGTGTGTGTGTGTGTGTGTGTGTGTGTGTGTGTATATATAGTGTTTTTGTTTTCAAGGACACTCTTCAAATATACATAATGCTTTCTAGAGTAGAGAAATGGTTTATGATAGTGGTTAAATTATTAAATTTTGGCTTTAACATGTGGTATTTCACAAAATTGTCTCAATTCCTCATCTTCTAGGCAGAAATAACGTGTGTGTGTGTGTGTGTGTGTGTGTGTAAAGTATGTTTATTTCTGAGGATTAAATGAGACAACACTGTACTGTTCAAATTTTATTATTTATTTATTTATTTATTTATTTTTGCGGTACTGGGGATGAAACCCAGGGGTATTGTGCCTTCGAGCTACACCCCCAGCTCTATTTTTTAGTCTTTCTATTTTTTTTTTTTTTGCAGGTCTGGGGATGGAACCCAGAGGCATTTAAACTCCAAGCTACACCCCCTGTCCAATTTTTTATTCTTTATTTTGAAACAGGGTCTCATTGAGTTGCAGAGGGCCTCACTAAGTAGCTGAGGCTGTCCGCGAACCACGATCCTTGGGTCTCCGCCTCCCTAATGCTGGGATTACAAGTATGCGCCACTAGGCCCATCCTAAAATTTTATAATTTATATTAATATACTTTTATTGGTGCATTATAATCTCATATCATGATGTAATCATCTTGAGCGACACACACACATGCGGCATGGTGGGCTTCCCCTGATCTTTTACTTCCTTACTCCTATAGACTTTATTTTTCTGATGTGTATGCAGGTGATTATTTTCTTAATTTCTTTTTCAGACAATATTTTGTTGGTGTTAGGAAGTGCTACTCATATTTTATACAGAAACTTTAATGAATTTAACAGTTCTAAAAGATTATTGGTGGACTCCTAAAAACTTTTTATTTATGAAACCAGGTCATCAGCACACAGTGAAATTTCACTTTATTGTTCCTATTTGAATATTATTCATTTTTTTCTTGCCGATTTACTTTGTATAGTAATTGCAGTACCATTTTGAACAGAAGTGGTAGGAGTGGTCATACTTATCTTATTCTGATCTTAGAAGAACCTTCACTTATTCAGGAGTATAATGTTTGCTTACATACTTGGCTTACATGAATTTTATTGAGGAACATTATTTTTACCTAATTTGTTGAGTTTTCCTTTACCTTATTTGTTAAGAATTGTTACCATGAATGGGGATAGATTTTTGAATGCTTTTTCTGCATCTATTTGAGATTTTTATGTTTTTTTCTTCATTATAATAAGGCGAATCCCATAATTGATTTACATATGTTGAATCAATCTTGCATCTCAGGGATAAATCCCACTTAATTATGGTGAATGATCCTTTTGGTGTACTGTTGAATACATTTTGCTGCTTACATGGAGAGGATTTTGATCTATGTTCACCAATGATATTGGACTACACTTTCCTTGTAGTATCTCAGTTTGACTTTGGTATTGGGCCTTTTAAAATTAGATTGGATATATTCTCTCCTCTCTATTTTTTTCAAAATATTTTTAGAAGGATTGGTACTCGTCTTTTTTTTCAGTACTGGAGATTAAACCCAGGGATATTGAAATATTTCCCTCATTAAATCTTTCTCCCTCTACCCACCTCCTTCTCTCAAAACCCCTCCATCAGTCCACAAAGGTTTCTCCTCCTTTATCTAGAGTCCCTCTTGTATCCAAGCTTCTCCCTTGCTTTCACATAAAAGAGAAAATATCCCACTTTTCACTTTTTGTGACTAATAGCACTTAGCATAATATTTCTCAGTTTCATCCATTTCCTTGCAAATGGCATAATTTTTTCTGATAAGTAAAATCCCAGTGTGTATATCTCATAATTTTTAATCTATTCATCTGTCAATGGATACCTAGCCGAATTTCATAATTTGGCTCTTACAATTTTAGGCTATAAACATAAATTTGCATGTATTACTAAGGTGGTCTGATTTCAGTTGCTTTCAGTAGATAACCAGGAGTGATATAGATGGGTCATATGGTAGGGTTCATTTCCATTCTTCTGATGACCTGCCACACTTGTCTCCAAAATGGCTGAACTAATTTGCAACCCTACCAACAATATATCAGAGATTCTACTTCTCCACATCCTTGCCTGCCTTTGTAATTATTGTGTTTTAATGATTTTCATTTTAATTGATATTAGGTGAACTCTCAGTTAACTTAAGATTGATCAAAGACTTGGAAATTAGAACAGAGCTTTTACAATTACTAGAAGAGGGCATAGGATCAATGTTCCAATATATAGACACTGGTAAAAAAAAAAAAAAATCTCTATTAGACCCCAAAGAGAAAAGAAATTAAAATAAGGCCTAAATGGGATTGCATTATACCGAGAAGCTTCTGTGCAACAAAGGAAACTATCAAGAACCTTAACAGAAAGCTGTCAGAATGGAAAACTTTCCCAGTTATTCCTCCCAGAGGACTAATAAAGAACTGAAGAAACTTACTGCCAAAATCCCCAAATAATCCATTCAAAAAGTGAGAAAGTGAACCAGACACTTCACAAATAAAGAAATACACATGGCCAATAAACATATGAAAAAATGTTCTACAACATTAGCAATCATAGAGATGCAAATCACAACTACACTGAAAAACATTTTTAAAGCTACTATTACTATACTAATTTTAAAATAAAAGAATGTTTTCATATAATGAAAACTCTTCTAGTTTGTTTTATTTAATGCAAATTTTTAAAAATTAGAATAATCATCTTTTTGGTTAATCTTTGTTTTACTACATCTTGGTATTTATTTATTTATTTTTTTAACTTCAAAGAGTTCATCTTTAATTATGAATTGGTGTTACATTTCTTTTTTTTTTTGGTATACATTTAAACTATATTTGGTGCCCTCCACCCCTGCCCCCGTTTTCCCTTCCCCCCTCCCACCAATGGTTGTCCAGGTTAACAATGTCATATTCATAATTTTACACATATTCAGATGTAGACCCTCATTAATCAAGATTAACATTATTGTTTTAAAACATTGCCAGGCGTGGTGGCTCACGATTGTAATCCCCACGCTTGAAGGTGGAGACAGGAGGATTGCGCTGGTTTGAAGCCAGCCTCGCTGGCTTAAGAGACCCTGTTTCCAAATAAAAATATAAGATGGGTTGGGGAGTGTAGCCCGGAGGTAGAAGGGCTTCCAGGAACCCCAGTACCACCCAAAAACCACACACACAAAAAAACAAAACAAAAGAAACACATGGAGTTCTTGTTTTCTTGTTTTGTTTCCCTTGATTTTTCTTAAAATTTTAGCTAAACTAAATAAAAAAAAAAATGTGTGGTTGTTTGCTGCCCATGTCACCTGGCACAGACTTCTGCCAGCACATCAACCTCCTGGCTTTCTTGGCTTCATTCCTGGAAACATGAGTGCCTGTGTCATCTGCATAGCTTAATGCTGGCCTTCCCGAATCAGCATCTTCTGTGGGAATGTCAGTCTTCACACATAGAGGAGTATGTTTTAACATCATGAGTATGGAAAAAGGAGGGTAGCTTTCTAAAGAAAGTCTCAATGTCCGCAAAAAGCATATCAGCTTTGACTTATTTCTAGAAAATTAAAAATAAATAGTTCATTTTGTTTTCACAGTGACAACTAAAGACTGAAGAAGTTGTAGCAATCTTTAATTAAAATGAAATAAAACTACATATCAACAGCATATAAGCTGTTGGTTATCCACATTTCTCAATTTAAAGAATACAATTGAACATTATTCATAATTTTTTATTGTTTTATGTATTTTTTGGACACTTTACTTATACAAGTCACAAGGTTTATATTTTCTTTTCTTACTTGATTACACAGATTCTTTTAAGTAAGCCAATTTTAAATGATTCTTTTCAAGGATAAAAGCTTTTCAGATTTTTTTCATATGAAAGACATTCAAAAGCTTTACCTTATGCACATAGTATTTAAATCATGGCTGTGAAGGATCCTGCAGATTTAAAGCTCCTACTATTTTCATTGTTATTTTGATTATATATTTTATTTTCTCTTTGAAGTGTTTGAAATTACACAAGGTGGAATATTTAATTTTTACCATGAATTATTCAAAACACTTCTAAGAATTAAATTTGGTTTAAATGGCTTAACGGTAACTTTAGTGATTCCTAGATACTCTAATTCACCTCATAAGGCTATATTTCTTAACTCGATAAATTAACAGTTACAAGCTATTATCGGAATCAAACTCAGACTTTGCCTTTGAATAAATGTCTAATTTTAATATAATGTTCTGCATCATAGACAGTACAGCTGACTATACAGCTGATGGTATCGTTTTATGCTTTGTGATCATCTCTACTTTTGGGGAAGATGGTGAAAGCAGATCAACCCAATTAATCTTAAGATATCCCTGCTTTAAGAAACCCATTTTTTTTTTAGAAAATAATGTCTATAATACCTTTTTTTTAAAAAAAATAATAAATTAGGTAGTGTATAGAGATAATACACCTTTCAGGAATCAACTATTTGTTCTATTAGTGTATTTCTTCATTATACTAACATCTGTAATTTTTTGGTGTGTGGCACTGGGGTGGAACCAAGAGTTATTCATCCTCCAAGCTACATTCCAGCCTTATTTTATTCCTTTATTTTGAAATAGGGTTACAATAAGTTGCAGATGGCCTCACTATGTTTCTGAGGCTTGCCACAAATCTATGATCCTTCTATTTCAGCCTCCCAAGTACTGAAATGACAAGTGTGTGCCATCATGCCAGGCTAACATCTATAAATAAATAAATAAACAAACATAATATTTTTAAATTATTATTTAAATTTAAATTGAAATAGAGAGTTAACATTTATATTTATAAAAACAAATAGTAACCAGTTCCATGAATACTAGTAATTAGCAAAAGAATAGAAGTTATTATAGAAGCCAATATAGAAAAATATGACAACAAAAATACTGTTTTATTAGCAATATTTTACTTAGGGCTAACCTAAAATTCCAAGAGGTCTTAGAGATTACAACTATATCTAAATGTATTCACTGTGCATGAATAGACCTCATTACATTAATAGCACTATAATCTGGAACCACTGTTAGGATCAGAATTATTCACAGGTCATCTGATATCAACAATTTCCTTATGGATTATTTGATGAGAGTCTTGTGAAAATTTTTCCAAGAAAATTATATGTATCTAGCTATCTTCCTATGATGGCTAAACCACAGGTCCTCAAATATGACATTAATTCAGGACAGTCTTCTTCCAACATTTGCTAGATTATCAGTTAACTTGTACATAAAATAAAATTGTAGATACCTCACAAGCACTTCTTCAGAAACACATTATTTTTGAAGTTATAAAATAAATATTTATGTTATTGCAGTTAATTTTCAAAGAAGAAATTCCATCTCACAAGTATTTATGATTAAGTAATAAAAATTCATTTTTACTGAAACTTAGCTTCATAAAATGCTTTATTATCTAAAATCTGAACATATGCCAAACTATCAGTCAACACTGTAGATTATTACATAAGTATAATTAGGTAGACGTGCAAGATAAATTGAGTGTAATCTGCATAGCAGAACCTAAAAATTAAGATCTTTTACAAATTTTATCATTGTGTTTTTCTGTCATATTTTTAATTCCATCTCTAATTTCTCATTACCATTTAGCTATTTTCCCTATATATAGACTATATTTTATAATGAATTCATTCATCCTTTCATTATTGTACTTATGCATTTGTTTGGAAATTACTTACTGAACATTGATTTTATATTGAACAACAGTTTTTGGATTTTTATGACATTGGTTAAAGCTTAATACTTTTAAGTGTTAAGATGATCCTGTCTGTTCACAATGAGCTGACCTTTCCCTTGAATATACTCAATAAATGTGGGTGGGCCATTTATTTTTTAGCAGTGATGAAACTAAAACTCATACTTGACTTGGGAACTAGAATAAATGATAACTAATCATTTAAAAACATTTTATGATTTTATCTCAGCATTTGATCATAACAACAAATGTGAGCTAGGAAAGAAGGAATGTTTACATTTTACCACCAATGTCTATTAAAGAGGGCAAATGACCCAAAGTTAGACGACATGTCAAAGTGAGAATATCATACTAAAGTGTTTGCCCTTATAATATATTCATATTGGCAAATGATAGTATAGATGAAAAGATTGCTAATTGCAATGTGAAGGTACTTCTTATATTCCTGGTGCCTTTTGGAAATTACAGTTTAAGATGTCACCAAGCTATACAATGCTGAGAAATAAATCATAAAAAAAATCTCAGTGGTTTATACTCAACACAGATTTATTTCTTGTGGACATAAATCCAGTGTGAATCTACCAACTCTCTCGGGCAGGTCTTTTTCATGCATTGACTCAGAATCATTCTTTCTCTCTTTTGTACTCTTGTCATCTTCATCAGTGTGCATATTTCCTGGGTTATCTGGACAGAGAAAGATAGTGAGAAAGGCCTCTGTTGGTAATTTTTTGTGTGTGTGGGTCTGGGGATGGAACCCAGGGCTACCTGCCCTCTGAGCTACACCCCTGCCCTACCCTATTTTTTTATTTTTTATTTTGAAACAGGGTCTTACCAAGTTACGGAGGGCCTCACTAAGTAGCTGAGGCTGTCCGTGAACCATGATCTTCTGGTCTCAGCCTCCCGAATGCTGGGATTATGAGTGTGCCCCACCATGCCTGGCTCTATATGGATAATTTTAAGGTCAAAATCTAATAACATAGTTCTACGTTAACTCTAAGGGAGCTTGCAGTGTATAATGCCCATGTGTAAGAAATAATTGAAGATCTGAGGTTAGAAAATAGAGTTTTTCCTCCATGTCAGATTACCACAGAACTATACTTGGGAGGAATTTATCAGGTCTCTTAGAGATTAGTCATTGAAATGCTTTCCCACAAGATGAATGGTGAACTAGAAGATGAAACATTTTTAGTATAATGGAAAGAGAAAAATGGCATGTCACAGAGCAGCCACTTGCTTGATAAAGAGAGGTAGGACTGGGATGTCTGAGTTGAGATAGCATGATGGAAAGCTTTGAGACAAAGAAAGAGCTTTTAACTTCTACAGAAACTTCTATATCTATGGAATGAACTGATATAGGAAGTGGGTGATAGTCTCAGTGGTAGGACTTGGTGATAAGCATTCTGAGTTTTAAGAAGTTTGATTAAATTTGATAGGAATCAATTTGGGGGAGGTAGACAAAATTGTATGGTTTTATTTTTTATTTATTTTTTGTGGTACTGGGGATGGAACCCAGGGACATTTTACCTCAGAGCTACACCCCAAGCCCTATTTTTTAATGCTTTATTTTGAAACAAGGTCTCAATGAGTTGCAGAAGGCCTCACTAAGTAGCTGAGGCTTTCCGTGAGCCGCGATCCTCCTGTCTTAGTCTCCCAAGTACTGAGATTACAAGCATGTACCAGCACGCCTGGCAGTTGTAAGGTTTTAAATGACCAGACATTTATTATTTAAGTATTATGTTGATGCATACCATTTGTGTGTGTGTATGTGTGTGTGTGTGTGTGTGTGTGTGTGTGTGTTTGTAATGAGGGAATAAGAGAATACATACAAATGAATACTGAAAGTAGTCACAAAGTAGTGTATATGTAGTTATTGAGGAACTGACATGATTACTGGTGAAAAATTTAAAGAGACATTAATTAGATGATAATGAAAATAACTAGAACAATCATAACTAGAACAATAAATTCCTCTAATACGTGAAGAATGAGTTTAGGAAAAATAATCTCTCCCAAATATTTTAAGATACAAGGGTTCCAGATACATTTTCCTACTTTTATTGGTACATTACAGTTTCACATAATAATGTAGTTCCTAGTAATAATAACATACCTGCACACAGTGTTTGGTGGGCTTTTCCCTGGCTCCTTCCCCACTTTCCTTCTTTCCAACACAGGACATTGAAATTGACATTGGCATTCTCACATAGTACATGTCACTGGAAGTGCTTGCTTCATTGATTCATTCTTTCCCACGACCCTCCCTCAACTATACCTCCCTGACTCCACTGGAGTTTCCTCACCATTATATGAAGTTCTTCTGGTATCCTAATTATTCCTAGCTTCCACATTTGAGAGAAACCATAGATACCTCATTTTCTGTGACTGGCTAATCTCACTTAACAGAATGTTTTCCAGGTTCATCCATTTTCCTACAAATGGCATAATTTTGTTTTTCTTTATTGCTGAGTAGAATTCCATTGTGTATGCATCCCATAATTTTGTGATACATTTATCCATCAATGAACACCCAGTTTGGTTTTATAATTTGGCTATTGTGAATTGTGCTGCTTTAAAAATAGATTGCATGTGTTACTATAGTATTCTTATTTCAGTCTCTTTGAAAAGACACCAGGAGTGGTATAGTTAGATCAAATGGTGGATCCATTCACAATTTTTGAATAATCTCCACATTGATCTCCATATGGATTTGCAAACCCACCAACAGTGTAGAAGAGTTTCTATTCCCTTAAATCCTCATCGTGTTTATCATTATTTGACTTCTTGTTGATTGGCATTCTGATTGTGGTTAGAATCTCAGTGTAATTTTTTTTTTTTCCCGGTACTGAGAATGGAATCTAGGGATATTCTACCTCTGAGCTACATTCCCAGCCCTATTTTTTTTATTCTTTATTTTGAAACAGGGTCTTACTGAGTTGAAAGAGCCTCACTAAAAAGCTGAGGCTGGCTGTGAACCATGATCCTCCTGTCTCAGCTTCCCAAATGCTGGGATTACAAGCATATGCCACCACATCTGGCCTCAGTGTAGTTTTGATTTGCATTTCCCTGATTTCTAATGGGCTTGAATATTTTTCATATATTTATTGACCATTTGCATTCTTCTTTAGTAAAGTGTCTATTGAGTTCAATTGCCCATTTCTTGATTGGGATTTTTTTAGTGTTAAGTCTTTTAAGTACTTTATATTTTCTAGATATTGGTCCTCTATCAGAGGAATAGCTGGCAAAGATCTTCCATTCTTAAGCTTTCTCCTTAGACTCCTGATGGTTTCCTTTAATGAGCAGGAATATTTTAGTGCAATGACAGTCTATTTATTAATTCTTGTTATAATTTCCTGAGCTTTACGGGTCTTAATTAGGAAGTTTGTATCTATTTGTATATGTTAGATTGTAGGAACTATATCCTCTTCTAGCAGTTTCAAAGTATAAAATATTAGCAACAAAAAGCTTATTATTTTAAAAAATTAGCAAGATTGATAAACACTTAGCCAACTTAACTAAAGACAAATTCAACACAAATTATAAAAATCAGAAATTAAAAGGAGAGACATCACCACAGACATTGGGGGAATACAGAGGATTATCAGAAATTATTTAAAAATTTATATTCCAATAAATTGGAAAACATAGACAAAATTGACAGATTTCTAGACACATATAACTTACCTAAATAGAATTAAGCAGATATAGAAAACCTAAAATAATAGCAAGAAAAGAGATAGAAATAGCAATAAAAAACTTCCCGTCAAAGAAAAGCTCAGGTCCAGATAGATTCCCAGATGACTTTTACAAAACCATTACAAAAAAACTAAACCCAATACTTCCAAATTATTTCATGAAATTGAAAGAAATATAACCTTCCAAACTCCTGTGAGGCTCATGTCACTCTAATATCAAACCTAAATAAAAATCCCTCAAGAAAAAAAAAATCCTTTCAGATCAATATTCTTGATGGACCAACCTAGATGCAAAAATAAATAAAATACTAGCCATCCCCATTTAAAACTGTTAAAAAATTGGTACATCGTGACCAAGTTGATTTCATTCAAGGGATGCAAGGTTTATTCGACATATGTAAATTAATACATGTCATTTACCACATAAATAGAACAAAGGACAAAGCCACATGATTATCTTAGTAGATACTGACAAAGAACTTGACAAAATCTAACATCCATTTATGTGAAAAATGCAGCAGAAAATCAGAATAGAAGTAACTTAACCTCAACATCACCAAGGTAATATACAATAAATCCAAAGTCAACATCACATTCAGTGGGGAAAACTGTGGAAATTCCCTTTAAAATCAGTAATCAGATAAAGATGAGTGAAAAGGCATAAAAAGGATATCAAGGGAATTCAAATAGGAAAAGAGGAACTTAAATGATTTCTGTTTGCAGATGATGTAATACTATATTTAGAAGACCTAAAAACTCAAAGACTTCCAGAGCTGATAAACAAATTTAGCAAAGTAGCAGAATATAAAATCAATCTAAAAGAATCAGTAGATTTTCTATATGCCAACCATGAATACACTGTCAAAGAAATCCAGAAAACAATCCTATTCACAGTAACCTGATAAACAATAGCATACCTAAGAATTACTCTAACCAAAGAGATAAAAGACTTATACAGTGAAAACTATAAAAAACTAAAGAAATGAAGTGAAAAATTTAAAAGATGGAAAGATCGTCTATGTTTTTGGGTATGCAGAATAAATATTTCAAAATGATAAAAATGGCCATTTTACCAATAGTTATCTACAGAGTCATTGCAATCCCTGCCAAAATACCAATGTCACAGACCTAGAATTATCAGGCCTAAATTTCTTATGGAGAAAGAAAAGACCAAGAATATCAAAAGCAATTCTCTGCAATTAGAACCATGCAGGAGGCATCAAAATTCCTGACTTCAAATTATAGTACAGAGCTATAGTAATAAAAACATCATTGTTTTGGCATGAAAACAGACAAATAGACAAATGCAAAAATAGATGATACAGAAATAGGAACACATACTTATAGACAATCCATTTTTAAACAATCCTTTTATTTCTTTATTATTTAACATATTTTCTTTATTGGTGCATTGTAGTCATACATATTAATGGGGTACAAGATAGTAGAGGCATACATGCACACATCACTCATTTAGCCCTGCCCTGATTTCCAACCCATTCCTTCCCCCTCCCTCCTCATGTTTGGCTTAGCAATTGACTTTGATATGTTTGTGAATGTACATCATGTACATTATGGAATTTTACTCTTCTTCCCACCCATCCCCCTCAGTTAGGTTACCTTATTTGCTCATCTATGGGTTTTCACTTTTTTTTCCTACTACATAGGTAGATATCATAGCTCAATTATTAAGAAAAAATGCACGTGCTCAGTCTATTCCTATACCCTGTCTTCCTTGGTGATAATTTCAAGATATCTTATTCAAATCTTCTAATTTTTGCCATTTCTAACATATTTTTCTAAAATTATAAGATTTACTTAAAGGTATTTTCTGGCCTGCTGATTTTATCTTTTGCCCCCAAGTAAAAAAAAAAAAAATCATAAATTGTAAACATTTTTAAACTCACACATGGGGAGACAAAAGCTACATCATACATTGTCTTTGTAAAAAATGTAGTGTGTTTTTAGTCAATTTATAGAAATTGATTAAGAATTATGGAAAAGAAAATGAATATTCTAGTTATACCTATCATCAGAATGACTAGATGAATGAAGATTGGACTATAAGTATCTCATTAATTTAACTAATTTTCTCTTTACTTCTAAACCATGTAATGATCAGAGCAGTTGTACTGTTGATCAGATATTTGATCAACAACTATTAAAGTACAGATCAGATATACTTTTAGATATTTTAAGTCACGTTAGGTAGTTCTATGCCTAGAATTTAACAGTCAATAAATGCAATTAGTAAGATCCTTTAATGCCACGAGCAATGACTCAATAACGTAATGATCTCTTTTAATGGAATCCTTTCTTTTTCTAAAGCAGCACTACCTTGTCTGCAGCTTCCTTTACTTTTAGCAAGTTCATAATTATTATCTACATTGCAATGAAGAGATAAATGAGGTTAATGGAACATTTTTAAATGGACCTTATGGAATAGCTACATCCTAATGGAGTAATCAGAGCTTTTTCCTCTCTCAACTTTGTACCTGCAGGTCAATTTTATTTTATTGTTTTACCCAAGAGAAACTAGGCTCTGAGGACTGATTTACATTAATTGTCATAGTTTGGATTTAGAATGTCCCTTCAAAGTTCATGTGCTGAGAGCATGCTTTCACTGCAGCAAATCTCAGAAGTGAGACATGCTGGAGGAGGTAGGTCATCGTGGGCATGGTCTTAGTAACTATATATGTCCATGGCCCCTCTTCCCACTCTCTCTTCTGGATGCCATGGTGTGAAAGTGGTTTCCCTCCAACAGAGCCCTGCCACAGCCATACCTGCCCCGTAGCCATCATCATTCATGCCTTGGATCCAGCCCAACGGACCGAAACCTCTGTAACTGTGAACTATGAATGAATCTTTTCTCCTCCCAGTTGTTCTTGGGGGATATCTTGGTCACAGCCATGGGGAAGCTGACCAAAACATTAACCAAACACAAGAAGCTGTTTTATTTTATTTATTTTTAAGGGAATTGGTATTTCTTTCATTTTTTTAGTTTTTTATTGGTGCATTGTTTTCATACATCTTAATGGAGTGCAAGATGGGTTACCTGAAGAGTCTATGACAAAAGAAACCATGCCTATAAGGTATACAGTTATGTCCTTGGATCTTAGGAAATAAATTTGAATTACCTCATCTGTAATTATTTAGTCTTTTCTTAACAATTTCTGATATCAAATCATTTGGGAGGTTATATGAATAATCGGTATTACTATAAGATTTTTAAATGACTGCTTAGAGAATACTTAGTAATATTTTGTGTTTGGTTTAACATCCAATTTATTAATCTTATGAATTGGCTAATAATTAGCATTTAGTTAAATAATCAGCTTTTCTCAAAATACCATATTAATCTTCCATGAAAATAAATTGGGATATGTATTAAATTAAAATTTCAATGGCTGTTAAAGATTGATTTAAATCTTGTATTAGGAAAATTTTCCTGATGTGCAATTAAATTGCCACATCTAACAGATCAACTTATGTTAAATTTTAACCACATTTTTTCTCTTAAATGTATATTTTATGATATTATATTTTATTTTTAAATGATAAAATTGTATCATCTTATGGCTTACAATGTGGTTTTTTAATGTGTGTGCTTTGTGGAAAAGTTTAATTAAGCTAATTAACATAGCTCTATCACCATAGATACTTATATGTTGTTAGTAAAATATTTCAATCTCCTGGCAATTTTCAAGTACACAGTACATTTTTTATTGGTACATTGTACTCATACACTCTGCATATTGTATGTACTTATGATTTTTTTTATTTCAAGCTTCATTTTTAATTCTGTGCAATAATGCAGCACCCTCTCATAAAATAATTTTCAAGTCCAAATTGCTAGTGTTACATAATGATTTTCTTTTATTATGATGTGTACAACTGGTCTGTTAATATTATTTTAAAAACTCATGGTCTCTCATTATTTCCTTATTTAATAAGACTGTAGCAATTTTCTCTATTAGGAGATGAGGGACTGTTTCTGCTTAGTTATCACTCTACTTCTTCATTGTGCTACATTATCAAACATCTAGAACTCAGAGTTGTCTTGAAGATATTGGGGATGTGATCATTACTGTTACTCTTTTCCAGTTGGTGATCTGTGACAATTGTTGCTGATAACTCCTTCCTACCTCTGACACAAAACTACTTTTTGTGCTACTACTTACAGATCCTTGATTACACAGACAGAAAAAAATACATGTTGACATTTTATAAATATGCAGAGAAGCCAGCTGTGGTGGTTCATTCTGCAATCCTTGGAAAGCAAAGACAGTAGGATTGCAGGTTGGAAGCCATATTCAGTAATTTAGAAAGATACTGTTTCCAAATAAAAAATAAAAATAGGGCTGGGAATATAGCTCAGAGGTAGAAGGGCCCTGGATTCAATCCCAGGCACCACAAAACAAAATGAAAATAACAACAACAAAAACCTCATCTATTTAGAAATGCACAATGCCCATATATTAGCTACTTATTAAAACTATAGAAATTAAAGATTTTTTACCACATTTTTTGTGGTACTGTACATGGCGTGTGTGTGTGTGTGTGTGTGTGTGTGTGTGTGTGTGTGTGTGTTTTACCAGGACCATTCAAACTCTCAACTACAACCCCATCCTTATTTTATTTTTTAATTTTGAAAAAGGGCCTCACTAATTTGCTGAGGGTGATCACAAACCTGCAATCCTCCTGTCTCAGTCTCACAAATACTGGGGTTACCATTGTGGGCTACTGTGCCTGGCTCTACTGCTTGTTTATATCTGTCATATGAGCTTTTCTCTTTAGATTTTATGACCTCAAAACTTTGGATAAGCTTCAATTATTCCATTTAGTGATATTTATTATTGTTTTTGTTTTTATTTGATGCTCATGTTACCAGAAATTACCCAGGGAAAAAACCCTTTACATTGCTTGCCTTAACTAGGTTTTCAGAACAGACTGACTTTGTCAGATGAACATTTTTTTCCTGTCAATAAAGGCAATATTCAGAAATAATCTGTATTTCTTCCCTCCCTCCTTCTATTGTTACTTCTTATAAGAATTAAGGAATCCTGTTCTTTCTTATTAGCAAATATTGGTCCAAAAGCTTCCAGATTGCCCAAAAGAGCTAACTACAGGCAAAAATAATATTGTGGTTCCTGGTCTCAGAGAGAGATCTGGAAAAAAACACACAAAACATATGTTTTAGGTTTATGAGGGCACATGGACTTTCTTCTGTAACATTTCATGTTCCTGCCTCTGTTCTTC
The DNA here is from genome assembly GCF_963383645.1 of Muscardinus avellanarius. Taxonomy (NCBI): domain Eukaryota; kingdom Metazoa; phylum Chordata; class Mammalia; order Rodentia; family Gliridae; genus Muscardinus; species Muscardinus avellanarius. Next base: position 61,841,975 of record NC_137791.1, on the reverse strand, counting down.
TTTTACTGTGAGGTTTTACCATCTTCAAAGACTGTGCTACACTAACAAGAATGCCGCTTTGTAAGTAAGGTATCAAAGCAAGGCAATTTAGAATGAGTGGATTTAAGAAGCAATTCATCTTGGCCAGTGATAAATGGAACCCTGCTAGTCCAAATGTCAAGAGTCACCAGCAAAGTGAGAATAACATCAGAGGAATGCAGTAAATTTTCCAAATTAAATTTGGTCACTTTATTGATTGGAATTTCTTATACAAAGTATTGGAATGTTAGCAAAAGAATGTCTAGTATTTTCCTGTTTAAAAATAATTTTTGTGTTTTTAAATTTTCAAACTGTGTGTGGAGGGCTTAACTGTCAATATTCAAATGAGGCTGAACGAACCAATTTTGAAAAGATCATGTGTGTCTCTGGACCTCAGGACTTCTGGAACCAGAAACTAGAAAACCAGAAACTTGAAAAAATGCTTTATTTTTCAAGTCTGCTTAGGCTGGTCTTGGCTACATCATAAATTCCACTTGCCCTGTTGACAGAATTTTGCATCTGACTGTAGTGAACACGAGACAATAACTTTTCTCATTTTGGAGGAAGGCCTCTATTCTGAATCCATGTCAACACACCCAACTCAGCCCATTCACCAAGAACTAAGATTATGGCTCATGTAAAAATCTGGCATGGATGTGGGTAAAGTGGAGTAATTCTAAACAAAAGGGAAGATGTTTTGAGAACTATATCATAGAACCTTACAATATGTATAATCTCCTTACTTGACATAATAGTACTTTAAAAAGATGTAGCAGTCTCAGAAAGTGAAGAGCCATAGGTTTTCTCTAATATGTGGAAGGTAGAGAGAAATTGGGAAACAAGAAACTTCAGATAAATCAGGAAAAGATAATAATAGAATTAGTGGAAGGAGATTTGGGGAGAGACTAAGGGAGAGGGGAAATTATTTTGTTTGTTTTCAGTACTGGGGATGGTAGAACCCAGGGACATTCTACCTCTGAGCTACACCCACAGCCCTATTTTTCATTATCCTATATTTTTGAAACAGGGTCTCACAGAGTTGCAAAAGAACTCACTAAGTAGCTGAGGCTGTCACTGAACCGTAATCCTCCTGTCTCAGCCTCCCAAATGCTGGGATTACAAACTTTCGCCACCATGACTGGCTGGAAAAAGAGTTTTGATAAACAAAACCATTAAAATAATCCTATGTAAATGAATGAAGCTATCAATACCAATTTCAATATTATGAACAGACAGAGGAAGGGAGTGGAATGGTATCTGTAGGGAAACACATCTATGTTTCTGTCACACTAACCTTCAATATGACGTAATGATAATGCGCCAATAAAAGTATATTAAAACTAATTAATTAAAAACAAAGAACAAAAGAAGAGGATGATGGTCAAATGCCGGGCATTCACTTATTTTCTTTATTCCTTTTTTTCTATCCTTCAGTGCTTTTTGTATATTTTGGAGATACACAATTCCAGTAAATTGTGAATTAAATAAATTAAAATGAATTCAAAACACAAGTGTCAAATTATTTACCCTGATTTGAAACTGAATAAATTACTTTCACAATAAAATGTACATTTTGTTTGTTTGTTTGTTTAACCAATGTACTCCTGACTAAAAGATTAAGATTGTCTCATTTGGATAGTATCTAATTAAAACTGAAAGCAGCAGGGTGTGGTGGCACATGCTTGCAATCCCAGCATACAGGAGACTGAGTCCTGAGGATCGTGGTTCAAGAACAGCCTCAGCCACTTAGTGAAGCCCTTCCCAACTCAGTGAGACCCTGTTTCAAAATAATGAATAAAAAATAGGGTTGGGGGTGTAGCTCAGGGGCAGAATGCCCCTGGGTTCCATCCCTAGTACCATAAAAAAAAAAAAAGACTGAAGGTAGTGCCTTTACAAAATTACTCTGTTTAAATCCTTTCTTTCCCACCCTTAACTCCATGTTTAATTTTTTGTTGTTATTTTCATCATTGACTTCACAGTTTGGGGTATGGAAGTTTATCTTTTGTTTAAAATATTTTTATGTATTTAGATGATTAGCTTATTCTTCTTGGGCGATGTCTGCCACCGCATAGGACAAAGATTTCAATAAACAGTGATTTTATTTATAGTTTAAAGTATTACTCATCTTCGCTGAGAAAAAGAAGCACTTAGATTTGAGAATATTTATCACCTTTCAAACCACTGTGCACTATTCATGGATCACAAGTTTCTAAAGTTTAATAATGTTTAATTCTATTTGTTAAAGTGAGAGTGATTTATTTAAAAGTCCCAGTGTCCTTACTATTAATTCTAAGAACCAAATTGTTCACTATCCATTTGACAATATCATTAGCCTTTCCTTAATGAATATTTACTTCTTTGAACATAAATTATGTTAACATTTAAGTCACTTGAAAAAGTAATCTGGGATACTGTGGGAATTTTTAGCATTTAGGTTATTTTTCCTTGATGTTTAATTTTTTTGAACTTTTATTCATTCTTAGTCTCTAAAGTTCTTACTTTTCTTAATGCAGCCATCATCAGGACTGATTTTGTCCCTCCCTCAAGAATTCCTACTTCTGAACATTACCATCTCTCTACAAGACTCCTTCATAGCACATGACTTTCCAATTGATTTCACTATATGCCTTATTCAAAAAAATAGGGAACACAATCCCAACTCAGATATATTATGGTATAATTCATATCAATAGTTAATTTTTAATGTAATGGATATACATTTCTTTTGTTTATCCATTTTAGCTTAAAACAAATGACTGGAAAATGTTAACTGGATCCCCACTTCCAAATATGGTCTAAATTAATGTTTTATGGTTGGTACTGTATACAAAAATTTGCTTTAGAAACAATTTATTAACTGCATTAGAAGAATGTTAAATATATTCAAAATATAACTATTAGAAAAAGAAAATAACTTCATATATAGACTTCTATGTATTTGAAAAATTACATATTTTGTTCATTTCTAACACAAAAATTCTTGTTTTTATGATCATAAGAAAATTTTAATTAAAATAAACATTTTTTCTGTATTTCTATACAAATATATTTCTGTTGTAATATCTTTGACATATATGAATTTTTATTGAATCATAAGTTATATATTTTATTTTTATTTATAACATCCATCTGTTAAAAGCACATAACTGAAAACAACTGAGAATTTTTAGAATAACTCATAACTTTTTATTGTAGTAGTAATAATGTAGAGTCTTTAAATATCAGTTAACTTTTGAAACTCAGCTAATATTTTCATTTCTGATTTTGACTTCTTTTGGCTTCATGTCTTCTGAATTTACATAATTTCCTTCTCTCAGTGCTTCAACCTCTATTTATTTTCCTTTTTCTTCAGGATGTTTTAAATAATTTGGGATCTTGTGAGCTGGATGAAGATGATCTAATGCTTGACATAGAGTTTTTAGAAGAACAGAATCTTCATCCCTCAGGTAAGTTATGAACAAAGGCAGAAAACCATATTCCTTGGATTCTAGTCAATAGACTCTCACTGGTGAGAAAATATTGTTTAGGTTACATTCAATTTTTTCAGTTGGCTTTATATTCTAAGTGAAAGAAAATGCTAGGCTCTGTGGATGCGAAAGTCTGAAGTGATTTAAAGTCTATTACTAAAGTATAGCTCCAGCTGAAAGATAATTCTAGCAAAAGAAATAACTATAAAGCAATAATCTTTTCAAAGAAATGTTACAGCTAAATGTTTAACAATGTAAAAAGTTATTATTTTCTGTTTCTGGGGGGAAATAACAATGGTGATGATCTCATTTTTTTATTCATTTCACATAACCAAATAGAAATTTTGTGGATCCAGATTCTACTGTTCCAAATCTTAGCTACTACTTCAATAACTACATACATACTGATACATTAAGGTTTGCCTCAAAATTAATAATTATTGATAGCAGATATAACCATTTACTCATAAATACATACATATATATTTAAACTTATAGTTCATTTTCAATAAATTTGTGTCAAATTAATAAGAAATCTCACTATATTTCTAATAGTCTGAATTTATATTAAAGCATAAGATGTCCTGTCTCTTAATTCTAAAATTACTCAAAGTAAGTTGTAGAAATTAATGATTCATTCAAATTTAGACATTTAACAGCAAAGGTAAACTTTTTAATTCTCTTTTATCTTGTACTGCCTTTAACCTGTTCATTTTTAAGTTCAGTGAAATAATGTTAATGTAGAAGTTTAAAGTCTTGGATCACACTGAATAAATTTAGGAAATTCAGCCTTTTTAGATTGTAGTGTTCTTATTCTTGTGAAAATTTGACATTATATCTATAGTAATTTTCAGAAGTAATATTTTTGATAAATTGTTGCTCATGTACTATAGTATTTTACATCATAGATAATACTATATCAACGATTTTGAAAGCAAGGCAATGATGATTTTAATACTGTCACTTAGACTAATGTCAAAAACGAAGTTGTTTTTTAAAATTTGGGGCTAAATATCAACCAGGATAAACATTTTCTGGAACATTCTTCCTGGAGTTGATTTGATAAATATTATTCAAAATATATGTTTGTTTCACTTTATCATAAATAGCTTATATAATTAGTCATTTGTATGTATTTACTTTAATGCACATTATGGGGAAGTGAAAAGGTACCTTCCATTGAGGGTAAATTTGTCATTATGTAGCAAAACTATACATGCATTGCCCTGTAGATCCAACTATTTAATTTCTAGATATCTAATCCTATGATGTGATATTGGCAGATATAGAATAATGTATGCATATATATTAAAATAATACAAAAGTATTAGAACACTTCAAATGTCTATCAATAGAACATTTATAAAATATAAAATAGTGTGTTCAATAGTAACAGGAAGGAGAGAGGAGTCTATATCTGCTGTTTTATGATTGTAAGGATATATCTCAGCTACTTAGAAAGGTATATTTGATGAGGAACTTTACAGTGATGGGTTAGATTGGCAGTACCTAATCCAGTCAATCCTCTAGTATCTCTGAAAATATAACAGACATTTTGTTCCTGCTCTGTGCAATGCTAAGAGAAATGCACAGCACCGCCCACCCCTGAAGTTTTCTTGCTCTTCCACCTCCCTCAACCCTCTCCCATAACTATCAGTGTCCACCAGAAACTGGGAGGGGATTTTCTGATTAGTTATCAAAAACACATCTCATAATTTTAAAGGTATTTGAGTTTCTATAAAAATAAAAACAAAATTAAACTTTAAAAATTTGAGTTTTTAAGAAATTAAATTGAACTCTGATTTTATAGGAAGTATTAAGATGGGTGGAGAGAAAATGTTAGATGGCATGATAAGATTGCCAACAGGCTTCCAAATGTAGGATGTGAAGAATTTTAAAGGATAAATGGCCTGTTTTTTTTTGACAAATGATTGGTATAATGACAGGGGAGCACTGATAATTAGGGATTAAAATAGGTGAATGCAATGTGATATCTTTGTTGGTATATTTATTTTAAAATATATGTAAGCCGGGCGTGGTGGCTCACGCTTGTAATTCCCACTCTTGGGAGGCAGAGACAGGAGGATCGCGCAGGTTCGAAGCCAGCCGCGCGCACTGGCTTAGGAGACCCTGTTTCCAAATAAAAATGTAAAAATAGGACTGGGAGTGTATCCCGGAGGTAGAAGGACTTCCAGGAAACCCAGTACCATCAAAATAATAATAATAATAATAATAATAATAATAATAATAATAATAATAAATAAAATAAAATATATGTAAAAAGTATATATGTATATATATATGTCTATGTATGTGTGTGTGTATATGTGTATATATATTTGGTGGTACTGGGGTTCCTGGAAACTCTTCTACCTCCGAGCTACACTCCCAGACCTATTTTTTATTTTGTTTGCAAACAGGGTCTCTTAAGCCAGCAAGGCTGGCTTCGAACCCGTGCAATCCTCCTGTCTCCGCCTCCCAAGCACAGGGATTACAAGTGTGCGCCACCATGCCCAGCAAAAAAGTAAATTTTATTTTTGACAAAATCAGGGTTTTCAATATTTTGCCATAAAGAAATGATTCATGAGCCAGGTGTGGTGGCGTACATTTGTGATCCTGGCATTTGGGAGGCTGAAATAGGAGGATCACCGTTCATGGGCAGCCTCAGCTACTTAGTGAGGCCTTTTGCAACTCAGTGATTTGCAAAATAAAGAATAAAATAAAGAATAAAAAATAGGGTTCAAGCCGGGCGTGGTGGTGCACACTTGTAATTCCAGCATTCAGGAGGCTGAGACAGGAGAATTGGGGTTCGCAGCCAGCCTCAGCTACTGAGTGAGGCCCTTTGCAATTCAGTGAGACCCTGTTTCAAAATAAGAATAAAATATAGGGCTGGGGATGTAGCTCAGAGGTAGAGTGCCACTGGGTTCCATTACCAGTACCGAAAAAAAAAAAAAAAAGAAAAAAAAAACAGGTCTCATCATAAAGAATAAAAAATAGGGCTGGAGGTATATCTTGGAGGTAGAGTGACCCTGGGTTCCATCCCCAGTACTGAAAATAAAAAAGAAAAGAAAAGAAAAGAAAAGCTACATTTTTGAGGAGATAGGTATGTGTAATCTGATTTAAGTATTGTACATATATGCATGTATTAAGAAATCACATGGCACATCATAAATATTTACCAAAAATGAATTGAAATAAAAAATTATTAAAAATAAGTTCTGAGTTAGCCAGAAAAATATGAAAATTGACCGAGTTATTACAGAATTAGTTTATTTTGATGAATATTATAATGATATTTTTAAGAGAACTCTTTATCAAGCTATATGAGGTTGCAACAATTTAAAATTTGAGGTTTACTTTATCAAGAAGTGATGGGGAAAGGTATAACTGAAAAAAATCGGCAGATTATTGAGAATTATCAAACTGTGCTAGGGCTGAACTCACTGCATTAGTAAGCATTTAATAAATACCTGTGATCAATATTCATTCTAAAAAATAATATAAATTTACTTAATTTGTAACTACCCAGAGGAAAATGTATAAATCTACAGATAAAGAAAAGTAGTCTACTCCTAGAACTTAGAAGGCATCCCTGTAGCAAACTACTGATACCACATGCTGGTATCTGCTAAGGGAGAACGTCTGGTTTACTTCGATCAGGCTCTAGTGCAGAGAATTAAATACTCTGCTTCACAAAAGTTTCTGGCAAAACAGAGTGGCAAAAGTATAGTAGAGAGCCAGGCACGGCAGAGCCCACTGAGACCCCTAGCAAATTAGTGAGATTCTCTTTCAAAATTTAAAAGTAGGGGAAGAGGATGGGGAGGATGGGAGTGTTGCATGCTCTTGGATTCAATCCCCAGTACAAAAAAAGAAAAAATTACTATCAATAATTTGTGCATATCAATAATGATAGATGCATGAAGTAAAGAAGGGCTCAAGGGATGATAGAGATCATCCATTTAAAGTTTCATGAAACACAATTTTTTTGCATATTTTAATATTCTCATAATCAATTAAAAATAACAATTTAGTGATTTTAATATGTTTGGTAGTCAACCATATTGAAGACCAAAAAATAATTTAAAGATTTGAAGACTTAGTTCAATGTATTGCTTTGGGACAAAACTTAGTCTTTTAAACTCTAATTTTTCCTTTATAAAGTTGTAAAATCCTATGTAGTTTACTCCTCTCTCTGTTTTGTCTCCTCTCTCTCTCTCTCTCTCTCTCTCTCTCTCTCTCTCTCTCTCTCTCTCTCTCTCCCTCTCCCTCTCCCTCTCCCTCTCCCTCTCCCTCTCCCTCTCCCTCCCTTCCTCTTTCTCTCTCCCTCTCTCCCTCTCTTCCTCTCTTCCTCTCTCCCTCTCTCCCTCTCTCCCTTTGGAATTGGGGAATGAACCCCTAGGCATTCTACCTCCAAGTTATATTGCCAGCCTGATTTTTTGTTTCTTATTTGGAAACAAGTTGCAGAGGGCCTGGGCTCATTTGCCAAGGCTAGTTTCAAATTTGCAATCCTCCAGTCACAACCTCCCAAGTACTGGGATTACAAGTGTAGGCCACCACACCCAAGTGTGCACCACCACATCCAGCTTTGCTTATATATTTTTAAGACTAAGTGATATGATAAATATGATTAAAAATGTGCCTCCACACCTGGCTTTCCTCATCTATTTTAATGAATAAGTGATATAATAAATATGATTAAACATCTGAGTATGCTTCAAGGAAAAATTACTTGTTTGAAAGCATAAACGAATATCTGATGTTAAGCAATACTACGTCCTGATAATCTCCTAAAAGGAACTACTCATAAAACATATCCTTTGGACAAGTCAGTAGGATGAATTTTCTGCAAATGCATATTATCAAAAATCTGGTAAAAAATGAAACGATGCATATTTTGAACAGGAATTACAGCTTTGGAATACTTATTCTTTAGCTATTTGTTCCACAGTACACTAGAGCGAGCTCTATGTGGGCTACTCCTACTATCATCCCCATAGTGACAGATGCTGGTGGGAAGTATCACCCGGCTAGCTTGGCAGTGAAGCATTATAATGGACAAAGTGAGTTAAAGTTAAAAGGAAAGAAGGTAAAGACACGTTTTGTATTACCCATTTGAAACATATTCCTTGAGCCGGGCGTGGTGGCGCACGCTTGTAATCCCCGCGCTTGGGAGGCAGAGACAGGAGGATCGCGCAGGTTCGAAGTCAGCCACGCGCGCTGGCTTAAGAGACCCTGTTTCCAAATAAAAACGTAAAAATAGGTCTGGGAGTGTAGCCCGGAGGTAGAAGGGCTTCCAGGAACCCCAGTACCACCAAAAAAAAAAAAAAAAAAAAAAAAAAAAAGAAACATATTCCTTGAGTATTATTTCTCCAATTCTTACCTTGATCCTTATGTTACTACTAGGGGTAGACTACAAATAATTATGAGCGTTGAGTAGCTAAAAAATCTACTGAGTATATTCATGCTTATCTAGGCTTGAGGAGGATGTGCAGATATTGGTCAAAAGATGTAAATGTTCAGTTTTAAAAAAACCAAGTCTTGAGGATCGAATATGTAATATGAGTGATGATGTCTGTGTTAACTAATTTGATTGTGATAATCATTACACTGTAATATGTATTTCAGATAATCAGTTGTGTGTTTTGAATATATTCAGTCTTTGCTAATTATTTTTAAATTAATAAGCTTAAAAGAAAGTTGATAGGATGGACAAACTAAGTTGTATCTGTAAAACAGAATAGCATTCAGCAGATAAAAAAGAATCTTTTTATACATACAACAACATGAATAAATGGCAAAACTATCATCCTACTTTAATAAAAGAAGCCAGTCCAATAGAATACATACTACAAAATAAACTTCGAATAAAAATTTTTAAATGCAAACTATAATGACAGAAAACAAAGCAGTGGGTGGGGATGTCAGACAGGAAGAGATTAAAAACAGACAAGAGGATGAGGAAACTTGAGAAATATTAAAATTTTTCTTTATTTTGATTGTGATGATGTTTTCCTGTATAGAGGCATGTATCAAAATTTGTCAGACTGTACACTTTAAATATATATGGTTTATTGCTTATCAATTTCATCTTAATAAAGTTTAGAAACAAAAAAGATAAGTTGGTGGGAAGAAAAATCAAATATCTATAATGATCCAGGCATCTCAAGTTAATACAATAACTCTTAGAGAAAAATTCACCTTACAGACACATTCAAAATAAAGAAACTACAACTTAATATCCAAAGAGAGCAGACATTTGGAGGTTGATAAAACTGAGTTAGAATTGCAGTTCTGCTCTTGTGGTCTTGCAGAGGTGAATTTTTTTTTTTTAGTTTAGTCTCATATATAAAATGTCAATAATTATGTCTATCTCAAAATATCACTCTTAGCAACACAGACATATTTATATTCAAAGTGTTTTCCCAGTTGCTTAGAATACAATCAGAATCTAGTGCAAGTTGATTACGACCCTTGAAATTTTAGAAAGTTTTATTTACTTGTTATGGATTTTGTACTATTGTCCATTGTTTTTCATTCCTTATTGCTGAATAGCTATTTATTATTATATATTATTTAGAAGTATGCCTTTTATTTAAAATTTATTATGTAAGTTCTCATATCCTAATGATGATTTTGTAGTATTAAATATCCAAAATGAATTAAGGTGCTTCACATAATGTATGGTGCATTTCTTTGTGTTTAAGCCAATTACCTTAGATGCATGAAAACACTTTTTTTGGATATTAATCAAATGTATCCCAATATATTTTAAAAAGCAGCATTTCTGAGAAAGAATAAATTTTCTATTTTAAGTTTCATAAAAAGAATTAACCCAACTTATTACTCTCCAAGAGTAAGCCAGGCTATTATTTTGTGCTAAAAATAATCTTTATTATTTGAGGATTAAATTTCAATTTAAAGTACACTTACAGCCAGGCGTGGTGGCGCACGCTTGTAATCTTGGCGCTTGGGAGGTGGATACAGGAGGATCCAGCTTCGCTAGCTTAAGAGACCCTGTCTCCAAATAAAAATATAAAATAGGTCTGGGAGTGTAGCCCAGAGGTAGAAGGGCTTCCAGAAACCCCAGTACCACAAAAAAGTACATTTACAAATAAATATATTTTACATATAAGTAAATATATTTTAAATTTAAACTTTATCTGCAAATAATAAAGATTATATTCAGCACAAATTAATATCTTATTTAGTGTTCTTTGATAAGATGAATGCATTACCACTTTAATGACCGAATTACTAAAGGTTTTGGTATTTTTGTTATTTATTTTGGATGTTGGATCTAAAAACACCTAGGGCAGCATCTCTTGGTATATGTCCAGATGCAAATGGGGAAGTAATGGCCCAATGATATCAATTAGAAATTAATTAGGTAGTTGCTAAATTATTTTGAGTTTGATGAACAAGCATTTTAAAAATTCTTTAGTGAGTTAGGAACTCCTCCTGTGCCTATTAATTAAGAAGGTAATTTTTGTTATTAATTTTTAATGGATAATGGCACAGCAGAGCTGAGCTGAAACCCTAGTGGTTTTGCTAATATGAACTGTAATGTAAAAAGAATTACAACAACACTCACACCGGGAAAATTACAAAAATCAACTGTAAGTTTCTACAAGCTCTGTTTGAGTCAGAAAAAAATGTGTGTATAAAGAACCTTCAATCTGACTGTGCAAAGCTCAAGAACATCTATCATTATTTTGGAAGTGTAACATATAGACTCTGGAACTGGAGGAATCTCATCCACCAACCAGACTATTTAAACTTGAATAATTAATCTCTTTCTTCATGAATAAATGGAGGGAGGAAATAGTAGTATCTACCTCATATGTTTTTATGAAAAATAATACATTAAAACATAATAAGATACTGTCTCAAGTCTGTTATATAATATGTGTTTAAGAACTATTGCTAATACTGGTTTAAAACATACTTGAAGCCGGATGTGGTGGCACACGCTTGTAATCCCAGCATTCTGGAGGCTGAGACTGTAGATCGCAGTTCGCAGACAGCCTCAGCTACTTAGTGAGGCCCTCCACAACTGAGTGAGACCCTGTTTCAAAGTAAAGAATAAAAAATAGGGCAGGGATGTAGCTTGGAGGTCAAATGCCTCTGGGTTCCAATCCCAGATGGAAAACAAACAAACAAAACAACTTGATAATTGTTTTTACCTGGCCATCTGTGAGAAACTTATCCTGACAATTTTATTCTTTTAAGTTTCAGTTGAAAATCTCAACTACATATTTAGGAATACACTTTCTCATAGTTTAAGAATAAAGTGTCACAAGATGTGCATTTAATTTTGATCATCATTTCTTTTCAAACGTACACAATTATAGATCGAAAAAGAAAAAGAACAACAAATAACCTTTATTGAGCCGATGTGCCAATGAAGTAAATCACAACCTTTTCAGATTTGAGAAAATTAGAGTTTTGAGTGACAAACTGTTACTAACAGCAGATGAATCAGCTGTATTCAGAGTTTTCTGACTCTGAGGATCTGTTTAATCATTATTCTCTGAATTAATAAAAGTAATTTATGTAACAATTTAAAATCACAAGTTCACTGAAGCTTTTGTTTCAAACTAGCTCTTTTTTCTATTACCTTTTCCATTTGTAAGAATCATTTAAAACAGGTTTGTATATGAATCCAACTAAAAAGCTAAAATTAAATTGTACATATATACTGAAGCCCTGAGCACTGATCAAGGCAGGTAGTTCTTTCTGGTTTTGCTTTATTTTGTGGTAATGTGTTAAGCATTTTGGATTATCTCAAGTAATACTCATAATGATTCTCTTAGGAAACATTACTATTCTCTCATTATAGCTGAAGGAATGGAGACTGAGAAAAGCACTCTTATTTTCCCAGGATTGCTGAGTTAGTAAGTGGCAGAACAAGGGTTTAAATTACACATTTGTGACTCTGATACCTACTCACTGTTTCTGCTGTACAAAGTTCTCCATGATGCTTAGTTACCAAGAGGAGCAGTCATAATAGATTTGCAAAATGTTCTTTTGTAGCACCCTGTTTTGGTAGCACTATGTGAAGGAGTAAGTTGTGATTTTGCAGGTTACTCTTTCTTTCTGCTTTAAGGCCAGGGTACTTGTCATTTGCTCATTTGCCATTAGATGGCAACCTTGTTCTGATGATGAGAATACTAATCCTATCATGCATTTGTTTTCAGCTTTATAGTTTACATGGTATTTCGATTATGTTATCTCATCAAATTATCACAATAACTCTCAGAAATAGGTGTTAATGTATCCCAAGTAAAGGAGAGGAAGCAAACATTCGTTGGCTAAAAAACGGATTCAGCCAACATTAACTCAGATCTTAACATTACATGACAAGATCTTTTCACTCTTTCCAGCCCTGACTGCATCTAATTTTACCTGCAATTCTAATCTGTTGGGTTATGTATTTTCCAAGGTCATTGAAAATCATAGCTACATCTTAGAAGAGGAGAAGTTACCTCAAGTAGGCATGCTGACTGTGGTGAAAAGTATGGCCCATTAGCCAGATAGCAAGGAAAAAGGCAAAAAGCTTTGAAAGTTGGCAAAGTCATAAAGCAGAATAGTATGAGGTCATTAAAGGCAGAAACAAATGTCTCTATCTATACCAGTAGAGCAGGTAGCTTTACTATATTACAATGTACTATATTGCTTCTTTTAAAGTAGTATCATAGGTATGAATCACATAGAATAAATAATATGCAATCTGTTAAGATGAAAATCTATAAAATTCACTTTGGAAATTCATCTACATATATTTTATTTCCATTTAATATATTAACTGAAAAAAATTTAGTTCTTTGTAAACTTGAACCATCCAGAAAGTATTTTTATAAAAACTGCACATAGCTAAACCTTAAATATACAAAATATAATACAACTTTTTGTATTCTGTTTATATTTACCCATATATCTTTCCTTAGTTTTGCAAAAGACTAGATAGATATAAGGATAGCTGTGTGAAGAATTTGGTAATTGTCATTCTGGAAAAAGCAGTGATTTATTTATGCTCTACTGATGGGATGTGTAAAGAACATAGAACTTAAACACAAGACTATAAAATTGACAGTAATATTTCCCTAGATATATAATTCAAGGTTATAATGTTTTGTTTATTTTCTATTTTTGTCTGAACAATTAACTAAGTGAATAATTAATTTAATATTTGTTTGCAATTATAATTTTTAAAATATCAGGCTTTCTGTTTAAAATAGCAAATTCATCCAGATACATTATTTTTAATGTTCAGCTCACTCTGTTTTAAGTGTGTACTTAAGTAACAGAATAATGTCCTAAAGGGAAGAAAATTTCAGAAACAAAACCTGCCCCTGATTCTTCTGCTCATGAATATTGTTTGAATTGTGCTATTCAAGGTCAAACAGTTAGTTCATAGTAGATATCCCTCTTAAATGAGAAATTCACTAACTCCATTTAATAGGCACAATGGCAATTAATTATTTAATTTTGGTAATAGTTACTGACAGAGTAAATCATTTGTATTTGCTGATTTAAAACATATTTTTCCTTTTTGGCTTTGTTCTACTTCAAGAATATTGCTTCAGTACAAAGAAAGCTTTTAGATGGAACAGTTCAAAATATAATCAACTAGAGCTGAAAAATGTTTATACATTCTGACCTAATTTGATATTAAATGACAAAATTTTTTAATGAAGTCATAGTATTTACTTGTAACCTGCTATTGTAGCATTTTCTACTGTCATAAACTCTCTTCAGCCACACAAAAGGGCAGTCAGTGACTCAAGTTCATTAGAGGATAGAGTCAAAAGGAAAGATGTCTTTCATTCAGCATGATTTTTCTAAGGCAATTAGAAAGAAAATATGTGTCTCAATATAAAATTTCATGGCCTCGTTCAATTATGTGGTGACATCTCTATACAATTGCTTGAATAATGCCAGCAACATCAGCTGTCACTATCAAAATGAACAAGTAATTAAGAAAGCAAATGCTGCTATTTCTTCTGAAGAAATAGAATATTTATGTACTTAAAATTGTTCACCAATGAGAAAAATAACCACTAACATGAAACATAATTTTCTACAGTGCCTGAGGCAGAAAAGAGAGAAATAATAATGAACATTCATACAATTACAACAAATTAAGTTGTAATTGTACACACCAGAAACAATTATAGACTTTCTATTCCTTGGACTATAACATTTTAATAATATAATTGCATCAGGTGCTATTGAAGCATCTTTCCCCTTTTATTTATTTTTTGATTTTTATCATATTAATCATAGTGTTCAAAAGTTCCTTCTGCAGTTGGAATTTTCTTGGTGGTTTCTTAATAGCAACCATCTTTTCTAGACCTAAATAAAACCAGTATTTGTCTGGTTATTGGAATGTTAGCCGATCTGATGGATGTCGTGTTATTATTCTCAAAGGCTGAGTTTCCACCTTTTGATAAGACAGTGCTCAGTTCATTGTTTTACACCATGCAAGGGAAATGCCAGCTCTACTGATATCGGGTAGATTATTGCCAGAGGTGAAAGTACTTGGTAGAATTTGTTGTAAATTTGAATACAGTTTAAGGCAGGTCTTTTAATTTGGGAACTTGATTATGATTAGGCACAGATCATAGTACATTAGATTATGGATATAGCATTGGTGGAAACAGCTAGGTGATATTTTTTTAACATGAAGCATTTAGATTCATAGGGTGTGAACTTTCCGTTGATGCTTTCTTTTGAATTATCTATACATCCATTGGAAAAGTCCAATAATGCAAATTAGTTATTTGGAATAGGTAAGGTAAGCCAAAAGGACAATGAAATAGCAAAGTGGCATTAATGTGAGAAAGTGGCATTAATGTGACAGCTTTGGATGGGGGTTAGTGGTTTTAGACCTTGGTCTTCCCAGTGAGAGCGACAAATCAACAGATCTTTTTAAACTAGAGTTATGGCTTTTACTATTGTTTAAGTTGTCATGTTCAAGTTTCATATCAAGTTTCTGATTGTTGGTATTTAAAACATCCCACAAAGAGGTTTATATCTCTCCTCCTCCTCCTTCTTGTATTTTATTGATGCAATATAATTATACATCATGATGATATTCAAAGTGGTACAAACATACAAGCACTCATCACTCGGTGTATCTTCCTCTGTATACCTTCCACCTCTTCCCCTTCTTCCTTATCCAAACATGTTAGTGTGATTGGTAGTGAAACTCTGTTATGAACATAACTGTATTTGAATTGTTACTTCTTCAATACTTTTATTCTCTTCCTATAGCCTCCCAATCCTTTGCCAGTATTCTTTTGTTATCTCTACTCATTTTATTGAAATTCATTTTGCTTTCTATTTTTGTTTTATATTTCACTTATAAGAGAAAACATATGACTAGGTTTTCCTCTTCTCTCTCCTGAATGATCCCTTCTTGACTGGACCAGTCAATTGGGCAGCAGCTGAGTAACCTTATTTCTGTCTTTGGAGATCACACACCTGAATACCATAACACAACTAACAGCACAAGGAATATGATCAGAGTTTGTGCCTATTCCTTATCCAATTCCAAAGAACCTAGATTAAATCAGGAAGTAGACCCTATTGCTATTGCTATTCTGAAGAGCCCAAGGAACTATGGATGGGGTTCTTTTTTTTTGTTTGTTTTTTGTTTTGGTGGGTCTGGGGATGGAACCCAGCGGCATGCCACCTTCGAGCTACACCCTCTGCCCTATTTTTTATTCTTTATTTTGAAACCGGGTCTCACTGAGTTGCAGAGGGCCTCACTAAGTGGCTGAGGCTGTTCGTGAACTGTGATCTTCAGGTCTCAGGCTCCGGAATGCTGGGATTACAAGCATGCGCCACCACGCCCGGCTGGATGGGGTTCTTAATTAAAATACTCCACTTCCTGATAACTTTGTTTTAGGCAGTATTCCTTGGGTAAGATCTTCAGCCTGAGTCTTAATGTATTTTCTAAAATAGGTTTAAATGGAAAGAGTAAATATCTTCTGGACTGAAACATTCTAAAATTTTTCTCAAGTGCAGTACATTTTTAATATTTAAGAAAATGACAGGATTACATAAGAATATTATCTAGGTGATGGGTTTAAACAGTGTATTACTGTACATTTGTCTGTGTTTGAAGATAATGACTTAGAAAACGTGTTTTTCTCTTCCTGAGATATCACTCGGATGCACTGAAATATCTGGGCTCTTATGGATCTTTACAGTGACAATAACTTGGGTCGGACCTGTCATGTAGAGTCCTCAGATCAGAAAATTATTGAGGTATATATTACTTGGAGAACATGACAAAAATTTTCTAAAAATAATGACAGAAGTCATCACCAATTTTATCATATGTGCTTTTTGATAAAATATTTCAATGAGCCAAAGATTTATATTATTTTATATTTTAGTATCTCTGATGTTGATTTCTTTATAATAAAGGTATTTTGTCATTGATTGGCAGAGTTATTTTAAAGAGGTACACAAAGTGTGTGACTTACAAGACATGATCTTAAAATGGAAGCTGGACTTTGTGGTCCATGTCTGTAACCCCAGAACTTGGGAGGCTGAGATAGAAGGATCACTGGTTTGAGGTCAGTTTCAGCAACCTCATTAAATCCTCAGATACTGAGACCCTGTTTCCAAATAAAAAATAAAATAGGGTTGGCTATAGGTCAGAAAAAGAATATGTGATCAACAGCTAATCCAAAAAATAAAAGTTAAAGTTAAACTATAAAATTTTAAAAATGGACCTGTCCATACATTTATATGTCCTAGCCCAAACTATTCTGGTATTTATTGTCCTTATGTATAAAAGATGCTAGAGAGAAGTTTCTGTCACTAAGAATTAATTATTTTCTCATATTATGCATTTAATACCTCTGTGAAACTAGAATAGGCTAACTTCAGTCATCACTTAGAATTATTGTCCTAAAAGAAAGTCAACCCAGCATCCAATCCTCTCTCCTGAATGCAGTATCAATTATATGCATCAAATTTAATGCATTCAAATTTAACCTTATTCCTCTGCCTATAACATAGTTATCACCCCCATATATTTCCTCTTTTAGAATAGCATCAACATCAGCACAGACTATGAAATTTGAAGCCAAGTTCACTAGCTTTAATAGAGTCAACTTTTCAGCTGTTCTTAATATTATGCCTTTCTCTTTAAGATTCCTGTTTCATCTTTATTCAAGCCATCATCATTTTCCTCTTCTTAACTCTGTGTTATCCAGTTGTGATTTTAAGGCCCTTTCTCTGGCTCCAGCTTACATTATCACCATCCTTATTCTGTTTGGTTTCCCTCAGTGTCACTTTTGTTGCAGAACTTAGCACCTCTCGGTTTTCTACCCTTCCAAAAATTTAAATCAAATAAATGGGTTATTGTTGCCTCAATTTCAGATTTTGCAGTGTTGAAGAAGAATCATCTGGTGCATCTGAAAAGACACAGCCTTGTGAATATTGAACACTGCTCTTTGCACTCTCCCCTGAGCTTTCCAGAGTTACTTTTCCTATGGCCATGTTCTTCTCCAAATTCTGGAGAGTTTGCCCCCCCCCCTTAATTCCGGTAAAGCAGATTCACAGGCTACATTCCATTCAGAGTTTGGTATAGGCTGAGTTCCAGTCCCAAAGGCACATTATCCATCTTAAAAACAACAACAACAACAAAATGGTTTGACACAGCATTTACTCAATAAAACCAGAAATTTCCAAAGTAGATTCTCATTAGAGGTGGCAGATGAATAATCTAGTTTCATTCTCTTTACATTTTAGGCACCTACTTTTTATCTCCAGTTTTATCTCCTCTGAACTATTCCTGTCTTGCTCACAAGGGGTGCTAATACAGATTTCTGATGGTAAGCTTTCACACAAAGGATAAATGAATGGTGGATAGGGTGACATTAGTGATAAAGTGGTTTAGGAAATTGGAAGTCAGAGAGGAAAGAAAGTGTCACACTTGGAGAATTTTAAGGAAGCCCAACACCCTTTGATGGGGTATGGAATGAATGGTTTCAGCTGAATGACTTAAATGCTGATTTTGATCACTGACCAATTTAAAAGTCAATATTACCCATTATCTTCCTTATAAAGTCCATTTTTATTATCAGGACTTACAGAGATCTCTAGTTTCAACACTCATCACCTATTCTACATATTCAATTTGATTTCTAGCAAATATTTTTATTGAAGGTTTACTATGGGCCTTCAATAAGCATGAGTTAGATAGCATTCATTCTAGTGCAGATTTTAGACTTTAAACTTTCATTAGTGGAGAAAAGTATAGCGTTTAGTGAAAGGACTTAGCAGCTTTGGTGATGAGAAAAGACCTCCCATGGAGTTGACATTTATGCTTGTACTTGAAGGATGAATGGATGTTGGATAAGTTGGCATTGGGGAAAAAAATGGTTTAGGAAATTGAAAGAGTCAGAGAGGAGACAAAATATAGCACTCAGAGAACTTCAAGGAAGCACAACATCCTTTGATGGGATAAGGAATAGATAGTGTTGGATGAATGGCTTATATACACCACTTTCTCCTTCACTTGTGAGGTGCTTCAAGTGCTGATTTCTTAGTCTGAGATGCCCTTTCCTTTTTCATTAAGTATCAGTGTTCAACTGCTACTAGGAGTTTGAAACTACTAAAACATTTGAACAGTTAATATTTACCCAATGCGTAAAAATGAATGTATTAATAGACAGTGCTAATAAGGGCTAGATAAATGCAAAATATTATATTTGGGGGAATAAATGTTCCCGTAAACTGTAGCATGTGAGACAGAATTAGGAGAGGTTTTACTCAAACTATGTTGAAATAGAGCACAATAAAGGATAGGGGAAAGGTGTTCTAGGAGCAGGGGTCAATAGAAGAAAAATATGGAAAAAATATCTAAATATAGCTGAAAGAAAATAGGTTAGTCAAAACTTTAACAAAGCAAAGGTTTCATAGAATTTAGGCATAATTTTTTAAACGTTTTATTGATGCATTGTAGTCATACATCTCAATGGAGAACAAGATGGTGGAGGCACATATGCACACCTCACTCTATTAGCCCTTACCAAATTCCCGCCCCATTCCCTCTCCTTCTTTCCTTCTCACACTTGGCTTCAATTGACTTTGATGTGTTTGTTAAAGTACATCATGAACATTAGAGAATTTCCCTCTTCCCCCCTCCCATCCTCTCAATTAGGTCGCCTTATTTGCACATTTATAGTATCTCCTTCTTCATGGCCCATTTTCTCCCTAGCTTTTGCATTTATTTATTTATTTATTTATTTATTTATTTATTTATTTATTTATTTTTATTTTTTGGTGGTACTGGTGTTCCTGGAAACCCTTCTACTTCCTGGCTACACTCTCAGACCTATTTTATATATGTTTTTAATTTTGCAAAAAGGGTCTCTTAAGCCAGCGAGGCTGGCTTTGAACCTGCGCGATCCTCCTGTCTCTGCCATCCAAGCACAGGCATTACAAGTGTGCGCCACCATGCCTGACATTTTGCATTTATTTTTAATGCTGCAATTCATTCTTATTTTCCTCTTTATTTATTTTTTTTTGGGGGGGGTGGTGGTACTGGGGTTCCTGGAAGCCCTTCTACCTCCGGTCTACACTCCCAGATCTATTTTTACATTTTTATTTGGAAACAGGGTCTCCTAAGCCAGCGCGTGTGGCTGGCTTCGATCCTGCGTGATCCTCCTGTCTCTGCCTCCCAAGCGCGGGGATTACAAGCGTGCACCACCACGCCCGGCTCTTCATGTGTTTTTAAACAGTTGAACATCCCAAATCAGAAAATAAGAAATATGAAATACTCTGAAATATAAATAGATATTTGAATTAGGAGTGCTCACCCAAAAAAGTCTATGCAAAAATTTCAAGATACCAAAAAATTCCCAAATTTGAAATATGTCTTGTTTCAAACATGTTGGATAAAAAATACTCATAGTGTAGTAAGAATTAAAGTAGGTCTTTATTTTAGAGTTTTGCTATATAACAAAATACCAAATGCATAAAAATTTAAGTAAAGGGAGAACTTGCTATGATAAAATATCTCTCATTCTGTAAACCATAAGAAATACTTATAAAATTATCAACAAAGATGGCAGGCCTGATCTGAAGCCTAGCAGTATGCGTTGCTTTTCCTCCCTCCCTCCCTCCCTCCCTCCCTTCCTCCCTCCCTCCCTCTCTCCCTCTTTTTCTCCTCCCTTTCTTTCTTTCTTTCTTTCTTTCTTTCTTTCTTTCTTTCTTTCTTTCTTTCTGTAATACTGGGAATTGAACTTAGCATCAGTATACCTCTGAGCTATACGTCCTCCTCTATTTATGTGTGTGTGTGTGTGTGTGTGTGTGTGTGTGTGTGTGTATGTGTGTGAGTGTGTATGTGTGAGCTGGTGCTGGCTGGATATTGAACCCAGAGACACTCCACCTCTGAGCTGCTTCACTTCCAGCCCTCTTTTATTTTATTTGGTGGTGCTGGGGTTCCTGGAAACCCTTTTACCTCCTGGCTACACTCCCAGACCTATTTTTACATTTTTATTTGGAAAAAGGGTTTCCTAAGCCAGCGTGCGCGGCTGGCTTCGAACCTGTGCGATCCTCCTGTCTCTGCCTCCCAAGTGAGGGGATTACAAGCGTGCGCCACCACTCCCGGCTATTTTTTAAATTTTGAAACAGAGTCTCACTAGGTTGATGAGAATCATTGCTTGCTCTGTCCACTAAGCTGCAATCCTCCTGTTTCAGCCTCCCAAGTACTGGAGTTATAGAAGTGCACTACCACGCTCAGCAACTGTATGTTTTTCTAAATAAAGGTTTTCTACCTAGTCATTCTCCATTATCATGCCAAAATCCTGAGAAAAACAACTTAAAAGAGAAGAGATGTATTTTGGCTAACCCATTCAAAGGTTTCGGTCCATGGCCAACTGGCTCCATTGCTTTCTGAGCAGAAATGAGAAAAAATAAGAAATCAGATGCTTTCCCTAATATGTGAAAGCTAAGGAGAAATGGGTCATAGAAGGAGCTCAAGATGAAAAAGGAAATCCTGTAGGGGATCAAACAAGATAACCTAAATGAGGGGATGGGAGGGGGGGGGAAGAAATTCTATAAAGCACACAATGTACTTAAACATATCGAAGTCAACCTCTTAGCCAAGCATGGGAAGGAGGAATGGGGTGGGAATTGGGTAGGAGCTAAATGGGCTTGTGTACATGTTTGTCCACACAAGTTTCTAACCCCATTATGATGTATGAATATAATGCACCAATAAAAAATTTAAAAAATATGATCTCAAACAAAAAAATTAAAGAAATGAGAGATGAAGGGGCCAAGGAAAATATATAATCCCTATGGACATGTCCCAAGGACCCACTCCATCTGTCTAGGTGCCACTTGCTACAATTTCTACCACTAGACTCATCTAGTATGAACTTATCAATGGTATAATACAAATTGATGAAGTTGGAGTCATCATGATCCAGTCACTTCCCAAATCTTCACCTCTGAACATGGCTGCACTGGGGACCAGGCCTTGTGTGTCTAATACTCCAATCTGAGTTTATATTTTTTTTACCCATTCCCTAATTCACATGATATATATTCATAAGCATATGAAAGTCAATCACTAACCCAAATATGAGAAAGAGGGAGAAGGGTGGGAATTGAGGAAGGGGTAAATATGTGTGCATTTATGACTCTATCATCTCATACCCCATTAAGATACACTTTTTTACCCCATTAAGATACTCTTTTTAATTTTAATTTTGGTCCTGGGAATTGATACCAGGAACATTCTACTTCTGAGGCACACTCCATCCCCCCTTTTTTTTTAAATTTTAAACAGGGTATTGCTAGGTTGCTGAAAGATATGCTAAATTTCTGTGGCTGTTCTCAAACCTGGGATCCTTCTGTCTCAGACCCCAAAGTACTGGGATTATAGACATCCACCACAACTAGAAAATATATTCTAATTCAAAACAGTTTATATGTTGGGAAATTAAAATCCATGAATGAAATGACTTATTTAGTATCATGTAAGTAGCAAATTATAAAACATAAAATGGAAAGATTTGAATTAATCTTTTGAATAGGCTCATAAAAATTAATATTATAAATTAAATTATAATTTACATTTTTATTGATTATGATCACAAGTAATATATGATAAGGCCATCTTTGTCATCCTTTAAAGTATTTGTGGTTGATTTTAACAGTTCAATGTGACTAATTTTTTAAACATTATCAAACTTAGAAAGACTACAAGCTAAATAAAATCCCAAGGAAGGATGTTTCTTTAGTAACTCTATGATCTTAAGAGAATATATGCATGGATGAGTGCAGATCTAAAATTTCAAATGTATTTTAATTTTATTTTACTCATATTCAGAAATATGTGTATGTGTATATGTGTGTGTGTGTGTGTATGTGTGTGTGTTTGTGTGTTAATTTTGAGCTTAAATGTATGATGAGATTCTAGTTATTCTAGAACCAAGCAAACTCTTAATGATTAGAATGTAATGCTAATCAGTCCCATTTTTTTTAACATGGCTCTTATTATAGCCATCAGGAACACAAACTCATTTCTGTAAGTGGCACACCTGTGGTTTTGTTATATTAGCCAGATCTTTTAGTATGTCTAGTGGTGCTTAACACACTTCACAGCTAGTATGCCCATAGGTTCTTAATCAAACAAAGCTTATACATGCATGTGCTAATGTAACTTTAATTTTTCCTTTTATACTTTTATATCTTCAATAACTCCTCAGGAAATAAATATATTTGCTAAAAATACAAGCTTTAGGCTTTAAACTATTATGAAAAATATCAAATTATTACATTAGGCAGAATTTTAAAGTAGAATTTTTTCCTTTTCAATTTCTTCCTTCTACACTACCATCTTTCTCCAACCCATATCTTTCTCTAAGAACATCAAAAAAGAAAATATTTTAGTACATTTAGTAAGTAACTTAATTGTATAAATAAATAATTATTTATTGATTGACTGATTATGTTCGTAGGTATTAAGCCCAGGAACATTCTGACACTGAGCTATATCTCTGCCCCTTTATTTTGTCATACTGGGGATTGAACCTAAAGACATTTTACCTCTAAACTACATGCACAGCCCTTAGTTAATTTTTTATTTTGAAACTGTCTCATTAAGTTACTGATTGCTGGCCTAAAACCTCTGATTCTCCTGTCTTAGCTTCCCAAGTACTAAGATTTCAGAGCTTCCCAAGTACTAAGATTTCAGGCATGGGCCTTCATGTTTGTCTGTCTGTCTGTCTGTCTGTCTATCTATCTATCTATCTATCTATCATCTATCTCTCTATATAATATTTCTCATTTATTTATGTGTTTTGTGGCACTGGGGATTGAACCCAAGAACATTCTACCTCCCAGCTATTCCCTTAGTTTTATTTTATTTTTCATTTTTTGAAACAGGGTCTCACTAATTTTTAAGATCTCACTAAATTGCTGAGTATAGCCTCCAATCTGCAATCCTCCTGTTCCAGCCTCCCAAGTACTGGGATTACTGGCCATATCAGACTTCATATTTATTTATACTAAAAATTAAGCAAATAATATGTAAATCAGAATATCAAAATAACCCATAAATTAATCTCCTTCATAATGGTGAACCAAACTAGCAGTCAAATTATGTTTCCTCCTAGGTTAAATAATTTGTATCATATGTTTTATATGTGTTTATTTTAGAAAATGCTCTTTTTATCTTGTTTTTCTATATATGTATATGGCCTTATCTTAAGCCTTTGAGTTAAGATCCCAAGTTGGGTAGTTTATTAGTAGTAAGTGTGGCTATGGATTTACAAGGGGCTAAATTTGTCCCCTCCAAAACTCTGTTGTTATTGATTGATATGATGGTATTATGAAATATGGCTTTTAAAAGATAACTAGGTCATGGGGGCTTCTTCATTAGTGACACATAAAGACCATTATAAAGACAGCTTCACAATGTTTATGTAACTTATTTTAGATTACCCTTTTGACTCCACATTCAGAGGCAATAAGAAGTTTCTAGCTGGTCATAGTGTTGGTGAATTGATATTGGACTTCCTAGCCTCCATAACTGTTAGAAATAAGGTAATGTTTCTAACACATCACGCATTCTGTGCTATGTTGTTATGGCAGCACACAATGGACCACGACAGATGTTGATAAAGAACTTCCACTTGTCCTATGATAGATGCTGTTTATGTCAGAATTTGTCAAAGTAGACACATGCTAAATATTATTTAAACTTTTTCCTTATAAAATGATAAAAAACTGCCTATTTCATAAAATTTCATGAAAATTAATAACAAAATTATACATGGAAAATTCCGTGGTTAAAAGCAGTAAAGCTATTCTATGGATAAATATCTTTTTTTTTTTTTGGTGGTACTGGGGTTCCTGGAAGCCCTTCTACCTCCGGGCTACACTCCCAGACCTATTTTATATTTTCGAAACAGGGTCTCTTACGCCAGCGCGGCTGGCTTCAAACCTGCGCGATCCTCCTGTCTCCGCCTCCCAAGTGCGGGGATTACAAGCGTGAGCCACCACGCCCGGCTGGATAAATATCTTTTAGAAATGTTTACAGAGAAGTGAATTTGTGTGTACTACAAACAATAAATCAAAGAGTACTGTTTTGTTTCTATTGCTAATGTTTCATTTTGTGCATAATAAACAGAGTTCATTGAAGAGTCGTTTTTTAAACACATTCATGTACTGTAGTAAAGGAAGGCATATACCCTATATACCCTGTTCCTATAAACATGCTTACTCCTTTTTACAGGAGAGACTGTGTGTGTGTGTGTGTGTGTGTGTGTGTGTGTGTGTGTGTGTGTGTGTGTTGGAGGCAGAATTATACAGGAACTCTAATATCTACTGTTTTTCTATTAATCTTAAATTATTCTAAAAATGAATTGATAATATTTTAAGAATATTGAATATTGTAATCCTAGTATTTAGGAGGATGAGACAGGAGGATTGCAAGTTTGGTGATAGCCACAGCAATTTAACAAGACCCTCAGCAATTTAGTGAAATCCTGTTTTGAAATAAAAAAAATAAAAAGGGCTGGGGTATAGTTCAGAGGTAGAAAGTCACTGGTTTCAAACCCTATTACCAATAAATAAATAAGTAAATAAATAAATCATACATACATAAATACATAAAATAAAATCAAGTAAAACATTGATGAATAAAGTTGTAAAAACACTGTGGCCATGAAAGTCTTTATAGAATTGTGAGGATGTAGGATCCTTGGTTTATATCAAGACCTCTTTTGATGGCATAAATCTATTGACTATTCATCAGATGTTGGACATTTCAATTACTCAGGTATCTGTACACATAAAATATGAAAAATTTCTTCAGATTATCTTTATAGTCATATGTTATTAGAGATTTAAAGATTAAGGATATACATACACCTTTAATTCCAGGAAAGTATGATACTCTTAGAGATTATTTATTTTACTACCAAGAGATGTAAGACAGTATTTAGAAAAAAGGGTTTGAAATAACAGCTGGTACTTGGAAAATATTTTCAGAAAACTGTATAAATTATGTCGAATTACTCTTGGTAACAATGTTAGAGATGGGAATTAGTTCAGACTATGTTTGAAATGGCATAAGTAGATAAGGTTTATGGTTCAGAAAATATAGGATAAAATTATTTTGACAATAATAAGCAACAATAGATCATGTTGATAAAGATTGTGTGGTTTCTCAAAACTTAAGAAACAAGATTGTTCTTTGAGAAAATATATTTTCTGGTTTGTGTATTCATTTCCACTTTTTAATACTTTATTTAGGAAAAGGTATTAGAAT
This sequence comes from Muscardinus avellanarius, assembly GCF_963383645.1. Taxonomy (NCBI): domain Eukaryota; kingdom Metazoa; phylum Chordata; class Mammalia; order Rodentia; family Gliridae; genus Muscardinus; species Muscardinus avellanarius. The sequence goes on along the minus strand of NC_137791.1, from coordinate 61,815,677 downwards.
TCACAGTAAATAAATGCTTCATCATTTTGGCATTATCATTTATATAATTCATGTCATTTCAGCAGAAATTATATGTTCAGCAAATATCTGCGCTATGTCTCATGCAAACCTGGCACTTGTCTATGAGAAGAATAAGGTGCAGTAGATAAGACAGAAGAATGAATCATTCATTAAATAAAACCAAACATAATTTTGTGAAAGCATTTAAAAGAAATGATCAATTCTGATGACCAGGGATGGGTAGTATCAGGAAAAGCTTTGTTCTTTATGAACCAAGCTTTGAAAACTAGACAAGAAGTTCATGAGGAAGGAAGTTATGTGTGGGATAAGTACCAGTAGCTTCCACATAGACCTAGTCATCAGCAGTGAGGAGAAAGTAAATATAGTGGTATTATCATTTGCACCTTATACTTTGTACACTTCTACAGAGGATTTCAGTTGGCATTTTCTTCCTTCTATCAGTCAATGAGATCATATGGACAATTTGGACATATTTTTTCTAATAAATGATTTTTTGATGAGTTGTGAAAGTGAATATTTACATATCAAGTTATATCTAACATTTGAATTTCCATTTCAGATATATTCAGGGAAAAAATGATCTCAACTACACAAAACATGAAAAATGTAAAAGGAAGGCAAAAAAATAACCTGTGACAATGTCAAAATTCATTTTCAAGGAGATCCCTGCCATGTTAAGTGAAGAGTCGATGTGCATTTAAATCTCCCATACAAATGGATTGAAATGCATCAGGAGGGAAATCAATCTACATTATCTTAGTACTCTTAAAAGCATATGTAAATTAAAATACATCATATAGCCAGTTCCAATTTTATTGACAGTTCTTACTGCCTCTCAGGGATTTTGATGTTTAAATATTTTAGCAGCTATACTGGTTAATGTTTCAGTTAAAAAAATCACTGTTTTTTGAAATCTACCAAAACCAGCAGTGAAAACCAAAGCCATACAACAAAGTTTCTATTAAGATTTATTTTTCTTACAGTATATATTGGCATTCCGCCTTTTGCTTGCATGGGATATTAGTCCTATAGTAAGTGTGTGTGTGTGTGTGTGTGTGTGTGTGTGTGTGTGTGTGTAAGAGAGAGATAACTAATGAATAATGAGGTCATCTTTTGTATCTGGCATATTGTTTCAAAAGATTTTATGATGTTTTTCATATATCAGTTAAAATGAAAATTAGCTTAAATAATATCTAAGTTTCAAGTGGGCATTATAAAACATTCTCAATATTTTTTATACTTTATACAATATTTTTATACTTTATTATATGTATAGATCTAAATTTATACTAAATAAAATTGTGTGAAGAGAAGATGATCTTCATTTTTTTGAGGAGAAGAAAATTTTTGAGGTGCTATTAGAAGTAGATATACTAAGATCTCTTGGAGTTTATTTTAGTTTAAGAAGTTATGTGTATGGAATTTTAACCTTACCTTCGCAATGCTGGCTTAAGAAAAGAAAAAATTTCCTTAATGTAAAAATTTTAAAAATTTAAAATTCCTAGGGGAACGAATGAGTGAAAATTAGCATAAAATTATAAAATTGGGGGAAAAACTCTTCAGCGTTTTTTTAGGCAAACCACCACATTTTAAAAAAATATTAAACTGATTGTTTTTTAATTTTAGAAGAAGCTCATTTTCATCAAAGAATGAAAAATTTATGCTTCTTTTTTTTTTTTATTCTCACTTGGTCCAGAGGAAGTAATGTTTCCAGCATATACATCCAGACTTTAAATTCACCCAAAAACCTAACACCACTTTCTAGTAAGATAGACACATATGAATAGAAGAAGAAATGGGCTGCAATCTTAAGAACATGTAATGTCTAAATAAATAGATGGCATTCATTCATTATTCGTTCTGACTGGAGAGTATCAGAGTCATAAGCACAACATTCTGTGTTCTAAAATAAAAAAAAAAAAAGAGCAAGACTCTGAACTGCAGCTGATACTGTTTTATGGATGATTTTCACTTGTTATTTGAAAAAGTTGTTTAAAAATAAAAACAAAAACAACCCCCCAAAAAACCAGAAACAAAGCACAAAAGACTATGGAAATCCTTCCTTTTAGAAATCTTTCCATAGTTTTGTAATCCATTTGTCTGTTGATGGACATCTTGGCTGGTTCCATTGTTTGGCAATTTTGATTTGTGTGGCTATGAACATAGATACACATTCTTCCTGTTAACAAAGCTCTACTTTCATGTAGACTGTGAAGGAATTAGTATGGTTAGAAAGAATGCAGAAAACTGAGCAAAAAGGTTCTTCACTAGCATACATTGTTTAGCCAGGTGTGGTGGCACAGGCTTGTCATCCCAGCATTCGGGAGGCTGAGACAGGAGGATCACAGTTCACGGCCAACCTCAGCTACTTAGGTCCATTGCAAATCAGTGAGACCCTGTTTCAAAATAAAGAATAAAAAATAGGGTTAGGGGTGTAGCTTGGAGGTAGAATGTCCTTGGGTTCCATTCCCGTACCAAAAAAAAAAAAAAAGAATACAGTCTATAAATCTCTAGGACATTTTCCTAAGTGCCTGCCTTTGTTAAGAAGAGTATGCTGAAAGTCTCAGTATGGAGAAGGTCTTCTATTACTGACAGCTCAAGAAATAAAGTAACAGATTCTATGTCAGTTTAGTACTTGCTCTGTTTTACATTTCTGAATGTTTTAAATCCCAGAAATGTAGATGTAATTGAGTGGAGAATACATTTAGAAAATATTTTTTATATATACTGGAGAGAGTATGAGAAATCAAATGGTCAAGGGTTGTAGCTTTCTGGTAGTGTAGTCCTCCTGCTCACTCAGTAATCGCAGGTTCTCCAAGTTAGTTCCTTGTAATATTGATGGGGTAATAAATACTCTGTCTCGATGCTTGTTATTTAATTGAAATATAAACCATGTGTTCTTTAAAGGGATTTTTTTAAGATGGTGTAGTGGCTCATGCTTATAATTCTATCTACTGGGGTGGTTGAGACAGGAGGGTTGAAAATTCGAGACCAGCTTGGGAAATTTAGTGAAACTCTTGTCTCAAAAAATAATTAAATAAATAAAAGAGCTAGGATGTAGCTCAGTGGTAGATCACCCCAGGATTCAGTCCTCAGTAATACACACACACACACACACACACACACACACACACATTAATGGAAATGCAAATGGCTAACAGATGACACTTCTTGTATCCTCAAACATCTTCATGCTTTAAGTCCTTCCCCTATCCTTGGACATGTGGACACTGAGTCCTCCGGTCCTCTCACATGGCCCTGTTTAGCACCAGGATCTGCCTACAGGCTCTAATGCTGCAGTTCAACATCCTTGAGTTGCAGCACTGATGAAGGCTGATTGGGCTGCCTGAGAGCCTGACCCATCTTCCTCCTCTTCAGCCTCCTAGACCTTCCCATGAGGAAGGCAATTGTGTATAGTGCTAGAGAATAAATGTGTTCTGGAACATAACAGGTGCCCAAAATGCTGTTTTTTTTTAAAGTAAATGAATAAACTCAAATTATTACATGATAAAGTAATTATGTAAAATTTTAGTAAATATACTTTAAAATATGATACTTTCAGTAGGAATACTTTTTAAATAAAATGTTACCTTAATTAGAAATAATCATTTTTTTTAAAAAATCACAATTTTTGCTTTAAAATATGAGAGAAGAGCTAATATTTGTCTTGCACAATTACGAATCTGGTTTTCTGTGGAAGACAATCACTCATGCTCTGAGTCATCCACAGCTCCTTTTGGACTCAGTTCTAACACTAATTTTTTGAACCTAACTAGTTACTTTACCACATTATATACTTTTGTCAGTACAGTGATCATACTATAGGCCCAAATCATAAGATATTTCTAAATATTATATTACACATTAAAATACTAAACATTCAGTAAATTCTACTTACTGTTTCATTCTTCCTGAATTCTTCATTTGATTCCCTTCCTCTTACAGCCTACTTGCACAGGTTATACCCATATCTTTGATTATTTTACCAAGTTTTCTAGTTTTAAGTACCAGAAGTACACAGAGTTCTCAAATTTCTGTCTTCATTCATAAACCACCTCTGCACTTCAGACATATTTACTATATTCTTGTGTCCTAAATAAAACTCCTATTTTTCACCTATTTCCCCAAATTTTGCTCTTCCTATTCTTATTCATTTCAGAATGAGATAAGCTTATTCATTTGATTGTTAAGGGTTAATAACTTGGGGTTACACTGGGTCCCTTTTTGATTTTTGTTTTATATCTCATCCCTTGAAAAATTCTGTGGGCCCTAGAAGTATAGACTTAAGCCCCTAACAGATGATCAGCGGACCCACTTTTTAGGACTATTCCAGGCATTTTAAAGAGATCTATAATTTCAAAATTAGTGTGTGTGTGTGTGTGTGTGTGTGTGTGTGTGTGTGTTACTAAGGATTGAACATTGAACCCAGGGGCATTCTACTAGGCTACACGCCCAACTCCTCTTTTTAATTTAATTTATTTTTTAAAATCAGAGTCTAGCTAGGCTGCTGAGAGTCTCTTTACGTTTTTGAGGCTATCCTGAAACCTGTGATCATCCTGTCTCAGCCTCCTAAGTACTGCAATTACAGGCATGTGGAACATGCCTGGCATCAAAACTATTTTCTAAAAAATGCAAAGACATTAAAATTTTATTGTTTTATTTTCTAAAGCATTTAATCATAGCCTTTCTATGACAATCTGGCATAGATTCTCTCACAAAATGTATGAAATATATGTTACTGAATAATATGTTAAAATATTACTCAGTATTCTGAACCTATTGTAGACTACATAGTAAGTTAGGTAAACTGATTTCCAGAACCAGGCTGTTTACCATAAACGAATCCATAGATTACTAAATTCAGTGATACTGCCCCTGGTAAGCACACTGGAATGATCCAGGTGAAGGTGGTGGTAGCCTTTGGCTCAGTTGGGAGCACTGGATAAAAATAAGAGAAACATGGAAGCTCCCAGGGTCAATTGGCAATTGTTTTTCAGAAAAGGAGGCTGTAATACAATGTTTGGGAATCTACACAGTCTATAAAGTAGAATATTTTACTTAAAAGTTTCCTTGATGTTGAACCTTTGATAAGTTTCTAATGTTTCCTTTTATAATGTCTTAATATGAGCCCTTTTGCATAAAATTTTGCCTTGATTTTTTCAGTAAGTACAGATAATGGACTTTTGGAACAAGAAGGTGTCCATCATTTTAATTTTAAGAATGTATTTGGAAAACTATATGACAAAAGGATTAGATAAAATTATAGGCTAAGAACTGCACATAAGATCCAAATCTTTTACCATATTGTCTTTAGGACTGTTATCCTTTTCAAATTTTGGTATTTAATTAGTCAAAAATTTATAATTTCCAAATTTTCACTCAGAACCGTGGTTGCTTATTTCTATTTTAAATGTTATTTATTTTTTATATCTGTCATATTATTCTTATCCCCATCTTACTTTATCCCTAGTGATGGCAGATCATACTTGCAATTCCTCATTTATTTCTCTTCATTTTGATCTTTTAAATTAAGTTTGATGTTTTTTTTCGATATGTATTTTTCATTTCTATGTGGAACATATTGAAAATGGCATACATTTAGACTCTGCTTGGTGCTCTCTCCCCCTTTCCTCTTCCTCCCTCCCAACAATGTGTGTTCAGGTTAATCATACTACATTCATACTTTTACACATATTCAGATGTAGCTCCTCCATTAATCAGCCTCAGCCTTCTTCCTCTCCTATCCTTCCATTCTAGCTTCGCTGTGATTCCCCTGCATTTTCTGGAGTCCCTCTGTTATCCCTAATACTCCCTAGTTTGTGCATATTAGAGAAAACATATGTCCCTTCTCTTTCTGTGCTTGGATGATCTCACTTAACATAATGTTTGTTTTATATAAAATATTATTTCAAATGTTTTATAAACATAATAGTGTAATTTCTACTAGCCATTAGTATTTCAATAATTCTACCCTTCACTATTTTTTAATTGGCAAGATTGGTTTTGAACCCTTGCCTGCCCCTAACTATTCTTAGACACTGGGAAATGAGGCCATAATATTTATAAGGCAGATAGCTTCACAATGCTGAAAAAAATTCCAAAACTTTATAATATTTTGGGGCTGCACTGGGACAACCACAACCAATAAAACCTAAGAGAATTAAAGAATTTTAAAAAGATAACATTTGACTTTATTCTTAAAGGAGAAGGAGGAATTGTTGGGCTGAGAGGTAAAGTAAGAGTCTCATTAGACGCAGAGAGAACAGTTTGGGTAAAAGAACAGAGAAATACAGTGGAGCAGAAGGTACTGGGGTTCAGAGAGTACGCTGCTGTAAGGAGGAAGGGGAAAGAAGGATGAGTTTGTGAAGCCAGGACACGTGGTTTGAGGAAGTGAGTATTCCAGGCTAGGCAGGATATACTTTATCCTCTATGTGGGTAGGGACTGGGTAAAGATTATCTACATAAGAATGTGCTATGATTAAACTTGGTTTAAAGGAGTTCATACAATTTTAGAGATCCACCACACTGTCTCGCCTACTTAGTCTTTCTTCCCAAATCTGGCCCCTCTCTTTGGTCTTCCAGCTTTCTTATGAAATAGACATGTGGTTAATATTGGCCTCTGTGTGATTATAAATTTTACCTCCGTAGTCTGAAGCCATGTCAGGTTTATGAGCTTTCTCTTTTATTTTGATCTCTTAATATGAACAAAAGCAATTTTGACCCTTAAATCCATTATAAAAAGAGCATTAGGAATATCTAAATAAAATAAAAGCACTACAGTTCACCAAAATTCACTGAGCTTTTAGTACTACAAAAAGGAAAAATATAGTAAATTTCTATGTGTGAAAATAGAAAGTAACTTACTAATATTTGTCAGGTAACTTTTTGCTGAATTTTGTAAGCTTCTGTTAATTTATTAAAATAATAGATTAAGTAATAATTTTGGGGGGGTTTAGTAGTGGGGATGGGACCCTTCTGCCTCGGGGCTACACTCCCAGACCTATTTTTTTATTTTTTATTTGGCAACAGGGTTTCTTAAGCCAGCAAGCCTGGCTTCGAACTTGCGAGATCCTCTTGTCTCTGCCTCCCAACAGCGGGGATTACAAGTGTGTGCCACCACCACGCCTGACTAGATTAAATAATTATTTTTAAAATATTTTTTTTGTTGTTGTTGACAGTAGGCCATGCAACTAAAAATTAATTTAGTTCTTTTTTTTTTTGGGTCTGGGGATGGAACCCAGGGGTATTCGACCTCCCAGCTACACTCCCTGCCCTGTGTTTTATTCTTTATTTTGAAACAGGGTCTCACTAAGTTGCAGAGGCCCTCACTAAGTAGTAGCTGAGGCTGTCAGCGAACCATGATCCTCTGGTCTCAGCCTCCCAAATGCTGGGATTACAAGTGTGTGCCACCATGTCCAGCTTGAAAACTAATTTAGTTCTTATAAAAATAAAAAATAAGATATTAGAATTAGAATGCATATTTCTTCAGGAGAAGCTTTATTTATGGAGGAAATTTTATCTCCTAAAATTTATGTCCTCTGATTATTATCTATTGAGGAAGAAACTGGAAAAATCAATTCCACCGTAGTCCTTTAATGTTGGTACATTATATGGATATTTATCTTTTGAATAACATCATAAAGGAATAATTAATTGCAATAATCTAGCCTACCATTGGTAAGTAAAAATATATTTTGGCTTATAGTTATGTTTATAATTTGTGAAATTTTTGTAGAACGTTTATTGATTTCAAATTAACTTTTTAATATTTGTGCTGATTTATGTATATCGTCAACATGGTAGCATTTTAAATTCTGAAGTGTTTTCTTCTAGAAATCTCTAATTTATGGCTGCATAACATAATAAAAATAAATTTAAGAGAATTAAAGCTTATTATTGAGTAGAAGATGATAGAGATGGACATACATAAAGTATTTGTTTTTGCATGCTTTTAAAGAGCATAGATTGTAGAATAGGAATATGGCTCAATACTGGAGAACTTGCCTTGCAAGTGTGAGGTGTTGGGATTGATCTCAGTAACCTCCACCCCCTAAAATGAGCATAGGTTTTTTTTATTTTTAACCTACACATATTCAATATTAAAGTGTGGAAAATATGAACTAGTCAAATGCAAAACTATATTAATTTCATTTATTTCTGCTTTCTTCAGTTTAAATGGAACATGACTATTATAAATTCCAGACATATTTCAATACCACTTGTATTTCATACCTGAAAGCAGGTTTTAATAAGAGCTTATAGGTATAAGAAAATTGGAAATCTTCTGAATTTTAGTCTTCAGTGTTTTATATATACAAGTGTAACCTTGTCATATAAGCAATTAAAATAAGATTGATTTATAAGAATCAATTTTTAACTCTTAGTTTAGTATTTTTATACAATGAAATGATTTATCTGACACAATTGCATACATATTAACAAAATTATGTATCGTAAATATGCATTGTAAATAATTGCTCATACATACAGTGAGAAATAGTTATCTCTCCTTGGTGAGTTTTATATCCATGACTTCAATAAACCATTAATTGAATATATTCAGAAGAAAATCATATCTATACTGAATATGTACATACATTTTTCTTCATCACTATCCTTAACCAATACTTATTCATAATACTTATTACAACATAATTTTTTATACTAGCTATTAAATTTAATCTAGTGATGATTTAAAGTTAACTGGAGGATGTGCCTGTGTTACATGGAAAATGTGCTATTTTTACATGATGAAGGTGAGCATCTGAAGATTTTGGTATCTTATGGTAATCTTGGTATCAAACTTTTATGGATATACCAGTATACCTGTATATGAAAATAGATAATATACTTGTAGTTTTTTATATACTATCGTTTTAGCCTCATAACCAAGGAAAATACTAGTTCATATGATGAAAGTCTCAAAATTAGAAACATGAAGAGAAATAAGTTCTCATTTTTTGTGTGTGGTACTGGGGGTGGAACCCAGGGACTTTTCTACCTCCAGGCTATACTTCCAGACCTATTTTATATTTTATTTGGAAAAAGTTGTTGAGAGCCTCACTAAGTTGTTGAACCTGTATCATCCTCCTGTCTCAGCCTCTCAAGCACTGGGATTACAAGCGTGTGCCACCGCACCCAACTAAGTTCTCATTTTATGTTAGATTTGATTATACTCAACAAATACACACATCCATGAATATCAATATATGTTAATGTGTACACATAAAATCCACATGGTGAATAACATATATCTAGATATATATTTTGGTCTTTTATTGATAATTAACACTTATCAATATGGATAGAGATAATATAATGGGAGATACAGAAATTAGAAGCAGAACATTTAATTACACTTTTTTCTTTTCAGTTGGATATCCTTAGAAAATTGGTTAATACCCCATTTGGCTTTTTCATTCAATGGACATAATAAAAGCAAACTTGCTATTGTAGGGAAAATTTGAGATAATTCATATTATGTAGTCAATACAGCAATTTCTTGAAATTTGATTATTACTAAAACCACATCAAAGACTTAAGTCATTAAGTGAGAATAATTCATCCCAAAATACATATATACATATATAATAAAATGTTAGCTCCTGCCTCCATGAAATTTAAATTCTAGAAAAAATGAAAGATTTTTGGGAAATTTTAATATATGTGTACATATTCACATAATCTATACAAACATGTAATTATAATATTTGAGAAGACTAAATTTTCGTAGAATGATTTTGGAGCGGATATTATGCTGGTAATAAGATTATTATGGGGAAATTATCAACTGACTAAGTCTAGAGGGAAGGGAGGTTGGAGGTAATCATAAAGCTATTATTAACACAGTGAAATTGCTCACATTGTGTCCTAGACTCTATGGAATTTCTCATCTTCTTTCTCCCTTTGAGATTTAGGAAAAGTAGGATGGAATTTTATGACACAATTATGAAAAGTAAGAGTTGCTTAAAAAGTCAGTGTTCATCCAAAACACAATATAGGGCCATGGCCAGAGAAAGCTGTCTTTGTTTTTTTAATAATACTGCCATTCTTTGTTCTTTTCTAGCATGTCAAAGATAGGACAAGATAAGTAACTGTGAAACTAGAGTGTAGCCATTTAAATCATGGACCCTGGGTAACCTTCATAACAATTTTGCAAATCTGGCATTTTCCTTAAGGCTATTTAGTATAACTTATCAATAATGCTACATTGTTCAAATTCCTATAGAATCTTTACCATCCATTATTTAATTAGGAGAGGAATCTTGGCCTCTGTTTGCTCATATTTGTACCTTATTTTTAATAAAAATCAAATGACGAGGAAGCTGCCCTTGCTCTGGTGTCATCTTCTGTGATGGAAGGTTAGAATTATTAAAGACATTCTTATACTACTGCCCCCTGTGTTTAATATTATGTTGTCAAAAATACAGCTTTCATAATCCAATAAAATAGTCTATATGCCAAAAACTGAATTTGAATATTAAAAACCTGTGTTTCCTCTACATGTACTATTTTAAAATGTTCATTCAACAAGAATGAAAACTTATAATTTCAGTATTTGGGAGGCTGAGACAGGAGGATTGCAGGTTTGTGGCTAGACTTAGCAACTTAGCAATTCCTTCTAATATTTAATGATATCCTGTTTAAATATAAAAATAAAATAAGGCTGAGGATATAGCTCAGAAGTACAATTCCATGTGTTCAATCCCCAATAACACACACACACACACACACACACACACACACACACACACACACACACACACACTCACAGATGCACAGGTGAGAGAGAGAGAGAACGAGAGAACATTGATGGTTGATGGGCAGGTATAGTTGCTTAACCAATACTATGTGAAAATTCTTACTGTTGTAATCCAAAACAATGATCCAAAAAAAAAAAAAAAAGGAAGGAAAATTTATTTGTTCACAGTTTTAGGGAATTTCAGGGTTCAGTCCATGTGAAGCTGGAGCCTGTGGAGCTCAGGGCATGGCAGTGGGAAACAGAGAGAGGGAAAACCAGGGCTCTGCTCTCACATCACAGAGGCCTGGAGAAAGAGCACACAAAAGGAGCCAGACAAAAGCACAGTCTCTAAGTCCACACCCCTAAGGACCCACCTTCCCCAGCCTCACTCCACATGCCTGGGTTACTACCCAGTAAGTATTTTATAATGGATTTATCCACTGATGATATTACAACCCTTATAACTTAATTATATCAGCTCTGAACACTAATCCTTGAGCTCTTGAGACATTCTACATCTAACAATAACAAATATGAAACTGAAAATTAAAAGAATACATATTCTGTTAAGCCTCATTTCTCAAACCTAACAAATTAATTTACAGTGAGTGCATTACATTTATAATAATAGAATTTTACATTCTATGCAGTTCCAACTAGAGGGTTACAGACACTATTCATTGTGAAGCTACTCACTGATTAATGATCATTAGAGATAAAAATCATCTTTTAAGAAAAAACTCAGTTATTTAATAGTCATTTATAAAAATTTACTTAGAAGAAATATGGGCAAGACTTGTGTTCCCTGTCCTGAAGGAGTGAGCCTGAAGAGAGAACTATTAATCTTCAGCTTCATATGGCATGGATTATAGCTCAGTGCACACAAATCTCACAAAACTCTATTATTGAAGGCATAGGTCTTAGCCTTGTTTTCATACCAAGAGTCTAAAACTTCATGAATCCATACAAGTTATTTCTCCTGTCAAAGTATTTGAATATTAACCTGTCATATTGAAGTACCTTTCAAAGATTGGTATTTCCTTTGGGCAGAGAGCAGCAGGTTTTCAGAAATTGACTTTGCAATATATGTCTAAGAGAAAATTTGCAGGTGGGGTTATTATGTCAAGATGATTGCAAATTGGAAACTTTCAGTTCTACCTGACATGTGAATTCAGTTATGCTTTTATCTTATTTCCTTGTATTTAATTTCTAGACATTGCAGTGACATAGAATGTGGATTTTGTTTCCATACTATCATCCAGGAAGGCTAATGGAGACCAGGGGGGGGGGAGAGAATGCTCAAGCATGAGAGGGAGGGAAGGAGGGAGGGAGGGAGGGAGAGAGAGAGAGGAGTGCAATGCAAGAAATGATTCTTCTGAATTGAGAGATTCCTTAGCAAGCAATCAAAAGTTTGTGTTTCTTCAAATCATTCATCTGTGGGGAGAAAGCTAGAGTTGGTGACAGGTTTGGTGTTGGTGTCATCATTATGGTGTTAGTTCCCTTCCACTCCCTCTCAGATGGCATGGTGCTCTTGGGGTAATGATGGGCTGTTAAAATTACTTGTCATCTTTGGTTGAATGTATAGATGGTTGCTCTGTGTTCTGATTGATTTATGTGTTTCTGTAGATATTTATTTTACTCATTAAGTTAGAATCCTGTGTCACTCAAGGTTGACTCGTGATGGAAATTTAACATATGATTATGAACTGAGAACTTGGGGGCTCTTGGATGAAATATAAACAACTCATCTTTGCATTTACAGCTCTGAATAAGTTGGCCCCATGTACTTATGCAATTGTTCTTTCTGATTTTCACAAATTAATTCATAGGAAGTACATTTGAAGAGGGCAGAGGGAAGACAATTTGGATTTTTGGCGACTCAGAATCTGTTCCAATGATAGCACAGGATGCCCAAATTAAAGCCACTAGTTACAATATGTTTGAGTTTTTTGTATTATTTTAGTCATTTGAAACTATACATTTTACATATTTCTTTTTATATGCAATTCATATGTAAAATTTTGAAGAGTGAGCAAGTTTTTCTAGGAGTTAATTGAGTAATTTATTAATTTCTTAAAAGTGAGGATGAACATTATGTAGATTATATTACTCTTTGTACTTTTCCAAAGTAAAGTTCATTAAATAACTGTCAGTATTATAGAACTGAAGATTAATCAATTATGTCTCATAACCTGGGAGAGAATCTTCCTCTATCAAATGTAATATGTTCATAAAATAACTTTAATTATTTAGATATTTGTTCTGCACAGACCAAAAAGTAGGACATGCAAGAAAAGAGACAAGAAAAGGAAGGAAAAGAAAGGTGAAAAGAAAACAGTTAATTTGTCATAACTTTTACTATCTTATGTTTGATGAAAAAGGAGATACAGTAAGAAGAAATGATAAATATATCTGTATCACATGATTTTAAAATTTTATTTTTGCATGCTATTGATACATTATTTTATGCCGGGCATGGTGGCGTACGCTTGTAATCCCCGCGCTTGGGAACCAGAGACAGGAGGATCACGCAGGTTTGAAGCCAGCTGTGCTGGCTTAAGAGACTCTGTTTCCAAATTTAAAAAATATAAAAATAGGACTGGGAGTGTAGCTCGGAGGTAGAAGGGTTTTCAGGAACCCCAGTACCACCAAAAATAAATAAATAAATAAATATAAAATGATACATTATTTTGAGGTACAGGATGATAGAGGCATACATCTTGCATTTACCCTTTCCCAATTTCCACCCTATAGTATGATTTCTTTTCTTTTCTTTCTTTTTTTTTTTTTTTTTTTTTTTTTGTTTGCGGGTCTGGGGATGGAACCCAGGGCCATTTGACCTCCGAGCTACACCCCCTGCCCTATTTATTTATTCCTTATTTTGAAACTGGCCCTCACTGAGTTGCAAAGGGCCTCACTAAGTAGCTGAGGTTGTCCGCAAACCGCGATTCTACGGTCTCAGCCTCCTGAATGCTGGGATTACAAGCGTGTGCCACCACGCCCAGCTATAGTATGATTTTTTTTGGGGGGGGGGTGGTACTGGGGTTCCTAGAAAAACCCTTCCAGACCTTTTATTTATTTATTTATTTATTTATTTATTTATTTATGTATTTATTTATTTACATTTTTATATGGAAACAGGTCTCTTAAGCCAGCGTGGCTGGCTTTAAACCTGTGCAATCCTCCTGTCTTTGCCTCCCAAGCATGGGGATTACAAGTGTGCGCCACCACACCCGGCTATAGTATGATTTTTAACAAAAAGATTTAACTCTTAGAAAAAGACACCTTGTTTTTTGTTTATTAATTATATTTAATGTGGTACAGAAAATAGATATAATTTCTTTGAGATATTTTAAAAGAAAAATTGAAATTTACCAAAATTCATTTTATTACAAGAGATTGATTAGAACATCTGCTACCTTTCTGACTATTGAAAATAAAATGCTAAAAATTTCTGAAAGAAGCAGGGATTTCTGTTTCATTTATCTTCAGAGCCTAGGATATAGTTGGCTCAAGAATGGACTTAAGTAGTCTTTAAGTAAATTCTGCTGTTTAATTAAATTACATGGAATAAATATGTAAAGTGACTAGTTATATTAAATAGTTATATCATTTTATAAATTCCATGCAGATTAAAGGCTACAACCTGAATTTTCAACCTCTTTTCTATTGTTTTGTATGTCTTTAAGATTAGTATGAAAAACAGGAAAACACTTAGCTAAAGTAATACTTCTAAACAAAGAGCCCTTTGCTTGATTGGACTAAGGTAAATAAATGAGTTGATCATAACATTCAACACACATTGAAATTAGGTATTATTGTGTCTAATAAATGGCAATATCTGTTGGAAATTATATTCAACTCTAGTTTTATTTATATGTAATTGCATGGAACATTTTTTCCATAATTTCAGAAGATTACTTGATTACTTTTAAAAGATAAAAATATTCATTTTTAATTGGCCTTTATTCTTATTTCCTTTAAAAATCCAGGTAGAATAAACTTATTAGCAATATATAATTTTGACGTATTTGTCAAAGAACAATGACAATAAAATGCATTTTGTTAAAATCTCCTTTCCCTTGAGGACATTGACTATTGCTTATGAGGAGTACTTTGCAATTTTTTTTATATTCTCATATATCAAGCACCTTATTTTTCTCCTTTTTATTTTTTGTTATACTATACTAAATTCTAGTATATCAAATTATAGCTACCTTCAGTTAAGCATTATTTAAAAATTATTCTTGTCATGAATGTTTTCCCAGAATGATACAACTATGATTTCATCTTATGATTGGAAAATTCAGAAAATATTATTTTGAGTCATAGAGCAGACACTTATTTGTCTCTACTTGCTGTAGCAAAATTGCTCCAAGGATAGCTCCAGGGCTCTTTCTAAATTTGAAATTAGAAACTTAAACAGGAAAGTCAGCACATTTATTATCAGACTTTTTTTTTCTCTTGGTGAACTGACTGTGAGTGTGTATATGTGCTGTGTGCCTATGCGCATATGTATTTACACATGTGTATTTTAATGTTTATATTATTACTCAAATTATTGAAGCCAGACAGAGCTGAATGTCCAGAATAGACATTTGGCAGGAATATTTAGAATGGGAGATGGTAGCAATAAGGAGGAGTATAACCTCAGTCATTAGGTTGGAATTAGGACCTAAACTTGGTTATCTTTTTATTTAATTACTAATACCAATAATAAGTAAAATATTAGTAAGATTTTAGCCTTCTGCCTAAAACTAGTCATTCTGTTAGTTTGTATGGCTGCCATAACAAAACAGCATAGGTGAGGTGACATAAACAGCAGAGATTCATTTTCTTACAGTTCTGGAGCTAGACCTTGAAGGACTAGGCAGGGATGGCTTTTCCTGGGTGGACATGGTTTGTCTCTGTGTTTCACAGGTTTTTCTGATATGTCAGTGTCCTAGTGTCTCCTTTTAAGGACAGTGGTTACATTGGTTTAGAACTGACCCTAGTAACTTTACTTGAATTTAAATTACTTCTTTAAATTGCCTGTCTTCAAATATAGTCAATTTCTGAGGTACTGGAAGCTAATATTTTAATATATGAATGTTGGGGCATGTACATTTTACCCATAATAACCATCAGGTATTAGTTTAACATTTTTAATATATCAATATAGTTAACACATAATTAACAAATCCCATGGGATATTTTAGAAAGCCATTGGCTATATCAGTTTGTATTTCAAGTTATAAGGATACATTTTTGCTGTCCCAAATATACTAAAATGTTTAATTTATAATAACAAAATATAACCAGGCATGGTGGCACATGCTTGTAATACCATTACTTGAGAAGCTGAGACAGGAGGATTGCAGAATCCTGGCCAGCCTCAGCTACTAGTAAGGCCCTTCATAACTTAGTGAGACCCTGCTTCAAAATAAAGAATTAAAGAATAGGGCTGGGGGGGGTATAACTCAGAGGTTGAATGCCCCTGGGATAAATCCCCAGTACTGCAAATAATAATTAATAATAATAATAATAATAATAATAATAATGTTTACCTTACAAAGAGAATTCATACTATTTTCTATTTTTATGCACTGGAATTTTAAAATTTATGCTAGTAAATTTTATACAATGAAATATTTATGGAAGGAACCATTCAGAAGTGGAGACAAAGAGAAAAATGATATTAAGTTGATTAGCAACATGCAGTTTCAAAAAAACAAATTTTATAATAAATCTGATAACTATCCACACATCATAAAGTGAAAGGGTTCTACTGATGTTGATGCACAGCATCAAAAGTCCCAAATTTTGCTTTTATGAGATAAGCCTGCCTAAATTTAATTTTTACTTTTACATTTTATAATTTTTCCATTTCCCAGGATATAATTATTTTCATGTCCTTTCTATATTTTTCTCTAAAATATAAAATAAGTTTTTTTTTTTTTTGGTGGTACTGGGGTTCCTGGAAACCCTTCTACCTCCAGGATACACTCCCAGACCTATTTTATGCTTTTTGTTTTTGTTAATTTGGAAACAGCGTCTCTTAAGCCAATGCGGCTGGCTTCGAAACTGCGTGATCCTCCTGCCTCCGCCTCCCAAGTGCGGGGATTGCAAGCGTGCGGCACCACGCCTGGCTAAAATAAGTGTATATCTCAGCATATTAACATCCTAATATAATTCCTTCCCATTAAAAAAAAAAGTCTCTAGATTTTTATCTTTAAACAACAAGGTTGTATAGATAATTTTAAAATTAAAATTGCTCCTAATTAGTTTGAAAAACTTTGCTTCCTTCTTTTGCAAATTCTTCCCTATCCGTTTGTACTTTCACTCCAGTTCTTGTTTCTGTGATATACTGAGCATTGTATTTCTTCTTAGTAAGGACACACATGAATGTAGATCGTGACTCTGCACCCGACTTTCTTTTTCCTTTCCTTAAAGATTTCCAGGGATGGAAATCCCTCACCTTTCCGCAGTTCTTCGATTTCATTGTGTTGTGAGTCATCTCAAATGATCTCGTTCCTGTCCTTAAGCATTGCCCAGGCAATCCATGAAAATATCAAAGCTGATCATGTTGCTTCTTTATTTACGTATCTACAGAGATCCCTATTAACTCAGGACCAAGTAATACTGCTTCAAAATTTCTAAGATCTTTAAGGTATTGGCAATAATTTTTATCTCCAGATGCTCCTTTCTCAACTTCATATGTCTTGTCTAAGCCCCAACCACAATGAATTATTTGCATGTTTAAGGTGTATAACATTTTCTTCCATCTCCTTTTTTTTTTGGAGGTACTGGGGTTCCTGGAAGCCCTTAATCCTGGGCTACACTCCCAGACCCTATATATATATATATATTTTTTTTTTTGAAACAGGGTCTCCTAAGCCAGCGAGGCTGGCTCGGAACCAGCGCAATCCTCCTGTCTCCACCTCCCAATCTCCTTTTTTTGGCTAGCATGTGTTCCCACATACCTGGCTTCATTATTTTTTTAGTCTTTCATTCATATTACAAATACTACCAGGGTCCTCTCTGTGCCTCTTGTGCACAGTCTGAATGAACAAGACAAAGCAGCCTACATATATATATATATATATATATATATATATATATATATATATATATATATATATTTTTTTTTTTTTTTGCAGTACTGGATATTGAACCCATGGACATTCTACCTCTGAGCTACACTCCAGCCCTGCTTTTATTCTTTATTTTGGCACAAGCTCTCACTGAATCGCAAAGGGACTCACTAAGTAGTTGCTGTATTTGCCCACAAACCTCGATCCTCCTGCCTCAGTCTCCCAAAGGCTGGGATTACAAGCATGAGCCACCATGCCCGGTTAGCAGCCTACTTTTCTAATCCTGTTGATTACTAACCTGACTGACTTCTAGGACTGTCTTTACTGTAGGCTATCACCCTCCAGTACACTTTAATTTATTGCAAGAAAAATATTTCCTCTCTTACCTCCATTGGTCCAGTATTGCACTGCTTGGATATGATTTGGCTCAGTGAAGGTTACAATGGAATGAATATGTGTGCCTGCTTTTGCTCAATGTATGTTATTTATAATCACGATGCAATGACTTGTATCTTATCTGCTCATTTTTATATTCTCCTTTCAATTCTGAACAGAGACTATTTCTTTAAGATCTTCAGAATTAAAAATGTGAATTCAAAGGGAATTTTTAAAAGCTTACTAAAATGAGTGTTTAATAACAAAATGTCATATTGACTGGTGTGTTTATCAAACAAAGAAACAGAACCAGTAGGAAATATAAGAGGCCTTTGTTTTGGTGGAGTTTTTTGTTTGTTTTTTGCTTTGTTTTGTTTTGCTTTTGTGGGTCTGGGGATTGATTCCAGGAATATTCTATCTCAGGGTTGATCCTCCTGGCTTATCCTCGCACACACTGTAAGCAGAGGATTGTCTTGTGTGATAATGGAGACGGGCTAGGCCACCCCAGATTTGCAGAGCTGACCATATCAGGGGCTGGAACTTTTCATATGGGTGGGAATTTTTATATTCATCAGGAATCATTCACTCTACTCGTAACCTTTTTCAACTGATTGATCCAGGCTCCCAATAGTCTACTTATCTAAAGAGAATCAAATATGGAATTTACCCATATATAAAAATACTTTCACAGCATCACCTAGATTAGTATTTAAATAATTGAAGTCTGCAGCCTAGACAAGTTAATATATCAAAAACCATCAAAAGTGGTTATAAATAACATTTGCTAACATTTTAAAAGCTCGATTTCTCTGACATTATACTAAGCACTTTACATGCATTAATTCTTAAATCATCACAGCAATCCTAGATAAAGATATAATTCATAAGATACAGATGAAGGCAATCTCAGTGAAAGGTAAATTTGGTTTGAGAATCTATTCCAATAGAATATGAGTTCAATCGAAAAACTTGTCTCTTGATATTTGTACTAAAATATACTAAAATCAAGTCAAAATATTTTATTAGTTAACAGGAAATTGTTCTGTCATATACGCTAAAAGGGAACTGAAAGCATTTTCAAATTTTAAGTGCTACATATATTCAGCCCAATGTGAGCTTAACATAGTGTGGTGAACTACTTTTATGTTCTTACAGATTCTTTCACATTTGTCTCTATAGGGCTTGGTGTTTTTGGCATGCATACTAAGAAGTAACCCAAGATGAAAATTAGTATTATTATTATTAACTAGAGCATGTTTGAAACCGAAGAGAGGCTCATGTCATTATATGCAGCCTGTGAATCAGAATGAATGGTAGAAACAGGCAGAAAGATGCATTGCAAATAGGCAGTACATTTGCACAGAATAATTGGCAACAGATTCCAAATGACCACCAGCTGCTAATGGGCAGTATCTATAATATGAGGAACTAATATTTCTGTCTCTAGGAATTTGATCTGCAAGCCAGAAACAGATTGTCCTGTTGAAGAATCATTTGAAGAATTTGCCCCATAGGGACAAATTGTCAATTGATCCGGAAGATATACATTCCACAAAACAGTGTATTGTTGCATTTATATTTATGACCTTAAGTACCTCAAGTAGTGCTGGGTAAGAAAAAGAACAGCGACTAATTAAGAGTAGGTTTAAAGATACGTATTTCCCTAAATAGAATATCTCTCTTTCCGAAGCTTAGCATGTCAGGTTTCATTCAGAGACTTGCATCCAGGTGTATTTGAAAGTGGAACGATAAGAAAACAATTATAAGTCATTTGGAAGGAGGAGCTTGGCACTCCAGCATTTGTGCAGTGAGGCAAAGCTATATTATATTCTGAGGCAAATTACTTAGTGTTGCCACAGTCCTTATAGGGTAAAGATTCAGATGTAAAGATACTGTTGAATGGAAACATAATTTAAAAAGATAAAGCAATTCACTTTATCCCGTTACTTCAGAATGCTTGGGGACTAGGGGCAAACTGATTAATTCCAGGCTTGTTCTTTCCAAGCTGTGTGACCTTAAACAGTGGGCAAAGAGAATAATAAGAGCATCTAGTGCTATAGGATTTCTCTGAGGAGTAGAAAAACCGTACAGTAACTTTGAATGCATAGCTAATATATAACTGTGACTGCCATCTAATGTTTCTTCAGTGGTTGCTAAAATAAAGGAACCTCTTTTGCTAGATTCAGTTTTATCAGTGTATTGCTAAATGGTAAATGCATGGCTGTTGTATATTTTGAAAAGAACATGGAAAGTGAGCAAGTGAAAAGCAAGTTATTTTCTTTTAAGGCTCAAATCTACTCATTAATAGTCAACTAAATAGGTGATTTGGAGTGGTGGCTTTAAATTATCAAGCACAAACAAATTAATAAAACATAAAACAAGTATCTAGTGGCTGGCTGTGATCGCATACACCTATAATTCTAGTATTTAGGAGGTTGAGTGGAGAAGATCGCAGGTTTGAGACCAACCTCAGCAACTTAGCAAGATCTTGTTTCTAAATTTATAAAAAGGGAGGTGGAGTCATGGCTCAGAGGTAGAGTGCTTCTGAGTTCAATCCCCAGCCCCATGAAAAAGGGGAAAAAAAAAAAAAAGAAGAAGGAAGGAGAAAGGAAGGAAGGAAGAAGGACTTACAAGTCAACTGTTCTCTAGAAACCTTTTGTAATTTGAATAATTTAATTTTGTATGAAAGTAAAAGATACTTGTCCTGATTAAATTTATGGCATTTTTGTCAAATTTATTAAAATAAAAGTACATTATTTTCTTACTGCTTTAAAGTTTATTTTGTAAATTAAAAAAGCAAAGAAAGACACTTTGGTAGTTTTTTAAAAACTGACTTTGATATAGCAAAGTGGAAAAAGAGAGTAAAACTTCATCGTTTAAGTTTTGCATCTCTATTTATTACAAGTTGCAAGAAGCATTTTGAAAAATACAACAGTAATGGAGAGTCATTCCAAGTAATAGCTTAGTCTTTGTGGCGTAATAAAAGGTCACATGACTAAGTCAGGCTACTTGACTTTACACCCAGGAATGATTTTTACCCTGCCCTAAAATTTGCAGATTTCTGAAAGAGTGGTCTCTAGGAGGTCTGATCATTTTTGGTGTTCATATACTTATAACAACCTAGAAAAAACGAGACAAATGCTTAGGATCAACTATGAGGATAAGTGATTCTTGTGACTATCAAATATTTTCCCTCAGTTTTAACCACTTCTTTGTATAAATAAATGCAATATTCTCAGGTCTGAGCGTTTTTTTGTGTGTTTTTTGTTTGTTTTTGTATTAACTGATGATGGCTGTTGAAGACTGACATTCTCTAGGTGCAGTTCCAACAATTCTGCATGTGACCTTCTCATATGTTCTGATTACTGACCCCAGTCTTTTCAACAAAGCCCCATATGTCTAGAAAAAAATGTGCACTTTAATTTTTCAGCCAGCCTTTCTGTGACATTCTCTAGTAGCAGAGGCCTGTGGTAGAATTTTGTGCACTTCATGCAAAACATTTACAACACAATTTCTTTACATAGAAGAGCAAATTTAGCATATAAATTTGTAGGTTGTTGTCTCAAATCATTATTTGCCTTTATGGTTTGAAGTAGTAGTGAAAAATGTATCATTTTTTTTTTAACCCACGGATGCTGCAGACCTGCTTGAATATGCAGTGCCTTGACACTGGCTCGTGTTTTGTAAGTTATATTATACAGTAATTGCTACTGTTCCATAAATTCAAATTTTTAAAATTTAGAAGTGAATCAAATTTTCCATACATTATCAAGATTATCTTAATAAATACAGTTAAATAATGGAAAAATTAAGAGATATTAGGATTTCTGTTAATTTTATTCTACTTTTTTTCCATATGGAAGTTTTTGATAGTTTTTTTTGTGTTTGTGGTATTGGGGTTCCTAGAAACACTTCTACTTCTGGGCTATGCTCCCAGAGACCTTTCTTTTATATTTTTTAAATTTGGAAACAGGGTCTCTTAAGCCAGCGAGGCTGGCTTCGAACCTGCGTGATCCTCCTGTCTCCGCCTCCCAAGCACGGGGATTACAAGCGTGTGCCACCAACCCCGGCTTTTGATAGTTTGAGAGTTCGGTTCCTATAGAGACTGTGGAGGCCCAGATGAATTACAAGCTGGTGGTGAAGACATAACCCTGCACAGCCACAAACGTGTACATAATTACCAAAGTGTAACATGTGTTCTTTGTTATCACCGTGAGTGAATGTGAACCTTCTTTTTCAATCTCTAGGGATTGAACTCAGGGGCTCTCTACCTCAGAGCTACATCTCCAGCCCTATTTCATTTTTTTATTTTGAAACAAAGTCACACTAGATTGATGAGAGTCTCACATCTTGCTGAGGCTGTCCTTGAACCAAGTAGTAGGATTATAGGTAGAACCACCATGTCCAGCTCTGTGCACCATTTTACATGGAATACCAGATAAGGAATGGGTCAGTGAATAAGTTTCTGTTTTGCATCCTCCAGATAGCAACTCTGTATGGGTTCTTGTTGCTGGGGATCTCATTATCAAAACCTCTCCTGCAACCTTAGCTGGCCCATGACAGGATTTCATTTAGTTTAATGTAACTTGGAAAGTAAAAAAGTGATCCTTTCCTCAAACCAGAGTTCCTACAATTTGGTTATGTATGTCTTAACATGCTTCTATGATTCAGTCACTTAGATGAAGGGCTAGAAGCCTTCGGTAGCATTAACTACATTCACTGAGGGGAGTTTACTGAAATAAGTATCATCACATTAACAGTGTTAGTGTAATCAAAGATGTTAGTCTCTTACTGTACCTCTGCAAAAGCATTCTTTTTTAGTATAGGTGTGGCATTTAGAAACTGAAACAAAATTTGACCTGTTATGAGAAAAATAGTTTTCCTGAAAAAAATTTTGACAAGTTCCATTATTTTGAAGCTGATGCCAATATGCCACACTTCTATTTACCTCCTTTGTTTGAATGATTTTATTTTAACATATATATTACTTTATATATAATATTTTATATTTTATATAGTTCTTATATAAATAATAACACTTTTGTGGTACTGGGGTTCCTGGAAGCCCTGCTACCTCCGGGCTACACTCCCAGACCAGCAAAAAAAAAAAAAAAAAGAAAGAAAAGGGGCAATGCGTTTGTCACTGATCATGTCCTACATCTTATATTTACACAGTGATTTGTAGACTGAAGAGCTAATAGATAAGATTTCTTTTTAAATGTGGTACAGGAAATGGAACCCATGGTCCTTGGGCTATACTCCCTCTTTTTTAAGCCTATCTATCTATCTATTTATTTATTTATTTATTTATTTATTTTTTGCGGGTCTGGGGATGGAACCCAGAGGCATTCAACCTCCGAGCTACATCCCCTGCCCAATTTTTTACTCTTTATTTTGTTTTTTTGTTTGTTTGGGTTTTTTGTTGTTTTTGGTAGTACCGGGGGTGGAACCCAGAGGTTTTCTACCTCCAGGCTGTACTCCCAGACCTATTTTATACTTTTTTGGGAAACAAAGTCTCACTAAGTTTCTGAGAGCCTCACTCAGTAGCTGAGGCTGGCTTCGAACCAGTGCGATCCTCCTGTCTCAGCCTCTCAAGCACTGGGATTACAAGCATGCACCACCATGCCCAGTTTTTATTTTGAAACAGGGTCTCACTGAGTTACGGAGGGCCTAAGTAGCTGAGGTTGTCTGCAAACCACGATCCTCCAGTCTCAGCCTCCCAAATGCTTGGATTACAAGCGTGCTTCACCACACCTGGCTCCTTTTTATTTCTTTTTAAACAGGGTCTCAATGAGTTGCAAAGGGCCTCGCTAAATAGCTGAGGCTGTTGACAAACCGTGATCCTCCAGTCTCTACCTCCCGAATGCTGGGATTACAAGCATGCACCACCACGCCCAGCAAGAAGATTCTTCTTTATATAATTATTCACAGTCGAATCAACATGCTAGCTGAAATTTGAAGCATTTTAGGGGTAAATGGTGTTATTTAACTAAATAATTTAACAGAAATTTACATATTAGAACCATTTAAAATGAGGGCTGAATGTACAGATATATTTAATTTCATTAGTTTTCAAAAATATATAAAGTTATAATGTGATGCCACTGTAAATTTAAGGAAATTGTTCTGGTAGGCAGGTTGATAAACTGATAAATGACACAAAATTGCCCAACAGACAGACAAATAAAGATGAGGCCTACTATAGGATGGAAATGTATTCTGCTAACAAATGAAGTGAGCCTGAAAGTGGTTTTGTCCTATAGAGAATTTAGATTTTAGATAGCAGCTGAGTATAGACCATGCTTTGACCTTGCTAGACCCTACCCAGAAAAAAATTTAAAAAGTGGACCTTCCCAAATTTCTGACCTACAGGTCTTTGCAATATTAAAATGTGTATTGTTGTAATTCTGCTTATTTTGTGTGAATTTCTTATGCAGTAATATAAAACTCACACAATGTAAAAATTTGACAAGAAAAAAAACTAAGTCTTGTGAGTGTGGAACAACTAAAACTATTATTGGGAAGCAAGTTTGTGCAAGACAGCACAGAAAACAGTTTAGTGATTATCTTCTAGAGCGGAACACAAAGCATGTAAGCATACCCTAGGTATGATTAAAGATTATAGGTGTTTTTCAATATTAATATATTTGTGTACCAACCAAACAGGCAAGGAATGTTTACAGATATTTGAAACACTCCCAAACTTGAAGTATCCAATGTCTTTTACCAATAAAATACATAAATAATGGTGGCATATTTATCCAATGGAAGGTACACTTTCTTAAGAATGATGAATCACTGCTACTATATGTGGATGAATATTACAAACACACGTTGAATAAAATAAGTTACCTATTTAAGAATACACCCCAAGTATCATCCCATTTATATAAAGGTCAGAAATATGGAAAGCTACTCCAAGGTAATATAAATGATAATATTTGGTACATTTGGATCTACAGTAATGATTTGGAAGAGGCGTTGGGAGATTTAAGATGCTGGCAATGTAGTAGTTAATAATCTTGATGATTATTTAACCAGCTGGTTCTTAGGAAGATTCGTTTAACTATACATGCATGGTTTTTGTACTTTTTATTCTTCAATGACAAACTGTTTATAAAAAATAAAGTACTCTAAAGTATTGGCAATACCCTTCCCTTTGTGGGCTTAAAAAAAAGCAAAAGAAATGACACCCAAGGTCATATAGCTAGTGAGTGGAAAGACAGCATGGAAGATGATAATTAAGGATAATTTAATGATAATTAATGTTTTAGTTGAAATACCTCATTTAGTTCCCTGAAAATAGAAAAGGGGGAAAGGGCAGATGAGAAAAGTCGATAAATAATTTTGACATTTACAATTAATTTTTTTTAATAAACCAGTTTGCCGGGAGGATTCATACCACTCTGTAGTCTCCTGTGCTGCTGTAGTCCTCAACCCGATGGAACCAACGGTAGAAATGAAGAAAAGAGAAGAGCTAAAATGTCCTGAGCCTTCTACACTGTAAGTGGTTTTCTTAATTTTTTAGGTTTTCTTAAATCAATTAAATAAGTGGTCAGAATAACCTTGCTCAGACACTGTGATTTAGAAGGGATGTGTTAATATTATTGTAGGGCTGGAATACAGATTAATTTTATACATTTTTTAGATCATTCTACCCTATATTATCTCATTATATAAGTGCCACCTCCTCACTTTATATGTTTGAACCACATGTTGTGTAAGTTTTATTGTGCTACCTTACCTTAGAGACACAGGTAAGTAGGCTAAAAACAGTTTACTTCCTTGACACTGTGATTGTGGACACACTGTTCTTGGATTATCTATTTTTTAGGTATAGGCTTCAATGTTCTAAAATGGAATCCATTTTCAACATAAACTTTTTATCCTAAAGTTGACTTACATTTTTATAAAAAAATTAGCTACTACTTTTAATTATTTTAGTAAATTATCACCAACTATATTTTTACACTGTTTAAATATATAATATCTTAGAAGATGAAGGGTATTGACTAGAAGGAATGAAAAGAGAGATTCTGAGCTGCTGGCAATGTTGTATTTCTTGATCTAGGTGCTGGTTGCAAGGGGTGTGTCATTATGTAAAAAATTCACAAAGCTACAAAATTATGGTATATACATGCATTTTAATAAGTAAATGCATCTGAACAAAAAAATTTCAGTGGCAAATATATATACATACATATATTGTATACTTTTGTCACTTAAACAGTCAAGCTTTTATTTAAATTTAAATTTAAATTTGATCTTATATTAAGTAAATGACAGCTTACTATTTTATAATGTCCAAAGCTAATTAAATTCATGGCAACAAATATAATATACATGGATATGAAATACTAAATAGACTTGGATTATTTCTAGTTAAAATTAAATAAATTTAAAAAAAAGAACTACTGCTGACTTTCCAGGGAAAATAGTACACTTTATGCTTCAAAACATCATATTGCAGATTGTGATGTGCATGGCTGCCCTGATTTTGTCTCAGCTGCTTCTGAGCAAGGTGGGAGATACCCTATTGCATCTATTTTCTCTATTAGATCACACTTTTTGCTTCTTGCATGTCTTTCAGCTGGATAATAAACTACTAAAGACAGAATTTCCTAGAACATTATCATGTTTGAAACTCTTTGTGAAATCAATTAGAAAAATCTCTTAATGTTACTCTCAGCAATATTGAATCCAAATGGAGCAATGTATATATTTGATTGCTTGAAGATATTCAATATTAATATTCTCATTATAGAGGAAAGAAATACTAACCAATTCAGAAAGTAATTATTGTAATTCAGTTTTAACACAACCTAAAAGTGAAAACAATTTAACTGATTTTAATATAGTCTAATTTTTAGGTCCCAATAGCCATTTTTTGTCTAATAGGAAGAAAATTACATCTCGTATTTGCCAAGTAAATTATATTAGAATGCTCAAATGTATTTTCCTGCAATATGTTTATGAGTTTACAAAAGTTACCCTGTAATGTTGTAACTTGGATCTTAAATTCTTCTACTTTTCAAGGACTCTGATCAAAGTGGTGAATGGTGTTGTTTACATGTCTTTTTTTTTCACCAGTTTTTCTACTTAAAAAGTCATTCTTACTCTGAGATAGGTATTATAATAGATAACATCTACTGTTCTTTTCCTTTTCTTAACATAGTTCAGTCTTGAGACTTCTCTGTATTCCTGAAATTTACATTATCACTTAAACATTCTTCCTAAAGAGAAGTACTAATTCATATAATTCTTATTAGCTCTTTTTTTTTTTTTTGGTGTTAATGGGGTTCCTGGAAACCCTTCTACCTCCGGGCTACATTCCCACGGGCTACACTTCCAGACCTATTTTATACTTTTTTTTAAATGTGGAAACAGGGTCTCTTAAGCCAGTGCAGCTGGCTTCGAACCTGCAGGATCCTCCTGTCACCGCCTCCCAAGCGTGGGGATTACAAGCATGCACCACCAGGCCCGGCTAGCTCTTGCTTTTTTGAGTCTTTGAAACCTTGGTTAAGATCTCGATTTTGCTATACATTAGGTAGGAATCACTTATATTTATCTAAGCTCCTCCTGCTTTGATTTTCCCATCTCTTAATTGGAATTATATGCTTACCTTTACTGTAAGGCATATGTGAAGGGATATTAGTAAAGGACCTGAACTCTAATGATCCATATGGTGTAGTTCTGTGGCTCCTGTCACATTATCAACTATCAGCATTGCAGAGGACTTTAGATATACATCCTGAAGGTTTTTCTAAATACAAGTCTTAATATTTAAATATATTGACCAGACTTGCCAATGAGGTATCTTACCCTGCTCTCATACTAAGTGTAAAACCAAACTAATGATCACCACTAGCCCCCTTAAAATCTTAATTCTTTCTGATCCTCATAATTGTGAAAAACTACCATCATTTTTCCTAAAATCTTAAATCATTACCCTCCTTATTTCTTACATGTGTTAATAATTTTACTTGACTAATATCCCCTTTATATTGTTACCATGTAAGCTGATCAAGAAAGCATAGATCTTAATCAAGTTACCTATCAAATGGAGATCACATGTGCCATCCATGCAACACACTATTCTTTTGAGAATTAAATGATAGGTGTAACTATAAATAAAACACATACATTCAAAATGATCAACTCAATATTAACTAGAATTCTTGCTTGCCAATGAGAAACACTCCAAAGCAAACTGGATTCAGAAAAATAAATCAAAGTATGGCTATTGGCTTCTATAATTAAAAGTATAGGAGTAGAATGGTGGGTAGATACAATCAAGGTATGTTATATGTATTTACCAATATGCTACAATGAAACCCATTGTTTTGTAAAATTAAAATGCTCTAATAGAGGAAATTTCAAGTTATAGTTAGGTTTGATACTCAAACAGTGTCCTCGAGGGTCATTCTGTCCATCTGCATCTCTTTGCTTTGCTTGCTTTACTGTTTTTCAGTAAGTTCCACAAATGATGATGTAATTTACTTTAGCAGCAACTAAGATGTTCACCTTTTAACAAATCCAGCGTAAAGAGATGGCTTTCATGCTACATAAACATTCTATTATGTGAACATAACTTCAGTAATCTTTTGAAAATTCAGGTTTTTATTTGTATGAATAGCAGTAGAAGATAGAAAAAGTTATATATCTGTTTTTTTCTTTTTATTTCTGTTTTTGGTATCATAAAAACACATTGGAAATGTCCATGACATGTAATAAAACTATTACTCCAATTATATTGCATAATTATATAACCTCCTAATTATATAGGTATAAATTGAAATTAAATGCACTAAAATGTTAACACTGAAAAAAAGAGATGTTTTTCTCTTAAATTAAAAGAACAACAAAACTCTAGTTCTGAGTGTCATTAACTTTGACTAGCTTAGGTTGTTTAAATGATCTTACTGAAGCAATTACTACATCCCATTGTATTTGATGATGTCATTGGCTAGAATGATTCCTTGATAAGGCTGGAGGAGAAAGGTATTCCACACTTGAAATAATTAGTGATGATGAAAAGAGGGCAAAGATATATGTTGGAAATAAAAATGTATGTTAAATACAGGTAATAATTTTTCACCATTTATTTTAAAAATTAGAATCATTTATTATATTGAAGTTACAGATATCAAAAGTCTTCAGTGCTATGTGCGTGTATGTTTTTATCCCTTTGAGCTTCACTATGATACATAATTATAATGCACTAGTAAATGTAGAAATCATTTTAAAGTTATATAAGATATATACCTTTATTTCTTATTTTAAATGCTTTTTTCTTTTTTCACCTACTTAATTTTATTTCATTTTATTTGATTTGGTTGCTATTGAAAATTAAAGGTCAGTGTTACTTGATTAGGAAGATTTGGGTAAGGCTTTTAAAATGTTCTTAACAATGATTTTTTTTTTTTTGGTGGTACTGGGGTTTTTGGAAGCACTTCTACCTCCGGGCCACACTCCCAGACCTATTTTTTTTTTTTTTGGAAACGGGGTCTCTTAAGCCAGAACAGCTGGCTTTGATCTTGCACAATCCTCGATCCTCCTGTCTCTGCCTCCCAAGCCTGGGGATTACAAGCGTGCGCCACCACGCCCGGCAACAACAATCTTTTTTTAAATGTGGGAGTTATTTTTACCTCATAATGCAATTCCTCAAACATAATACAGAAGCAAGACTATAAAGTTTGTCATTCTTTTATAAGAATCTTAAATTAGATAAGTAACCACATCACATTTTTAAAGATGGGGTTACTAGGGTCCTATATAATATCAGTTTCAGGTATTTTTAATTTTCCATAAGAAAAATATTAGAAACAAAATAGTTCATTGCTGTAATAGCGAGATATTTGAATGCTGTTAGTTAAGGTACTATATAAGAAAGGTAATATTTTATTTTAATTCAGTACAGAATTATTTCCTAGCTAAAAAGAACTGGAATTATTTTCTTCATATAGGGATCTCAACATATATAAAATATATATAATATATATAACAAAAATATTTAGGAGATATTTTCTGATGATGTTATAATTTAGATGAAGAGTAAACATGTGTTTAAAAAAGTTAAAAGTTAAACCAGTTATAAGTGCAAAATATACTGTTTATCTAATGTGAGGTATACACACACACACATATATATATACATATATATATATATATATATCATATAAACCAGGAAAAATTGAGGGTCAGGAATTTCTATTAGGTGTAAAATATACATTTTAGCATAACAAAGGATAGTGAAAACTAAATGTTTTAACTAGGAAAATGCATTTTGAGCAGTAGAGTTGGAGAGAGTCAAATTTTCTTTCTTGTTGAAACATTCAAAACTCATTTTAATTTAAGAAATAACAGTGTGGATTTTACTTCACTTGTCAGTCATCTGATATATAGCTCAGAATATTATGGAAAGGATAAATTTGCTAAGAAAATAGAAAAATCTACCTAATCCACAAAAACAAACCATTTTCAATTTATTTTTTCTACAAGGATAGAAAAAATTGCTTGGGTCAAAACTTCAGGTATAAGATTTTATCAATTTATTAAAAATCTTAGTTTTTTTGTGGTACTGGGGTTTCTGGAAGCCCTTCTACCTCCGGGCTACACTCCCAAACCTATCTTTACATTTTTATTTGGAAAGAGGGTCTCCTAAGTCAGCGCATGCGGCTGGCTTCGAACCTGCGCAATCCTCCTGTCTCTGCCTCCCAAGCGTGGGGATTACAAGCGTGCGCCACCACGCACGGCTAAAAAAATCTTAGTATTAAAAGCATAATCAAATAGCCAGCCAAACTCAACAGGTTACTCAAACCATGACATTTCTCCAGCAAGTTCTGAGCACTTCATAAAATGTACATAAAATTCAAACTTTGAGGAGCATAAAAATAATATCCCTGATTGTTTGGGGGTTATATTTTGTGCTTTATTAGACATATGTTTGTTGAAAGGCAAGCACTCTATACATCACATAACTCAATGTCTGAATTGAAGAGCTTTTATGGCTATTGTCAAGTTAGAAATATAGAGGGAAAAGAAAAATAAATTATCCTATTACTTCTTTGTCTCGTCCCATATTTAAATTTTATTTTACATTGAGAAATCTAAGCTTGCTGAGAGTTTTGATTTGTGGACTGAGTTTGTGGAAATGAAGCAGTAACTAACCATGGTGGCATTCACTTGAAGCTCTGGGCTTCTCATAGTGCCTCATTGTGCTGACATGATGAAGGTTCATGGAGCTTCTTATGAAAGGGCACAGATGCTATTGTTTAGTCCAAAAGTCTTATATTTAAAGAATGGCAAATCTAACCTCCTTTATTCTTGTAGGGTACATACTTAAAATGCATTGGTGAAAGTTCTATCAGCTTTTTGGTTAGTTTTACCTGAATGAATAATACATGCTAAATTTGGAGAGGTCAAGAACTTTCACTACTGTCTAATAAATCATTTCACAAACTGTGCTTTGATTGGAAGTGTATCAAAAATTATGATTTCCAATTTTCCTTTACAAATGTCAGAGGTAATATTTAGGCTTTCAGGCAGATATTCGCTTGTTAAAATAATCTATGAAAACCCGATGATTTTAGAGTGCTTCTTTGTTCTTTCCTTTGTGCTAAGGGTTCAGGATTTTATGTTGAAAAGATGCTGTTCCTCCTCAGACTCAGAGTGTAACCAAAGAGACAGACCTGTATTAATTAATTTCAACAAGAAATGCAAAACTGTAGCTGTGACAATGGCTGCAATGTATAGGAAAATATTATATTAAAGGTTTATAATGAGAAGTTTAAATTTAGCCAAGGAGATCAGAAAAAAAAAAAAAAACTTCATAAAATAAGAGATTCCTCCCTCAGCACCTAGTGAGTTAAAATAAATAAGGACTGGGTATGTAGATTGGAGGTAGAATGCCCCTGGGTTAAATTCCCCCTCCCAAAAAAAAATACTCCTGAGTTAAGATATTAAGAATAAGGAAGATCTTAATAAGGAAGGCATTTTCAGCAGAGAGAACAGCCGTTTTTTTTTTTTTTTTTTTTTTTTTTGATACTGGTATGGAACCTTGGAACTGCACCCCCAGCCCTATTTTTTTTAATTAATTTATTTTTTAAATTGGTGCATTGTAGTCATATATCAATCACATTGGAGTACAAGACTTGAGAGGATATACAAGCACACACCATCCAATTAGCCCTCATCCGGCCCCCATCCCATTCCCTCCCCCTCCCTCCATCCCACGCTTCTTTGGTGATTTACTTTGATACATTTGTTTATGTACCTCCTGCGTTTTAAAGAGGCTCCGTCCTCCAGTATTACATACCCTCTGATTGGTCACATTAGTTGCTTCACTATAGGGCCCTTTCTATAGCTCAACCTCTTCCTGTTGCCCTTTTCCTCCTAGTTATTGCTGATTAAGAGAAGAGTCTGATTTATATTTTCTGCGATATTTCTCTGTGCATGCTGCATTGCAAGTACCAATCCCACTCTTGATGGTCCCAGTAGTGGCCTGGCTACTCAGTGGACTGATCCAGACCTCGCTGGCTCAAGCAGCGGCCTTGCCTCATGGGAGGCCCCAGTTCTGGTCTCGCTGGCCCCTGAACCGGTCTAACCCCTAAGCTAGCTTTGGTCCCGACCTTGGAGGCCGCAGGAGTGAACTTGCCTCACGCCAGGCTCCGATGCTGGCCATTGGCCCCTGCACCGGTCTAACCCCTTGGCAGGATTCCAATCCCGGCCTCGGAGGCCCCAGCACCGGCCTTGCTTCACGGCAGGCTCCTATGCCGGCCTCGTTGGCCCCAGCACCAGCCTAACCCCTCGGCAGGCTCCGATCCCGGCCTCGGAGGCCCCAGCACTGGTCATGCCTCAAGGCAGGCTCCGATGCCAGCCTCGCTGGCCCCAGCACTGGCCTAACCCCTCGGCAGGCTCTTATCCTGGCCTCAGAGGCCCCAGTACCAGCCTTGCCTCAAGGCAAGCTCCGATGCCGGCCTCGCTGGCCCCAGCACCGGCCTAACCCCTTGGCAGGCTCCGATCACGGATTTGGAGGCCCCAGTACCGGCCTTGCCTCAAGGCAGGCTCCGATGCCGGCCTCACTGGCCCCAGCACCAGCCTAACCCCTCGGCAGGCTACGATCCCAGCCTCGGAGGCCCCAAAACTAGTCATGCCTCACAGCAGGCTCCGATGCCGGCCTCGCTGGCCCCAGCACTGGCCTAACCCCTCGACAGGCTCTTATCCTGGCCTCGGAGGCCCCAGTACCGGCCTTGCCTCAAGGCAGGCTCCGATTCCGGCCTTGCTGGCCCCAGCACCGGCCTAACCCCTCGGCATGCTCTTATCCTGGCCTCAGAGGCCCCAGTACCAGCCTTGCCTCAAGGCAGGCTCCAATGCCGGCCTCACTGGCCCCAGCACCAGCCTAACCCCTCGGCAGGCTCCGATCCCGGCCTCGGAGGCCCCAACACTAGTCATGCCTCACGGCAGGCTCCGATGCCGGCCTCGCTGGCCCCAGCACCGGCCTAACCCCTCGGCATGCTCTTATCCTGGCCTTGAGGCCCCAGTACCGGCCTTGCCTCAAGGCAGGCTCCGATGCCGGCCTCACTGGCCCCAGCACCGGCCTAACCCCTCGGCAGGCTCTTATCCTGGCCTCGAGGCCCCAGTACCGGCCTTGCCTCAAGGTAGGCTCCGATGCCGGCCTCGCTGGCCCCAGCTCCGGCCTAACCCCTTGGCAGGCTCCGATCCTGGATTTGGAGGCCCCAGCACTGGTCATGCCTCAAGGCAGGCTCCGATGCCGGCCTCACTGGCCCCAGCACCGGCCTAACCCCTCAGCAGGCTCTTATCCTGGCCTCGAGGCCCCAGTACCGGCCTTGCCTCAAGGCAGGCTCCGATGCCGGCCTTGCTGGCCCCAGCACCGGCCTAACCCCTCGGCAGGCTCTTATCCTGGCCTCAGAGGCCCCAGTACCGGCCTTGCCTCAAGGCAGGCTCCGATGCCGGCCTCGCTGGCCCCAGCACTGGCCTAACCCCTCGGCAGGCTCCGATCCCGGCCTCAGAGGCCCCAGCACTGGTCATGCCTCAAGGCAGGCTCCGATGCCGGCCTCACTGGCCCCAGCACCGGCCTAACCCCTCGGCAGGCTCTTATCCTGGCCTCGAGGCCCCAGTACCGGCCTTGCCTCAAGGCAGGCTCCGATGCCGGCCTTGCTGGCCCCAGCACCAGCCTAACCCCCGGCAGGCTCTTATCCTGGCCTCGGAGGCCCCAGTACCGGGCTTGCCTCACGGCAGGCTCTGATGCCGGCCTCACTGGCCCCAGCAGCGGCCTAACCCCTCGGCAGGCTCCGATCCCGGCCTCAGAGGCCCCAGTGCCGGCCTTGCCTCAAGGCAGGCTCCGATGCTGGCCTCGCTGGCCCCAGCACCGGCCTAACCCCTTGGCAGGCTCCGATCCCGGATTTGGAGGCCCCAGCACTGGTCATGGATCAAGGCAGGCTCCGATGCCGGCCTCGCTGGCCCCAGCACCGGCCTAACCCCTCAGCAGGCTCTTATCCTGGCCTCGGAGGCCCCAGTACCGGCCTTGCCTCATGGCAGGCTCCGATGCCGGCCTCGCTGGCCCCAGCACCGGCCTAACCCCTCGGGGGCTCTTGTCCTGGCCTCGGAGGCCCCAGTACTGGCCTTGCCTCATGGCAGGCTCCGATGCCGGCCTCGCTGGCCCCAGCACCGGCCTAACCCCTCAGCAGGCTCTTATTCTGGCCTCGGAGACCCCACTACTGGCCTTGCCTCATGGCAGGCTCCGATGCCGGCCTTGCTGGCCCCAGCACCGGCCTAACCCCTCGGCAGGCTCTTATCCTGGCCTCAGAGGCCCCAGTACCGGCCTTGCCTCAAGGCAGGCTCCGATGCTGGCCTCGCTGGCCCCAGCACTGGCCTAACCCCTCAGCAGGCTCTTATCCTGGCCTCGAGTCCCCAGTACCGGCCTTGCCTCAAGGCAGGCTCCGATGCCAGCCTCACTGGCCCCAGCACTGGCCTAACCCCTCGGCAGGCTCCGATCCCGGCCACGGAGGCCCCAGCACTGGTCATGCCTCAAGGTAGGCTCCGATGACGGCCTCGCTGGCCCCAGCACCGTCCTAACCCCTCGGCAGGCTCTTATCCTGGCCTCGAGGCCCCAGTACCGGCCTTGCCTCAAGGCAGGCTCCGATGCCGGCCTCACTGGCCCCAGCACCAGCCTAACCCCTCGACAGGCTCCGATCCCGGCCTCGGAGGCCCCAGCACTGGTCATGCCTCACAGCAGGCTCCGATGCCGGCCTCGCTGGCCCTAGCACCGGCCTAAGCCCTCAACAGGCTCTTATCCTGGCCTCAGAGGCCCCATTACTGGCCTTGCCTCAAGGCAGGCTCCGATGCCGGCCTCACTGGCCCCAGCACCGGCCTAACCCCTCGGCAGGCTCCAATCCCGGCCTCGGAGGCCCCAGCACTGGTCATGACTCAAGGCAGGCTCCGATGCCGGCCTCACTGGCCCCAGCACCGGCCTAACCCCTCGGCAGGCTCTTATCCTGGCCTCGGAGGCCCAAGTACCGGCCTTGCCTCATGGCAGGCTCTGATGCCAGCCTCGCTGGCCTCAGCACCGGCCTAACCCCTCAGCAGGCTCCGGTCCCGTTCTCGGGGGCCCCAACACTGGCCTTGCCTCACGGCAGGCTCCGATGCCGGCCTCACTGACCCCAGCACCGGCCTAACCCCTCAGCAAGTTCCGGACTCGACCTCGGAGGCCCTAGCACAAGCCTTGCATCATGGCAGGCTCCAATGCCGGCCTCGCTGGCCCCAGCATCGGTCTAACCCCTCTGCAGGTTCCAATCCCAGCCACGGAGGCCT
The DNA here is from genome assembly GCF_963383645.1 of Muscardinus avellanarius. Taxonomy (NCBI): domain Eukaryota; kingdom Metazoa; phylum Chordata; class Mammalia; order Rodentia; family Gliridae; genus Muscardinus; species Muscardinus avellanarius. Next base: position 61,779,635 of record NC_137791.1, on the reverse strand, counting down.
CAGTAGTGGCCTTGCCTCACAGCAAGCTCCGATGTTGGCCACTGGCCCCGGCACCCGCCTAACCCCTCCGCAGGTTCTGATCACTGTCTCTGTGGTTATTATTTCAAAGGTTCCAGTTGTAATGTATCAGATCTCTGCCTCCCCCGAACATTGGCCACTGGCATTGCCACTGCCTCCACTGTTTCAAATCCTTCCCAGGCTCTTTTTCCACTCTGAATGTTGTCCAGTGTTCCTAAGCATGCGTGATGGTAGCATTCGACATTTGGTATAATTTCTCCAAAAAAATAAAGTTGGTAAGATCCGGTTTCTGCTTCTCCTGAATACAAGTCTCCACCACCATCGCAGAGAACTCTTTCAACACCGCATTTCTCCTTGGTCTCCGCTAAACTCTCTCCTTATATGTGATGTCTGAGATTCTTAACAATATAGAGAAATAGCAGTCCTCTTTCACGGCGAATTTTTCCATAAGTTCCAGTGCATTTAGATAAGTTTTGTCTGCATCTCCAGTGTCCTGGCATCCATAAGGGCTTTCTTACCACCTCTCCGATATTTTTCTTTATCTTTTTCTGTTCTGGGCCCGGTTTCTCCAGGGGTCTGGCGTGCTACTCACAGTTCGGCCCGGGGCCCAGAGTCCCGTGACCCGGGCCCCAGCTGGCGTGCCCCGCACGCGACCCCTGCCCAGAACCCAGCATCTTACTGGGCCTGGTTTCTCCAGGGGTCTGGCGTGCTATGCGCAGTTCGGCCGGGACCCAGAGTCCCACGACCCGGGCCCCAGCTGGCGTGCCCCGCCCGCGACCCCCGCCCAGAACCCAGCGTCTTACTGGGCCTGGTTTCTCCAGGGGTCTGGCGTGCTACTTGCAGTTCGGCCTGGGGCCCAGAGTCCCGCGACCCGGGCCCCATCTCCCCAGCCCTATTTTTTATTCTTTATTTTGAAACAGGGTCTCAGTGAGTTGCAAAGGGCCTCACTAAGTAGCTGAGGCTGTCCTTGAACTTCGATCCTCCTGTCTCAGCCTCCTGAATGCTGGAATTGCAAGCCTGCGCCACCACACCAGGCTAGAGAACAGCTTGTAAAGTAGACTCTGTGGTAGCAGAACATGGAAAAATAAGTAAAGCCTTGTGGGAATAAAAGGAAACTGAAGCCAAAAGCATTTGTGAAAGCAGAGGCAAGAAACAAGGTCGGATTTGCCTTTTGAAACTTCTCTCCTTATTTCCTTAGGAAAAGTGAGCCCAGTGTGCTGGGATCACTGGTGCTGCTCAGCCTGCCTCCGTGAACCCCTCTGCTATCTCTTCCTAACTTCTGGTTCAGGGATATCACTTTGGAAAAATGAAATTAGGTGTGATGGGTGTGTTTACACCATTGACAATGGCAAATCTTGCAATCTAGGGCTTTGCCCCCACTCTTGAGCCCCCCACCCAAACACTAGTCCTTAATTTTTCAGCATAGCACTAAAGCGAGGTCAGATTTGGTTGGTTTTGGGACAATTTTGATGATTCTGACAGTAGCTCAGAAGATGGCACTGAAGATGGTGAATTGTGAAAAAGTCTAGTAAGTGAATATGTAGATTTGGCAAATGAAACAATATTAAACAATAACATAGTGACAAGTACTTTTATGAGAATAAAGGTATTATTCATATTATTTATTATATATGTTAAAGGTTATGATATTATGATAATCCCAACATTATATTGAATTAATAACTGTTTACTTAATGAAGAGTCCTGATATTCTATTAATTTTCATTTAGCATTATCAGTAGAAGTATATAAGTACCCACATGCACACACACATACTCATACTTTGAACTTTATGTATCAAAATGTTTTCTCCTTACTAAAATGCACAAATTAAAAATAAATTCCACTTAAGTATGTAAATTCTTATGATGTTCCCCCATCACTTGGTGCCTTAAACTTTTCATATAGATAAAATCTGAAACTGAGGCATCGACTGGATAAATATTAGTGTTCTATTATGAATATGTGACAGTTCTCTTTCCTGGGAAGTTATTACAAAGGAACAACAACCATTTGGTAACTTTAAGTAACTCTCTAATAGCTGTCAAAGGAGGTGAAGTGATTTCAGTGAAATAAGCTGTTGCCTAAATGTGAGTTGCTTCCTAGTTTTAGGAAGAAATTGGGATTGAAAGAAAAAAAATCTTTCTAGTCATAAGCCTTGTAAGAGTTTTCAAAAGATTCAGAGAGCTTGAAACATGTTTTCCATAGTTGGAAACACAAAAGACATGAGTCATGTCTGACTGATGGAAGTAGACCTGCCCACAACATCTGAAGAGTGGAAGGAGGGCAGGCTTCCTGCCAAAGCAGCACTATCTTGTACTCCAGAGCTGCTCAGGGAGGCTGTGATGTGTTTTTTGAGCTATGTGGATGATTAGGAGACTCAGTAACAGCAATAAAATATTACCATACACCCAAGACTAGGGAACAACAGAATATTTGGTCCTGTAGGAGGCCTCTGATGGGGCCACATGCTAGTCCATTTGTTAGTCCCCAAGGCTAAGCTGCCTTAAATCGACTCTGATTGACTGAGCAGCCACTCACCCATGCAATTTTCACCTTGGTACCTGGAATACACTGATTGTGAGGATGAGAAAGCTTTGTCTTCCAGGCTGTCCTTTACATAAGGCCCTAAGTGGGATACTGACTTTTTTTTCTTCATATATCTATTTTTTTTCATTTCTTAAAAAGATCTTTCCAGATTTTATCAACTGCAGGCCTGAAAACCTGAATCTCTTCCCTTCTGCCAATGTCCTGGGCTTTGCATATCAGAGGGCTATGTTATGATCCGTTTCTGCTGTAATCCACTGCATACAGCACAGTCTCTAGGAAGCCAAGGGTGCCCATCCACTATTAATCCACCAATTGATGTGTCCAGAAATTGAGCTAACTGACCCTGTGTTCTTTCCTCTGCATTGTACCACTTACTGTCCAGGGGCTACAGGGAAGCAAGCATCTATTTGTAGTAATGGAGAGCTTAGAGGGGACACTAGGTATTCATATTTAGTCTTTTGAGACCCTAGAAATGCAGGAGGAAATCCAATACGCAAAGAAAGAGAAAGCAGGATAAACATTTGTCAATTAAGCTCTGTCTGGAAATGTCACTTATGAGAGGATGAATTGCCATTATCTTTCCAAGTTTTATATAATCTCTCTCACCTCTTGGAATATATGGTCTCATCATTCACTGGTTTATAAAGTTAAAAAAAAAAACTAAAGTAAGTTGACTGTTTCAGATAGCGTAAGTTACTCAAGAACCAGTGGATTTTCATACAAAAAATAAAAATTAATGTCCCCAGGGAAGCTGCTTCTTTTGATTTACAGTATTGCTATTTTATCTTTCAAATGTTTATTGCTCCTTAGTGAGTCATAATATTTGGTCTCCTGTGCAGTCAACCTGTCAAGTCAAGAAATCCTGTTGCAACATTTGCATCTGCTTTGACAATTCTTCCTTGTACATTGAGCACAGGAGGCTATTTTTCAGATGAGTTGGGACAACCTGATAAGATGACTGAAGTATTCCAGTTCACCAGTGCAAGTGTAATAAAAACACAAATTTACTGGATCACTGACAAAGATTTCAGGTACATCACCCCTGTCATAAAAGTAGCTACTTGATAATGAAAGAGAAACTCCAGTGGAACCAAGGAGGTGGGGTGGTCTAGGGGAAGGGAAAAGCGGGAGAATGAATGAAAGAATCGCTGCCGATAGCATTAAATACATATGTGAGAATATCAAAGTCAACTTCAGTATCCTCTACGGGGAAGGGAGAGCAGGGAGGGAGCTGGCGGAAAGCCCACCAAGTGCTGTGTGCATGTATGTCATACCACTATAAACTGCATTATGATGTGAGTCTACAATGCAGCAATAACAGTATATAAAAAAGTCCCTTCTCTGTAGGGATAGAGGCATGTGGCCAATTTTTAACCTTACCTGTTAACATCAGACAGTGGAAAAATTATATTTTCAAACAAAATATTTAATTTCTATATATGCTATAATTTAGATAACAGGATATATCTAATGATATAATGAATAAATGCTATATACATAATATTAATTTCCAATTTTTCCCTTCCAGGGAAGAATGAGTAGCAGTAAAGCAAAATCTTTAAAATCTGACCTACCAATTCTACTTAGAAGCTATATGACACAGAATAAATATTAATCTTGCTGAAATCAAATATCCTCATTAATAAAATAAGGAAAATAGCACCTGTATTGTAAGGTTATTTAAGAATTCAAATTTTAAGTTTAAGACCGATTACTATTGGGCACAAAGGGGAAAAATAATACAAAGTAACAAGTCTAATTTTTGGCGGAGCAGGTACTGGGGATGGAACCCAGGGGTCTTCTACCTCCGGGCTATACTTCCAGACCTATTTTATATTTTTTATTGGAAACATGGTCTCTTAAGCCAGCGGAAGCTGGCTTCGAACCTGCGCGATCCTCCTATCTCAGCTTCCCAAGCGCAGGGATTACAAGTGTGCGCCACCACACCCGGCAATAAATCTAATTTTTTTGTTTGAGGAAGATCAGAATGAGAATGGGCACAGTTCTATAAAACCCCATTATACTCTAATTTTTTATTTTATGTAGTTCTTTAAATTTACTTACACACGTGCTATTATCTGCCATATTTAAAGTAAATATTATCTATTTTTCTGCTAAATTAAGTCCTTGCAATAAATACTGCCTGGATTCTTTTTCATTTTGTTTGATACTTTGGATAATAGTAACTAGTAGGTATTCAAAAAATACTTGAGAATTGATTTATTTTTATTTACTTTTGATTTAGAAGACATAACTAACCATTGTATTCTACACTAATGAATTTTTCAAAACTAAGTTTGATTAATGCATAGTCAGTTGGCATTTTAATATTAATATATTAAATAATTGAATAATGGTATTTACAGATGTCACATGGGATTCAAATAATAATTTTGGCATACAGGGATGAAAAGAAATATCTTACTACTAGGAGTCTACAAACCTGGCTTCTAGCCCTTGGATAGGGCAAGACAATTTGATTTCCTGAATCCCAGATCTGAATGTTTCCAAAATAAAGATTAGTAACAGAAATTCTGACGAATAAAAGTCTAGGAAACCATTTTATAAAATTGGAATAATCCTATCTTTTTTCTTTGCTTCATTATTTTCTCGACCTTGTTTGAATTAACAGATCCTATGATTGATGATAAAACCAAGGTACTAGTAGACTAATTGACTCCCATGTGCTCTTGTAGTATTTAAGCACATCTATAACAGAACCTATTAGATGTAATTATAATTGCCTACATTCTTCACTGTCATTCACCAGACATCAAGGACAGGTATTTTTGAGAACAGGATACACACACACACACACACACACACACACACACACACACATTTGTATATATACATGTATGTATATATACATAATTTGCTGAATTTGTTTAAAAATTTTAAAACAATACATTTATCTCTTGAATAACATATACAGTTTTTTTTGAGGTGTCATGCACTTTCCTAAACTTTACAAATACTAACTCATTTAATCCTTCCAATAACATTGTGCTATTAATTAGCCCCACATTATACCTGGAAACAAGAGCTCATGGAGATTAAGTAAATTTTTCAATATGACCCTTTAAAAAAGGAATGAATTGTATTTTCTTTTCAGTTGCTTTAATTACTATACTTTGAACTTGTTACAATATGTAATTATTCTTTTCATGAATTCAGTTCTTTTCATAGGTTTTTACAACATAAAATATGCATGTCATTATAAGCCAATAATGCTAAAGGTAATTAGCATTTTCATATCAACAGAATAAATAGAACGTAAGTAACAAATTCTTCACTGTTGATTATCACAGTCAATCAGTGCCTCTTCATTTATGCATATATTTCTTCTCAAATGAGCCAAGGAGAAAAAAATCTTTTTTTAATTTAATGCTTTGGTTATACTTGGTGTATATTTTAAGATATTTTAGTAGTTTAAATTCTTTACATTTCATTGGGGAAAATGTATTAAGCCAATGTCAGTAGGCTCAAATTCCACATTTTATGAAGGAATAAAGAGGCTTATATTAATTTGCAAAAATCATAAAAGATGGAAGAAACTACCATGTTTTCTCCTAGATTAATAATTCGCTTAAAAAGTCACATGCTTTATTAGATATTAAGTGTTGTGTACCAATATATCAATTAAAAATTTTAGATGTATCATTGTGACTTTTATTTTTTATAGAACTCAGCTTGATATTGTAATTTGAGACCCGAAATAATGATGTGTGCATAGTTCTATGTGGTTATAAAGAGCATATTGATTATTTATTTATTTATTTATTTGGTGGTACTGGGGTTCCTGGAAGCCCTTCTACTTTGGGGCTACACTCCCAGACCTATTTTATATTTTTATTTGGAAACAGGGTCTCTTAAACCAGCATGAACCTGTGTGATCCTCCTGTCTCCACCTACCAAGCCCAGGGATTACAAGCGTGGGCCACCACACCTGGCTCATATTGAAGATTTATAAGAAAATTATATACAAAAACGCCCGGCTCATATTGAAGATTTTTAAGAAAGTTATATACAAAAATAGAATATAGCCGGGTGTGGTGGCGCACGCTTGTAATCCCTGAGTTTGGGAGGCGGAGATCTCGCAGTTTCGAAGCCAGCCGCGCTGGCTTAAGAGACCCTATTTCCAAATAAAAATATAAAATAGGTCTGGGAGTGTAGCCCGGAAGTAGAAGGGCTTCCAGGAACCCCAGTACCAAAAATAAATAAATAAATAAATAAATAAATAAATAAATAAATAAATAAAAATAGAATATTATATATGGTGAATTTTACAGTAGTCAGAGTATTTAAGGAGTTTATTGTCACTAAATCTTTATGTGGCTATCTTGTATGAATATTATAAAGGATTAAAGTATTATAGAAGTATTCAGACCCAATGATCTTTAAAATCCCTTTCAATCTAGAAAATCTGTTCCAAACAAGGTCAACTCAATTTTGTTATGATTATGATTATTTACTGAAAAATATTTATATTTAAACATAGAATATTTTGCTAAAATAGTTGCCATAACTTGTTTATGACATGATTATACAAATATAGGATAATGTTAATTATTTTTAGCCTAACAAGTTCATGGTATAAAATTATTTTTGAGTGGTACTCTGTTCTTCTATCAATTATTTTTTATTTCTTGTTAAGTTATTCTGGAAATTGATTATTTTTCTACTCTTATTGGAAACAGCTTTTATCTTTCATTTGTTTTCATCTTCAATTTGCATTGGAATGATTGAGTATTTTCTTAAAAATCCAGTTATGCTTTTGGGATTTCTGATAAATTATCATCATGTCAAATTTCTATCCAAGTTTCCTGTAAATATTATAATGTATTTTTTTATGAAAATAGCTCACTGAAAATTATCTTTGATGTCAATTGGTTCATTACACTTTATTAAATTGAATTAAATAGTAATCCTTTCTTTTGTAGGATGTCAAGGAGTCAGTGTAGTTATAAATAGCTTTGCCATATAGTAGAAAGAACAGTAATAAAAGGTACAAAGTAGACCCTAGCTCTCTCTTAATCTCAATATTTGACCTTTCATAAATCATTTAATTTCTGTGTTTACTAATTTTTAAATTAATTTTTAAAAATAAATATTTTCTAAAATATTTTATAATGTTTTGCTTTCTTATTTTTAGTTGCTATGTAATTTTGAAAGAATTGATAAAATAATCAGTAAAAAATAAGTATCATTAAATGTATAACTTCCTATTTTAAAGTTTTTATATTTAGAAACTCTTATAGTATGTTTACATCAAATATAATACCTGCCACATTTCAGATAAGCATTTATTTATTTAGTTATATTTATTTATTGTGGTAGTGAGGATTGAACCCAGGAGCATTCTGCCTATGAGTTACCATCCTCGCCCTATTTCCTTTTTTTATTTTGAAACAGGGTCTCACTAAGTTGCAGAGGGCCTTGCTAAGTGACATAGGCTGGTCTGCAACCTGCAATCCACTATCATGCCTGGCTATTTATTTTATTTTATTAATTTAATTTAATTATTTTTGTGGTGTGTGTGTGTTGTTGTTGTTGTTGAAGATTGAACCAAAGGTTGTTCTACTTATGAGCTATACTTCCAATCCTGCTTTTAGATTTTATTTTGAAATATGGTTTTAATAAGTTACAGAGGGCTTTACAAAGTTGATGAGAATGGCGGCAAACTTGTCCTTCTGTCTCAGACTCCTAATTCCTGGGATTATATGCCTACACCACCGGGACTGGTTCTAATGTAAATTTAAACATTTTCATTTTTACATTTTAATATGTTCTCTTTTTCTTGTTTGGTCTTATCATAACCTGGTCAATTGAATAGTGTAAATGTGTGTTATACGTGTGAATGATAAGCATCAATGTTAGATTAATAAAATGAACTGAATTATATGTTTATACTCTTTTTCTTTCCTAAGTGTTTTTTCTATTGAATTATAAATAACTATAGAAATAATCTCATGAACTTGATGACAGTTTACTCAGAATGGGGCAATGTAGCAATGTGAAAGAAGGAATCTTTAGAAATATATTTTGGCACTTGGAATACACTTATTTCAAGAGAAATGTGTTGTTTAGCTGGAAAATTAAAACCGGAAATTATTGTATTATATGAGCTGTGCATGCATTCTTTATCATTTAATTGGACTAAGAGACAAGGTAGAAGTCATTTTCAAAATAAATGAAAGTTTACTTTCAGAAAACGGTGTAAGAAAAATGTAATGGGGAGCAGCTTGCTGATATTAAAGATAGCAATTCTCTGATTCAAACTTAATGTGGTTTCCATATGTTTCACATCATTAATTATTGGACAGTTTAAGTTTTTTCACATAGTAAATAACCATCATTTACATTTAAAATTGAATATGTGATTAAGTTTTATCTCAGCCTCACAAGTACTGGGATCACAAGCTTGTGCTGCCATGCCCAGCTGGCACTTTCTTTTATATGTGCTTCTTGCAGTAGCTGAAGCAGAGGTATTGCAAGTTTGCAGCCAACCTGGCCAACTTAGCAAACCCTGTTTTGAAAAAAAATGGGGCCTGGGGATGTTGCTCAGGGGAAGAATGAATGCCTAGCACGTGTGAGGATCTGGTTCCAATCTTCAACACTGAAAAGAAATGAAAGAGAGAAAAAGAGGAGGGAGGGAGGGAGGGAGGGAGAGAGAGAGAGAGAGAGAGAGAGAGAGAGAGAGAGAGAGAGAGAGAGAGAGAGAGGGCACTTTATGTGAACATTCCATTTATCAATCTTCTCTGTGTGTGTTTCATAACTTTACAAACTCACTCAGCATGGCTAATTACAAATTATCTGCCCTCCTATAATCCCATTAGCTTAAATAAGCAATTAGGCAAAGACATTTTTGGAATTCCTCCTTCTCCTCAAGTATTAGCTATTTTACTAAAAGATACCATGATCCACTAAACCATGTAGCCAAGGATGGTGCTGTGGTACCAGTCTTTCTCGCAGATTCTCTCAGATGCACTGTTGCCACCTCAGTGCAATCCCAGGTATCTCAGCTGACTCCAAAGTAAAATTTCACATGAACCCTTGACTCTCATTCAGTCTAGACTTCAAAATTCAGAGATTTTTCAGAAATTAAATCTCCTGGAAACCATTACTTTTAAAATCAAGTTCAAAAAATTTTAACATATCCTTTAGGAACATGCATTACCTCTGACTTTTTCCATTGAGTCCTGGAATTGGTTGCCTTTCTATCTTGTACACTGACCTTTTTATTCTTAAATCCATAAGCTCTCCTTTTGCTCATATCTTGAATATATATTGCTTACTTTCTGTGAAATTCTTCTCTTTTATACTGGCTGTCTTCTATTTATGTTTTATTTTAAAGATCACTTCTTCCATCAACTAAGGTGACTCTGTTTTGTGTTTCACATTTTATAATTTTCTTTTATCATTTTTGTAAAGAAATGACTAAATATGTACACTAATGAGCAACTGTGGGTGTTCAAAAACCATCAGTCCTTTATTAAGTCACACTTATTCATTCTTCATCTCCAAATAAAAAATCCTGGGCTCTCATCCCAAGAATTGTATTAAATACACTAGTCCTCAGTCCTAATCCCAAATCTGAGAAAGGTATCAGCAGTCTCCTTTCCTTGGTCATCTCTCTCCCCAGTATCCTTTTCTGATCAAATTCTTGATTTATGTGAGTAATTTTGAGCCTCCTATATACAGGTTCTTGACATCAAGACCCCTTAATGTCCTGACACGGAATGCTTCTCTCTCCTGCTATCATTTCCTCAGTCTTCTTTCCTTTGAAGTTTTTCTACTTTTCTACTTGCATTCAAAGTGTGCCTTACTCTCACTCCAAAGCTGTTCTTTGAAAACACACTACGGAAGGTAATGGTGCTGGCTACTAAAGTTGTTGTCTTGCTTGCATGCTTTCTGCCCTGAGATAAGCATTGTGTCAGCAACAGGTGACAAGGCTTGTCTTCTCTGAGACATTACTGGCTATGAGAATTTGCTTCCTTTGTGTTCTATTTTTGTCTTCACATGGTATGTGAGTCAGTTATACACAGTGAGACATAGTGGGATGTTACCAAGGGCTTCTGAGAAATGTTTTTATCTAGATACAGAGATAAAAATATAGCTTATTTCTCCCTGTCTCCTTTGAGTTTTGCCTAGAAATGCAGAATAACTGGATCTAGAGACTGACTTAAGAATGTAAGAATATATTTAAGGAAGTTAACTGAAAAGTATGCCAATCAAATCTTTAGCGGCTGGACTATTAGGTAAATAATAAATGTCTTTATCCTTTAAGACATCTTAAAGAGGTGTTATGTTACACAATGATCACCACATCCAGATTTCCTGTTATTTTCTGAACAATTCAGTTAGTCTTTAGTGTTTCATTTATAGAAGTTCTCACTAAAAAAAGTATCTGTCATGTCTTTATAAGTAATTTTCTTTTCTGGTGTATTTTTGCCAGCTCAGTATTTATAACACAACAATTTAATTTGATAAAGGCGGGGACTATTTCTCTTTTTCACCAGTGCACTTGGAGGGCTTAGCAAGCTTCTAGTAGTTCTCAATAAGTAAACATGAAATAAATGGCTGAAAGAATGGACATTTAATCTAGTGTTTTATTAGTGAGACTAAATGTGTGAAAACAGACTAGTAGGAAGGCTTCTCATAAGCACTGATATTTGTATAGCCTCAGACATTCCTAGAAATTCACCACATAGAAGAAAATGTTTCCCAATGGGCCTTTAGAGTTCTCTGTCCCTGAACTACCATTTCTGAGAAAATCTGAGTTTAGTGGTTGGACCATATTGCCACTTAAGTCTTATTTCTTCCAAGATTTTTAAATAAAGAATGTCTTATGATTCAAAATATACATATACAAAGAAAATGTACTTTTAAATGAGAATCCTCTAAGTATGGAGGACAAAATTTTATAAGAGATAGTGAGAAAAGTTTTATTGGCTATAAAAATACAACAAAAATAATTTGTTATATTTTATAATATTTAGGTTACAGTTATAGCTTTCTGGATGATATAAAATTTTGAACAAAATAGGATCATAGTTCTTAAGATACAGACATTTTCATACACCAAGATTTTTCTGATTTTTCTCAGAAGCCTTTCAGAATCATCAATTATTGTAAAAATCATTTTCTTTTAAGCACCTTGCTTTGAGGAAGCTGAGGAGAAGCATGATGGAGGAACGTTTGAGGAAGGATTAATTTCATAAATAGCGAACACACTGGAGAATATTTTATTGTATGGCAAATTTTACTTCTTTACAAAGAACCATAAATATACTGACTTGGATAATAAATACTAGATAATGAGAATGCCTTGTATTTTATTGAGTTCTTCCATTAATAATTAATGATGTGGGTAGATAATTCTCCAAATTCATGATTAAGTTTTCTCTGATAATGAAAGCCATTTTTCAACTTTTATTTCTTTCAAGGCGCATACTCTCTTGATTCATATTTTAGTACATTATACAGGACATTAAAACCAGTGTGGTAGAGAAAGAGAAAATACTTCCACATGGAAAAATGGGATGCCATCTCAAGTATTCAAAATTAATTTTGGTATACAGTATTTCAATCTTATAAGTGATATATCTCTTACTTTGAGCTGTCAATGAGAGCTAGGGTGTTATTTTATGATTTACACTTTACCACTACTTGAGACGACACACAGTGGTCAGGGGCTTGGTCTTACGAGTCAGCATTTTTATAATATAAGTTGAGAATTTACTAATCTTGAAAAAAGTAAGGAACTGTTAATAGCTTTTTTTTTTAATTCTGTTTTGCTGTACTGGGGATAGAACCAAGGGACCTTCTACTATGAGCTACACCTCTAGCCCAATATTTTATTCTTTATATTGTAAAAGGTCTCATGTAGTTACAAAGAGCCTCACTAAGGAGCTGAGGCTGTCCGCAAACTGTGATCCTCTTGTCTCAGCTGTTAACAGTTTGTAAATTCTTGATTTACCTCTTAACGGGTTGGTAACCTTTCAAACTTTAGCAAGCTAGGCAATCTCTCCAAATCTTAGGCATTTCTACATTTGTTAATTTATCTCTAACTTGTAGAATTGAAGGGATTTAAAACAATGATTCAAAATATAAAGTGTATACTTTGTGCTCAAATAAATGGAAACTAGAAACTTATGAAAGGGTCTCTTACGCCAGCGCAGCTGACTTCGAACCTGCGTGATCCTCCTGTCTCAGCCTCCCAAGCACAGGGATTACAGGCATGCACCACTATGCCCGGCCACACCTCAATTTTAAATAGGTAGATTCTGTATTGGAAAAGTCACTTGATGTTTGCAGGTCTTTGTCATCTCTATTTGAATTAATTTCTATAATCTAGCCAAAGGTAGTAGTTTTTGGAGATTAGTGCTTTAAAAACTGCAAGGTTTATCCAGGAATGGTGGTACAGGTTAATCCCAGATATTCCAGAGGCTGAGGCATTAGGGTCATAGGTTCAAGGTCAGCCTTGGAAACTTAGCAAGACCCTCTCTCAAAATGAAAAATAAAAATGGTTGAGGTGTATATTAGTGATAGAGTGCACCTGGGACAATTATCCGTGTTGTACAACAATAAGAAAACTACATTTTGTGTGTATGTTTGTGTGTCTGTGTGTATATTATTGATAATGGATTTGTATTAGATTAACATGAGCATTATTAATTATTAGCTTGGTGTTCATCTCCCAGCTCTGATAGTTTATTAAGATTTAGTTACTTTATTAAGATTGCTAACTTGCTTTAGAAATGTACATGTATCCATCTGTTATGCTTACAATTTAACTTCATTGATGTCTACTATTCCTCACATTTAAGGGCAACTGAGTGCCTGAAATAAATAGATGCCAATATATATCATGCCAGCAATTACATAAATTATTACTTACAAATAAATAGTATCCTAAAATATGAAATATTTTATTAAAGTTTAGCTGAAGGATTTCAACTAATTTCATATTGCTATTTAAAATTAAATAGAAATAGCAAGTAATTATAACAGCTCTAATGAAAATTATTGTTTATAGTATCACTTATTTTTAGTGACAGTTATAATGGTATAGACAATGAAGATTATTTAACATGTGATATTAATGATCCAAGACATTGAATAAAGGCCCATATTTATATAGTTTGAGGTTCTAGATTTTTAATGACCTTTTTATTGGTGAATTATAGTCATACATCTTAATGGGGTATAAGATGGTAGATGATTCATGCATACATCACTCATTTAGCCCTGCCCCAATTCCCCCCAATTCCCCCCTCTCTCCTTCTCATGTTTGGCTTTGTGTTTGAATCTGATATATTTGTGAACATTAATCATGTACATTAGGGAATTTTTCTCTTCCCCTCTCCTATCACCCCTAGTTAGGCCTCCTTATTTACTCAATTATGGTTTCACCTCCTTTGTCTAGAATTCCTCCTATGACCCATTTTCTCTCTAGCTTCCATATATTATGGAGAGCATCCAATTTCTTGCTTTTTGGAATAACTAATATCATTTAGTATAATGGCATAATGTTCTCCAGTTCCATCCATTTCTTTATAAATGATGTAATTTCGTTCTTCTTTATGGCTGAGTAAAATTCCATTGTGTACTTATTCCATAGTTTTGTAATCCATTCATCTGTTGATGTACATCTTGGGTAGTTCCATAGTTTGGCGATTGTAAATTGTGTGGCTATGAACATAGGTATTGCATGCATTGGTTTCGTAGTTTGGTTTCCATTCTTTTGGATATTTTGGTATTGCTGGATCTTATGGTAGATTTGTTCCCATTTCCTAAGAATACTCCATACTGTTTTCCAAAGTGGTTGCACTAATTTGCAATACCACCAACAGTGCATTAGAGTTTCCACTTCTCCACATCCTCCTTGTATTTTTAATTATTGCCATTCTAGTTGCAGGTAGGTAAAATCAGAGTAGTTATGATTTGCATTTCTCTTTTAATGATGTTGAACATTTTTTTCATACATTTATTGGTCATTTGAATTTCTTTTGTGAAGTGTCTATTTTGTTCACTTGCACATTTTTTAAATTGGGTTATTTGTTTTCATAGTGCTGAGCTTCTTGAGTTCTCTGTATATTTAGATATTAGTCCTCTATTGGAGGAATAGTTAGCAGAAATCTCCCATTCTGTTGCTTTCTATTGAGGTTCTTTTGCTTTACAGAAGCTCTTCAGTTAAATGCAGTCTCATGTGTTGATCTGCCTTTTATTTCTTGTGCCTTTGGGGTCTTGTTGAGAAAGTTTTTACTTCTGCTTAGGTATTTCAGTGGACCTATGCCCTCTTCACAGAGGTGCAAGGTCTTTGGTCTAATTTCCAAGTCTTTGATCCATCTTGAATTTACTCTTCTGCAGGATAAGAAAATGGGGTTTATTTCCATTTTTCCGCATATGGTTAACCAGTTGCCAGCAACATTTGTTGAAGAGGCTATCTTTTTTCCAGTGTATGCTTTTGGCCCCTTTGTAAAAAATCAATTGGCCATAAGTGTGCAGAATTATTTTTGGATCTCCTATTCTGCTCTAGTGGCGTTGCCGGGCGTGTTGGCCCACGCTTGTAATCCCTGTGTTTGGGAGGCGGAGACAGGAGGATCATGCAGGTTCAAAGCCAGCCGTGCTGGCTTAAGAGACCCTGTTTCCAAATAAAAATATAAAAATAGGTCTGGGAATGTAGCCCAGAGGTAGAAGGGTTTCCAGGAGCCCCAGTACCACAAAAATAAATAAATAAATAAATAAATAAAGAGAGAGAAGAAATGTTAATTATGTAAATGTTAATTATATAAATAAATATGCTAAAAATATTCACATTAGCAATCAGGGAAATAGAAATTGCAACTACACATAGATTCCATATAAATAACTCCAGTTAGAATGGCAATCATCAAGAATACAAGTAATAAGTGCTAGAGAGGCATGGAGGTACACACCTGTAATCCTAGTATTTGAGAGGTTGAGACAAAGGACAAGAGGATTGCATGTTCGCCTGGCGTGGTGGCACATGCTTGTAATCCCTGCGCTTGGGAGGCTGAGACAGGAGGATCACACATGTTCGAAGCCAGCCTCAGCTACTTAGTGAGGCTTTCAGCATCTTAGTGAGACCCTGTTTCTAAATAAAATATAAAAAAGTTCTGGGAGTATAGCCAGGAGGTAGAAAGCCTCTGGGTTCCACCCCTAGTACCACCAAAAAAAAAAAAAAAAAAAAAAAAAAGAGGATTGCATGTTCAAGACCTGCCTCAGCAACTTAGTGAGACTCTCAACAAGTCCCTGTTTAAAAAATAAGTAAGTAAGTAAGTAAATAAATAAATACATAAGGCTGGGGGTGTACAACTCAGAGTTACAATGGCCCTGGTTCAACTCCCAGTACATATAAATAAATAATAAATAAATGCTGAGGATGACGTGGGGGAAACAGGAACACTCTTACTCTGTTGGTACGAATGTAAGTTAGTCCATTATATATATTCAATATATAGGTTCTCAAAGACTAGAAATAGAACTACCAAATGACCCAACTAAACCAACTATATACCTCAGTAACATTTCAAAAGAAAGATAAGAAAGTCTGAATAGTATAGCAATACACTCATAACTATGCTTATAGCAGTTGTATTCACAATAGCCAAGTTATGGAATCAAACTAGGTGTCTGTCAACAGGTGAATGAATAAAAGAAATGTGATATATATATATATGACACTTATACACATCATATATATATATATATATATATATATATATTCACATCATATATAGATATGACATGTGTAAACACACACACACACACACACACACACACACACACACACACACACAAAATGGAATTATACTCAGCCAGAAAAAAGAATGAAGTTATATCATTTACAGAAAAGTGGATGGAATTGGAGATATTATGCTAAGTGAGATCAGTCAGTCTCAGAAAGTCAAGGCTCAAATGATACCTCTTATCTGTGGAATCTACAGAGAAAACAGGATATAGGAAGAAGCTTCAAATAAATGGAGAGAGAGACCAGGAAAATATCAGAAGGAGATTGGAGGAAGGATGATGGGAAGCAACAAAGTAGACTTGTGACATCATTGAGTAATTCAGATATATCAACACTAGTCCAGAGTGTGTTCAGAAACAACAACAAAAATCCAACAAAAAAATGAAAATGAAGACTGCTATTCAAGCACTATCAACTAGTGTCCATAGTTTTATCACCTATGCATTTTTTGTTATTAAATCAAACAAATTTAAATCAGCAGCAAGCAGGAAACATCTGAATATTTAGAAATATGAATTAGATTTCCTGATGGCTTTTGAATAAGGGGTAAGTGGTGCTTTGCCTAGGGAATTAGGAAAACATACATTTAGTCATATACCAGCATACCAACAATAAAATCCAGTGTCAATTATTATGAAACTAAGGCATGAATTCAGCCATGCATCCGAAAAGACTCAAATTCTTACACTAATCTATATAATAACATACACATACATACACACACCGATTATATACCTCATAACTAACTTCATTTTTAGAAACATGGGACTTAATTATTTTTTGAAATTTTGAAATTTGCTTTTTTGATGCATTGTATTTATACATCAAAGTGAGGTTCAATGTGATACAGTATAGCCACTTAACCAGTTGGCAAAACTGGTTAACTATATGTAGAAAAATGGAAATAACCCCTACTTTCTCACCCTGAATAAGAGTCAATTCAAGCTGGATCAAAGACTTGGGAGTTAGACCTTGAGGCTCCTTGAAGAGGGCATAGGTCCAACATATAGACACAGGTAAAAACCTTCTCAACAAGACCCCAAAGATGCAAGAAAGTAAAAGGCGGATCAATACATAAGGTTGCATTAAACTGAAGAGTCTCTGTATAGCAAAGGAAGCAATAAAGAACCTCAACCGAGAGCCAACAGAATGGGAGAAGATTTTTTCCACCCTACTCCTCCAATAGAGGACTAATATCTAGAATATACAGAGAACTCAAGAAACTCAGTACTAAGAAAACAACCCAATCAAAAAAAAAAAAAATAAGCAAGGGAACTAAATAGACACTTCACGAAAGAAGAACTTTAAATGGCCAATAAATGCATGGAAAAAATACTCAACATCACTAGCAATCAGAGAGATACAAATCAAAGCTAAACTGAGATTTCACCTAACTCCAACTAGAATGGCAATCATTCAAAACACAAACAACAAATGCTGGTGAGGATGTGGAGAAAGAGAACTCTATTCCACTGTTTGTGGGACTGCAAATTAGTGCAACCACTTTGGAAAACTGTATGGAGGATCCTCAGAAGAATGAGAACGAACTTACCATATGATCCAACAATACCACTTCTGGATATCTACCCAAAAGAATGGAAACCAAACAACCATACTAATGCTTGTGTATCTATGTTCGCAGCTGCACAATTCACAATTGCCAAACTATGGATCCAGCCAAGATGTCCATCAAAAGATGAATGGATTACAAAACTATGGGATATGTATACAATGAAATTTTACTTAGTCATAAAAAATATAATTACATCATTTATAGAAATAAATGGAACTGGAGGACATTATTCTAAGTGAGATTAGTCAGTCACAAAAAATAAGAAATAGGATGCTCTCCCTAATATGTGAAATCTAGGGAGAAAATGGGTCATAGGAGGAACTCTAGACAAAGCAGAGTATACTATAGATGAGCAAATAAGGCAACCATATTGAGGGGATAGGAGTGGAGAAGAGGGAAATTCTCTAATGTTCATGATGTACTTTAAGAAACATATCAAACACTAAGCCAAACATGAGAAGGAGTGAGGAGTAAGGAATGGAGCAGGAATTGTGTAAGGACTAATTGGGTGATGTGTGCATGTATATCTCCACCATCTTTTACTCCATTAAAATGTATGAGTACAATGCATCAATAAAAAGTTAAAATAAAACAAAATAAAATGTAAAGATGTATAGCCGGGTGTGGTGGCGCATGCTTGTAATACCCGCGCTTGGGAGGCAGAGACAGGAGGATAGCGCAGGTTTGAAGCCAGCCACGCTGGCTTAAGAAACCCTGTTTCCAAATAACATAAAATGGGTCTGGGAGTGTAGCCTGGAGGTAGAAGGGCTTCCAGAAACCCCAGTACCACCAAGAAAAAAAAAAGTAAAGATGTATTTTGTAGAGAATATGCTATGAAACTTGAAAACCACACCAAACTTCAAAATTAATAGCAGTCATGCATTATTTCAAAGTTTTATGAATTTACAAATAATATTTATGCATATATCTTATATTTAGTGACAGAACTTGGGAAACAAATAAGTTAAACAAAGTTCTGATTAACAACCAACAAAACTGTAATTGTTTTAGAACTAGACTGAAAAAGAAAGAACACAGAGTGAAATAGTTTGTTTTTTTCTAGAGATTAATACAGAAAGAAAAAAGTTAAATATTAAAGAGAAATCCTTTGTTTCTCTCCTGACCTTTATTATAATTTCATTTTAAAATCATTTTATTCTTTATGATAAATATATATGATATTCATGGTAATATTGCTTGGAAAAGATACAAAATTTCGTAGTAATATAATGTTGGCCAAGTAGCTAGTTAATGCATACTTAATTTTCTGATGATTAAAATGATTTAAAAATCATATATCCTGGTAATTAGTGATATTAATATCTGTTAATATAAAATGAGACGGAGTTAATTCAGTGATCATAAACACAGTCATATTTAGAGAATCCTGTTTTAGCAAGTAATTGTGTTCTTTGACTTATTAATTGCTTCACATTTGTCTCTTTTCTTTTAGCTTTATTGTTAACAGCCAGGTTTGCCGTCTGGATTCATTTTAGTTCTTTCTAGACAGTTGAAATATTATTCTCTATGTTCACAATGGGGAAACATCTATGGTAAAGTACCACTACAAATATGACTTTGTAAGATGTAGACTTTTCAGAACTATAAAATATATAGCTACTGAGCATGTGTTTCTAAGCTTTAGTAGTATGTTATTTGGGAAAACACTGCAAATTTTTTTTTTAAATGAACTAACAGATGAAGGAATTACCATTTTCTAAATATACTTCTGTCTCTTCTATACGATATATATAACCTCCTTTTATATTCTCTTTCTTTTTTTCTCCTTTTTCGTTTTCTCCTCCTTCTTTGCAGTGCTAGAGATTGAACCCAGGGTGTGCTCATGCCAGGCAAGAATTCGACCCTTGAACCACATACCTGTCCCCTTTTATTATATTGTTGCCTGCATCTTCTAACATAATAATTCCAGTTCCATTTACCCAAAATTATGTTTTTAAAAAATCTTGTTAAAGATGAGCATAGTTGCCAGGTGTGATGGTGTACGCTTCTAATCCCAGCATTTCAGAGGGTGAGACTGGAGGATCGCAGTTCAATGACAGCCTCAGCTACTTAGTGAGACCCTCCTCAACTAAGTAAGACCCTGTTTCAAAATAACGAATAAAAAATAGGGTAGGGGGTGTAGCTTGGAGGTCAAGTGACCCTGGGTTCCATCCTCAGACCTGAAAAAATAAATGAGCATGGTGGCACATGCATGTACCCCAGTACTTACAAGGCTGAGACAGGAGTATCATAGATTCAAAGTCACCCTCCTAGCAACCTAGCAAGTCTCTGTTTCCTAATAAAAAATAAAATATGGCTGAGGGTTTAGCTCAGAGGTAGAATGTCCCTGAATTAAATCCCTAGGATAAAATAAGGAATGAAGAAAAAAATCTGATTAAATAGCTTTATAGACCTAAACATTAACTTTCAATTAACTGTTGTATTTGCTGATAAAAACAAATAAAAGAAGAGCTACATTTTTATATGTTACATATTTTCATAGCCTTATATAAAAAATCTCAGATGCAAAAATCTATCATATATGTTAAGAAAATATCTTACAATACATTAAATTACAAAAGCAAAATAGACATTTTAAAAGACATAACTTTTGAGCTTCTAATTTTTTTTTTTTTGGTGGTACTGGGGTTCCTGGAAGCCCTTCTACCTCCAGGCTACACTCCCAGACCTATTTTTTATATATTTTTATTTGGAAACACGATCTCTTAAGCCAGCACAGCTGGCTTTGAACCTGTGCGATCCTCCTGTCTCCGCCTCCCAAGCGCGGGGATTACAAGCGTGCGCCACCACGCCTGGCAGTTTTGAGCTTCTAAAAAGTCCATATTTCCTAAGTTGCAGAACATGTTTTACATAGGAGGAAGTAAATAATGTTCTGTTTAAATTATTTGAATTACTTTGTTCTTAGAAAATATATTCAATAATCGTCATCAATTTTAATTCAGTTTTAAAAATAAAGTAATATTTATTTCAAAAATTTATCTTTGGAATAATTTTCTAATTAAGATGCAACTGCCTATAGGAAATAAACCTACAAATAATTTATATGTAAAATGAAGATTTTTCAGTTTGTATAATTAATTATATTCCATTATTTGCATGTAATAAATTTTAGTAGGAGGTCTAGCATAGTTAGCATCATTATTCACATGAAATGTTATTTGTGCTCAGACATTATATATATATATATATATATATATATATATATATATATATATATATATATTTGAATGAATGTTGAAGTTAGTGTGAAAACTTCAATGCTTCTTTTTTGATATCTGATTATTCTGTATATTAAAATATAAAGGAAAAATCCTAATACTGTTTTTGTAATTGAAAGTCTTTCACAAGTTCCATAAGTAAGCTACACATGGTGGCACATGCTTGTAATCCCAGTACTCAGGAAGCTGAGAAAGGAGGATTCATGGCCAGCCTCAGAAATTGAAGGAGGCCTTCAGAAATTTAGTGATACCCTATTTAAAATTAAAAAAGTAAAATAAGGCTGGAGGTATAACTCAGAGAAAAAAATAGCTGTGGGTTCAATCCCTAGTACCACCCAAAAATAAAAAAAAGAGTTCCACATGTTTATATTCAAACTGTACTAAATATCTATATCTATCTATCTTTCTATCTATGATTTAGTAAATGGATAAATACCTAATCTATTATACAAATATATAATTTAAATATATGAATATGTCTAATTAAATAATAATATAATTTACCTTTTTATGAAATGACTTTTGGTCTTAAAACATTAAAATTTCTATAATCTCAATACTTGGGAGGCTGAGACAGGAGGATTGCAGTTTTGAGGACAGCCTTAGTAATTTATCAATTACTCTCAGCAACTTGGGGAGACCCTGTTTCAAAATAAAAAATAAAAAGTACTGAGGGTATAGCTCAGAGTTAGAATGCCTCTGGGTTCAATCCTCAGTATAAAAACAAAACAAAGGCTGGGCGTAGTGGCGAACACGTAGCATTCAGGAGGCTGTGACAGGAGGATTGAGGTTTGCAGACACCTTTAGCTACTTAGTGAGGCCCTTTGCAACTCAGTGAGACCCTAAAATAAAAGAATAAAAAATAGGGCTGGTAGTGCAGCTCAGTGGTAGAATACTCCTAGGTTCAGTCCCTAGTACGGAAAAAAAAAAAAATTCCTGCACCACTATTAACAATGTTACCTCACTTTCTTTGATTGTTTTTATATAAAACTATTTAATAGTTAATGAATGAACCCATCATGATTATATGTATAAGTTTGACAATAATGTGCATGTATTTATATACACTTGTGTTTAGAGACATGATAGGCACATAGAGAAAAGAGGTAGAGAGGTAGAGATATATTTCCAATTAGATAGGAATACACAAGCAAACACATATATTAGAAACAAAAATGGAAGACATATTCCACAGTTTCTAGGGTCTAGGAGGATTAATTTCATATCTAATGTGGAATATAATGATAAATTAAGATTTAAAAGTAACTACTATTTACTTTATGATAGTTTTGCCTTACGGACAATAATACCCTTAGTACTTCTTAACCCTCTGGGAAGAGTGGTTGTTCTCCTCTGATTCCCCAGCACTTTGATCTTTCCTCTATATCAACATTTATAACTTTGGCTTGAAGTTTCACTTCCAGGTTTCTTTAAGGATGAAAGAATGTTTTTTCAACTTCTACCTGTGCCTTGCTAAGACCTAGCATATATAGATGCTCTGCCAATATTTGTTGAATTGGAATATCAGCCAAGGAAGCAAAATTCTAAACTTCCCTAGTCCATTCTGAGTCTGCAGTTTGTATATAAAAATAAATTATTCCTAAAAGAATACCATTGATCTAAAGCAAGCCAGTAGTCATTAGGCAACATTTTTTAGAGTATTTGTATGATGACTTTTCTACAGTTAAAAGAAAGTGGAATTTAGAATATAGTTTTTTTATGCCATAAAGAAAAATTCAAAGAAAATATGTAAGTGAAATAAAATCTACGTATATGTTTTTCTTATTTGATTTGGGAGCTTTTTTGAGCACTACAGTGCTTGGCTTTTATTTCAACTCACAAAATTTTTATTCATGAAAATAAATATTTCTCAGTGTTTAAATATGAACTTTGAAAAAGGGCAAATACTGTTTGATTGAACATTGTTAAATTAAATAATAGGTTATGTTCAGCATTCTGTATTTTATTCAAGTTGCTTTTCATTTTGGACAATAAATATTCCTTTTTGGTTTGTATACTCATAATTTTTTTCTGTTTTTTAACAAGTAGATGGGCAAGATTGGTTGACATGTTCTCTTTTCATTCCTCTTTGTCTCTTCAATAAAATCTTTAAATAGTTATTGCATGATTTTAATGTCTATCTTTTAGGGAGAATTTTGACATTTAGCAAGGAATATTGAAGAAGTAAATGAAGCATAAAGAGATGTGGTTTGTACATTGAAATAAAATCCAAGCATGAAAGAACACACTAGTTTTGTTCTTTACACTGATTGCTATTTGCTAAAACAGCAGTGATTATCTCTTTTTTGTATCCCAGAGCAATAAAAGCATAATGGCTCAAAACAAAGCAGAAAAAAATAGACATGCTTTAAATTCTATTGTTATTCTTTACTATCCTTCTTTCATCCCTTAAAAATGGAAAAAAAGAATAAAAACCATAGGAGAAAGAAATGGGAATATAACAAAAAATGATGCAGGACTTTATACTGTCTAAACATTATTTGAAGAACATGTACATCTATCTAATTTCACACTGTGATAGTTAATCTTAGAGAGTTTTGTTTATTTTTCCTACATGGGGGATTGCTAGGCATTTCTCTATGCATTTCTCTTTTCTGCAAACAAAAATAGAAAAAGAAACAGATTAAATATAGACATATAAATACCTATGTGGATTTTAAATGGACATAGAAAAAAACATAAAGGCATAAGATGCTTTTTATAATGGTCCAGAATGGCCAATTAAAATCACATAACGGTTATATAATGTGGAATATTGGAGATAAAGGGATAAAATGCCTGTTTTCATGTGTATCTAATCTCATTTATTTCTTATCAAGGAAGAACTGTTCCCCACCTTCCTACTTTCTTGTGTTGTATCATCTGAACAAGGAAGAACGAAATTTGAGTCAATCCATCTGTCTATCTATAAATCTAGGTATCTATACATATGTCTTTCTTTTTTATTTTTTAAAAAATTTTCTTGGTGCATTGTATTCCATACATCTCAATGGAGTACAAGATGGTAGAGCATAAATACACACATCACTTATTTAGTCCTTACCCAATTCTCACCCCATTTCCTCCCCTGTTCTATCTTCTGTTCGGCTTACCAATTGACTTTGATATGGTACATGAGGTACATTCATAAACATATCTTTCCTAAATGTAATTCAATAATATTGTTTATTAAAATTAAAGGTTTTTTTTCTGAATTTTTTCAAACAGACCTCATATACTTTTCTGTTTTCCTAGATGGAATGTACTGTACTGTCTTAATCATTTTAGTTCTCTTGTTTAAATTTTGTTTAAATTTGCAATTGTTTAAATTTTGTCTCTACGTTGGAATCTATAACCTTTCTTCTCTGTATTTTACCATTAGGACCCATGGTAGTTAAAAAAAAGAGCATACTTTGAATATTTTCTTATATTTTCCCATTGAAAATGATCAATTCTGAGTGTCAATATAACAATGAGACATCTAGGGGATGATATTTAGGTAATGTCAAGTATTTCTTCATTGGTTCATTTATTATTTCATTTCACTACAATAGCAGACACAATGAACATAGTTTTACATTTTCATTTCTAATAATTGATCTAGTCTAATTATAATTAATATTCTCACAGGTTTATTATATAGACCTGATTTTAACATAATTAATCATACAGGATTCATTGACTGTAGAAAGAATTTTGTATTATCAGTTAATATTTTTATTACAAAATAGTATATTTATTACAAATACCTTACCAATTTTTATTATAAATATCATAACTAATTGTGAGGTATATGCTTTCTTGATGTTTGCAAAAGAATGATTTTGGAATATTTGCTTATACTATTTTAATATTCTGTTTTTTGTGGTGCTTGTTATCCCAGTACTTGGGAGGCTGATATAGGAGGATTGGTTTTCACCACCAGCCTCAGGTACTTAGTGAAGACCTCTGAAAATTAATGAGAGAGATTCTGTTTTAAAATAAAGAATAAAGCCGGGCGTGGTGGCGCACGCTTGTAATCCCCGCGCTTGGGAGGCAGAGACAGGAGGATCGTGTAAGTTCAAAGCCAGCCTCACTGGCTTAAGAGACCCTGTTTCCAAATAAAAACATAAAATAGGTCTGGGAGTGTAGCCCGGAGGTAGAAGGGCTTCCAGGAACCCCAGTACTGCAATGAAGAAAGAAAGAAAGAAAGAAAGAAAGAAAGAAAGAAAGAAAGAAAGAAAGAAAGAAAGAAGAAAGATAATTGGTGGTGTAGCTCAAAGTTAAAATGCCCCTGGGTTCAATTCTTAGCACCACAAATATATATATTAATATATTTATATATTAATATATATTAAATATATTGTATATTAATATAATATACAATTAATATATAATATAATATATTAATAATACATTAATATGTATTGATATTATTATATGTTATATAATATTAAATATTAAATTAAATAGATATTAAATATTTAATATGCACATATTATTTACATTTGTGTGTGCATAAATATAGATACACACATTAAATAAATTCAAAGGGCTACATTTCTGGTGGGAAACTTAAAAAAAGTATTTGGAATTGTATCCTTCGTAAATTGTGTGTTTGCATCTATGTGTGTGCACATGTGGGTGTGGATGTGGATGTGAAAAGAAGTATATTAGTAGTACACATTTTTTCATTGCATAAAGCGGCTAATTGTTTTATCAGAACAGAAGGCCAATGTTTACTCCATATTGCCTTTCTGCAAGATTTATTTAGATGAAGGTAAGGGATTCTAATGTCAATTCCTAACATTCTGGGAGACTTTAAGTCTCTAAAGCCTCTGGAAGGAGGAATAAAAAAATAAGAAGGATAATAATACATTATTTACATCTTTTAAAATGAGCTCTCTAAAATTTTCTATCATTCACCAACAACACATGAAAATAACAAAGCCTTACTGATTAAAAGAAAGGATTGAATTTTATTTTACCTCATTGCAACTGGAAGCATTTTTTGTTGTTATTTTTACAGTAGCCTCCCTCTGATTATCCATGGTTTTATTTTCCATAGTTTCAGTAATTCACAGTCCAAGAACCAAGAACACTAAATTGAGGCCCTGAAACACTAAATGGAAAACTACGGAAATAAATTATTTGGAATTTAAAATCCCATGTCTTTCTTTGTAATGGGATGAAATCTCATGCTATCCTGCTCTATTAAACGCAGATCATGAATCATCCCTTTCTCTAGAGTTTCCACACTATACTGCATATACTATCCACTTGCTAGTCATTTAGTAGTATATTCAGATCCATTGTTTTGGTATGACAGTACATGTGCTTTTTGTTTCATTAATAGTGGATCTCAAAGTGCAAAAGTGGCACTGGTAATTCATAAGTGCAATAAAGAATCCACAAAGTGTTGTCTTTAAGTAAAGTTTGGCCACGTATGATGACTCATGACAGTATTCCCAGTACCTGGGAGCCTGAGACAGAAGGATCACAGGTCCTTGTACTTGTTGAAATAAGAATAAAAAATAGGATGAGTGGCATAGCTCAGAGGTAAAATGCCCCTGGGTTTATTCACAGTTCCCTCCCCCACCAAAAATAATGGAAGAATAGCTCTCAACAAATTATGCTTATTATTAAGATCTGTGGTAAGACCAAATCTTTTTTCAATGAACTGTGAATAAAGAAGATAAATCTGCGTTAGTTTTCCTTTTACACCTCAGAGTGCAAAAGTTATGGCCACAGTGCCTGATAAATGCTTGGTAAAGATGGAAAGGGCATTGAATTGTTCTGTTAAAACAAGAATATGTCGAGCATGGTGGTACAGGCTCGTAATCCGAGCATTTGGGAGGCTGAGACTGGAGGATCGTGGTTCTGGGACAGCCTCAGCTACTTAGTGAGGCTCTCCATAACTCAGTGAGACCCTGTTTCAAAATAAAGAATAAAAAAATTGGGCAGGTGGTACAGCTCGGAGGTCAAATGCCTCTGGGTTCCATCCCCAGACCCCCACACACACACAAAAAAAAAAAAAAATAGAAAATGTATTCCAGTTGTTATAAATGTTTTGATTTATTGTCATTTATTGTTAATCTCTGAACTGTGCTTAATTTACAAGCTAACCTTTATCATAGAGATGTATGTAAAAAAATACATAGTGTATACATAGTGCTTATAGGGTTTGATAGTATCTATAATTTTAGGTGTCCAATGGGAGTCTTTGGAACATAACCCTCACAGATAAAGGCTGGTTAGTTGTTTGGGTCAATATTTTCACTCCTTTAATCTAAAATGATTGATCACAGAATTTTAAAAAAGGAATATTTATTTGCTCACAGTTTTCTTGGAAATTTCAGGTTCAGCTTATGTGAGGCCAGGGTCTGTGGCTCTGGGATCATGGGAACAGGAAGTAGAGAGAGGGAGAGAGTGAGGGCTCTGCTTTCACATCATGGAAGCCAGAAGCAATACCAGCAGGCAAGGCAATTCAAAGACACAAGCAGAGTTCCTAAGGCCACATCCATAGGGACCCACATTCTCCAGCCACACCCTACCTGCCTATGTTAACACCCAGGAAATCCATTACAATGGATTTACCCACTGATGAGATTTCAACCCTCCTGACTTCATTATATCAACTCTGAACATTAATACATGAGCTCTTTAGGATACATTCTATATATCTAACTCTATCATTTCATACCTAGCCACTGAAGAGCTCATGCCAATTTCAGAATGCAAAGTGCATTTAGTCCATATCTGAAAATTCCCATATTCTTAACAGTTGTAATATCACTCCAAAGTTCAAACTTTCAGCAAGGCTAGAATGGAATGATAGGAGAGGGAGAAGACTGAGGTTGGTTAATGAATGAGGTACCTCCGAATATGTGCAAAATATGAATATATCATGGTTAACCTGGACACTCATTGATAGGAGAAGGGGAAGGGTAAGCAGGAGGGGAGAGGGCACCAAGTACAGTCTGAGTGTATGTTATTTTTAATATGTTCTGCATAAAAATAAAAAAAATTAAAAAATTAAAAACCAAGAACTCACTGCTGATAAAAAAAAAAGTTCAAACTTGTCTTTGAGATTCAAGATAAACTTTTGGCTATGAGGCCCTCTAAACACAATAATAATAAAATAAAATTTTAAAAAGTTACATTCATCCAAGGTACATTGGCACAGAGTAAACATTTGCATTACAAAAGGGAGGAATGGAGCCTCAGAAAGAAAGAATTGGCCCCAAATGGGATCACAATCCAGCAGGTCAAGCATTTAATCCTGTGGTTCTTTTTTTTATTCATTTTTTATTTTTTATATTTATGTGGATGTTGAAAATGGTATACATTCACACGGTACTTGGTGTCCTCCCCATTCACTTTCCCTTCCCCCCCCTCCCAACAAGGAGTGTCCAGGTTAACCATGCTACATTCATACTTTTACACATATTCAAATGTAGCTCTTCCATTAATCAACCTCAGCCTTCTTCCTCTCTTACCCTTCGTTTCTAGCTTTGCTGAAGTTTTCCCTCCATTATCTGAAGTCCCTCTGATATCCCCAGCACTCCCTAGTTTGGGCATATTAGGGAAAACATAAATCACTTCTCCTTCTGTGCTTGGCTGATCTCACTTAACATAATATTCTCCAGGTTGTTCCATCTTCTTGTGAATGACATGATTTTGTTCTTTTTTATAACTGAGTAGAATTCCATTGTGTGTATTTCCCAGAATTTTGTAATCCATTCATCTGTTGATGGAGACCTAGGTTGGTTCCATATTTTGGCTATTAAAAATTGTGCTGTTATGAACATGGGTATACATATGATCTCTGATTTCAACCCCTTTTTCAAGATACTAAGGATTAGTAGAGCTGTATCATATGGTGGATCTATTTACAGTTTTCTAAGGAATCTCCACACTAATCTTCATAGTAGCTGAACAAGTTTGCACTCCCACCAACAGTATAAAAGAGTTCCTCTTTCTCCACATCTTCACCAGCATTTATTATTTGACCTCATTATGCTTGCCACTCTGATTGGGGTTAGATGGAATCTCAGCATAGTTTTGATTTGCCATCTCCATGTTGGCTAATGATGTAGAACATCTTTTCATAGCCATCTATTGGCTATTTGTATCACTTTTGTGAAGTGTCTATTGAGTTCAGTTGCCCATTTCTTGATTAGGTTATTTGTTTTGCTAGTGTAGTCTTTTGAGCTCTGACCCTTTATCAGAGTGGTGATAAAGATCTTCTCCCATTCTGTAGGCTTTCTCTTTAGGTTATTGATGGTTTCCTTTGATGAGAAGAAACTTTTTAGTTTGATATTATCCCACTTGTTAATTCTTGCTTGAATTTCCTGTGCTTTAGAGGTCTTGTTGAGAAAGTTAGTGCCTGTGCCTATATGTTGGAGTGTTGAGCCTATGCTCTCCTCTAATAACTTCAGAGTCTCTAGTCTTATTTCTAAGTCTTTGTTCCATCTTGGGCTGATTACTGTGTATAGTGAGGGGTAAGAGTTTAGTTCCATATTTCTACAAATGGATAGCCAGTTCTCCAAGCACCATTTGTTGAAAAGGCTGTCTTTTCTCCAGGTGTGAGTTTATCCCCTTTGTCAAAGATCAATTCACTATAGTTGTGTGGATTTCTTTCTGTATCTTCTATTCTTTTCCATTAGTTTGTATGCCTTATGTTGTGCCAGTACCATGCTGTTTTTAATACTATTGCTCTATAGTATAATTTGAAGTCAGGGATAGTGATGCCTCCTGCATGTTTCTTATTGCTGAGGATTGCTTTGGATATCCTGGGTCGTTTTTTTCTCCATATAAAATTCATGACTGATTTTTCCAGGTCTATGAAGAATGTCATTGGTATTTTGATAAGAATTGCATTGACTCTGTAAATCACTTTTGGCAGAATGGCCACTTTGTTGATATTTATTCTGCCCATCTATGAGCAAGGGCGATCTTTCCATCTTCCAAGGTCTTCTTCAATTTCTTTCTTTAATGTTTAATAGTTTCATTGTAGAGGTCTTTTAGATCTTTGATTAGGTTTATTCCTAGGTATTTTATTGGTTTTGAGGTTATAGTGAATTCTATTTCTGGCAGCTAAGCCACATGGTGATAAGATGTTATCACTAAAGGGCCTCAGCAGCCCCACTACTGTGGTCTGGTAGATTGCAATTGGTGACATACTCAAAGTCTCTCTGTTTTGCTTTCTGCTACCAAAATTCAGTGTACAACTTTCTAAACATGGACATCATTATCTTTAGTGCAGTTTGGATACTTTACTATTTTGAGCTGTCCTCCACCAGTTTCATCAGTCCATCTTGTTTAAACTTGGCCTCATACAATGTTTAAGCACAGGAAAAAATGCCAAGGTCTTTGCCAGAATGTAATACAAGTGGTCTCTACTTCATTTTACTTTGGAAACCTCTTTGCCATCTGAAATCTACTGAGCACAGTTTCTACTGTCCATCTTTCTATCAGCATTCTGGCCCTTTCCAAGGTCATCTCACAGACTAGTTTCAAAGGCTCACAAAACTTAGATAGGGCAGTGACCTCACTTCTCTGGTACTGATTTCTGTTTCAGTAAACATTCTCACAGCTATAAAGCAAGAAAAGTTACCACACAATGTAAAGAAAAGAAGATATATTTGCTTACAGTTTTCCTGGAGATTTTGTTTTCTGTCAGTGTGAGGCTAGAGTCTAACAATCTCAGAGCGTGGGGAGAGGAAGCAGAGAGAAGAGGCAAGGAACAAGAGCCAGCAAGCCATGGGATTCAAAGACATGCTTACAGGGTCTCAAGCCACACCTCTGGGACCCAACTTCTCCAGCCATACCCTACCTCCTAGCTAAATCATTATAATACATTTAAATGCTGATGAAACTACAACCCTCATGACTTGATTGTATTAGCTCTGAGCATTAATGCATAAACTCTTCAGGAAAGAATCTATATCTAACCATAACACTGCTATATTCTTATACATTTCAATGACTTGCTTTGAGTCAAGCCAGGCACCATCTTTCATCTGAAAGAATAAACCATTGATTTTGACCAATTTTAGAGATTAAACTTTCACTTTACCTTCTTCCTGGCCACTGATTTCCTCATGATTGTAATTGAGTGTGATACCACAACTTTTTCTTGATTGTGTTTCTCATTTATTAGTTCTAGTTATATTGCAAATTGCACAAAGTTGCTGGCTAAGTGCATAATGAGTTTAGTACACAAAACTTGGTGGACCAGAGTACTAATTATTAGAATACTTGATTATTTAAAATATGTACTTTATAGAATATTGTTATGACTCAATATGTGACATAGAGTATAGAAACAATCTCATCTTAGCAACTGTATTGCTATCTCAAAAATCATAACTAATATTTTATGGAACATAGAGATTAAATCTGTGTCTGAAAGCAATTAATGCCCTGCATCTGTAGTAACATCAGATTTTCATGGTTTATTAATCTCACAGTATGCTAGAATTTAAACATTTCCCCTTTAGATGTGCTCATTCACATTGGAACATAATATATGATATTGAAAGAATTCTTAGAGGACAAATGAAATCACAAATAAATGAATTGGAATAAATATATCCTAGAATATGCTGCAAAGTATTCCATTACCAATAATGTCATACATTTAAAAACTTTATGCTTATTCTATTCTTTTAGGTATTTATTGCTTTTTAACCTTCCTTGAAATGAGATTGGGATCTAAAAGTATTCAATGGTTCTTAAATAGGCAAAATATGCTAAAGTATTTTTGCATTTTAAGGGGAAATGGTTCTTTAAAGGAACTTTTTGATATTTAGTAATTGACCTTTTATTCCAAGTAACTCTCATTTAATCAAATAACAGAGTAAGATCTATTATTTTAAATTTATCTTGTTGTTATTGTTGTTGTTGTTGTTGGTGGTGGTGGTGGTGGTGTGTGTGTGTGTGTGTGTGTGTGTGTGTGTGTGTGCCTGTCTGTCAGGAGGTACTAGGGAAAAAACCCAGGAGCCTTCCACCTCTGAATAATACCACATTTCTATTTTAATTTTTATATTGAAATGGTGTCTCACTAAGTGGCTAAATGCCTTCCTAAGTTGCTGAGGCTGGCCTTAGCTTTCTGTCCTATCTTCCCAGGTACTGGAATTACAGGCCTGCACCACGAACCACCACCACAGACTTATCTTGTGTTTGTAAAAATCTTTTGAACATGTATTTCAGCAGGAATAGTAACAAATGAGGCAAAGAAACTTGAAGCTATAGCAAGGCAAGGCCTGGACTTCAATGT
This sequence comes from Muscardinus avellanarius, assembly GCF_963383645.1. Lineage (NCBI taxonomy): Eukaryota > Metazoa > Chordata > Mammalia > Rodentia > Gliridae > Muscardinus > Muscardinus avellanarius. The sequence continues at coordinate 61,747,212 of NC_137791.1, read as the reverse complement.
TGTCTCTTCCAGCTTTTCCATGATACTCTTCCAGTGGTGTTGAGTTTTACTCCCCTCCTTCACCTCATAGAACATTCCAATTGCAACAATGGGAGATACTTGAAAGAAATACAGGAGATGAAAATTCTGAGCACTCTTGCTGTTATGAGTAACCTTTAAACACTTGCTCTTTGACAAGGTCCTATAGTAGGGTTATTAAAGAAGGTTATTAAGAACTTTCTAGCAATATCCCAGAGAAGTAACAGGGCCGGCAAAAGCAGAGCTGTGGCTCAGTCAGCAGGGATAGTCTGGGTTCCTGCAGCTGCTGAGGGAGAGTGAGTGAGTCACAGTCATTGAGTTCTGATGACCATGTCTGGAGGCCGTCCATTAGGAAGAGGTCAGCGAGAGTAGGACAAAGCAGCAAGGAGACTGGGAAGGAGTAGTCAGTGAGGCAGAAGAAGCCAGGAGAGAGCAATGTCATTGAAGTGAAGGAGGTAACTGTTTCCTGTATGAGAGAGTAATCAGCTGTGTCAAATATTGCTGAGAGGTAGAGTCAGGTAAAGATAGAAGTCATTAGTAACTTTAACAGCAGCTTCCGTGGAGCTGGCAAGATTGAAGTGCCATCAGCATGAGCTGAGAACGAATGGACAAAGAGAAATTAAAGTTTGTGAATATAACAAATTTTCTCAACTAGCTTTGTTGTGAATTGGAATAAAACAATGGAGGAGTAGCTTGAGGGAGGATTGAGACACAAGGTTTTTTATGATAGGAGATAAAAAGCATGTTTGCTGCTGAAAGTAATAAATTGAAAGGAGAAAAGTGATGATAGAAGAGAGGGGAAGAAAATAATTGCTGAGAGAATTCTTGGATAGGTGAAGGAAGGGAAGGGAAGCTGGGTCATATTGGAAGGTATAGGGCCTACAATTTATTCTAGAACAAAGAAGGAAACAAATACATGGGAATGTATGCATACAGGTCTAATTTTGTGGTGGCAGTGTTTATGGAAACTTTCTTTTGTTTAGTCTTCTTCTTAGTGAAATAAGCATGGTAATCAGTTCAAGGTGAAGATAATACAGGAGGAATTGAATGTTTGAGAAGAGAGATGAAGTCTAGGACAGGGTCTGCACACCCTGTAAATTTTCAAGTAGCTATGTGGTCACAGATAAATTTCTTTTGATACTCACTTTCAAAATCCTCTTCTTGGTGGTATTCTACTCTGGAATTGATCTTCCCCAGAGTTGGGATGCAACATAGGCTCTCCTTTCATATCTCTCCTTTCAGTGTTTCTACTACACCTTCCACCTCTTCTGATCTTTACTAGTGTGATTTGTTTCTGGGCAAAATATATAGATACATGTATAATTTTGAGTTGAAACAAAATCATCAACTGAAATATTATTCTTTGAATTATGAAAACAAATGAATCAGGTATTCCATCATCTTGCCCTCTTGTGAACCAAAGCCACAAGCTCTTTTCTAAATTCTTTGCTTTTATCAAAATTGAAGAAGTATCTAATCAGTTATATAACTGTTAAACAATCAGGGGTTATGTTTGATAATTTATCATCATGTAACTTTTGACACTTTTGGTAGTTCAACAAGCTTACATATATTCTTGTAGCAAATCTTCACTTTCATCTACTTACTTATTACTACATTTATAAGGATAATGATCAGTAAAAATGGCCCTGAACAAAAATTAATTTGAGTAGTTATATCCATCTGTTGGTACATATTCTAATTAAAACAAATAAAAAATATCAGAGAAACCAAAAACTAAAAAAAATGTATTTATTCTTATTCTGTGATGTATTCCTATGAAATCATACATTTATAATAACCCATCCAGATATAAATTATATTTATCTGTTTTCAAGTAGTTATAATTGATAATAATTATACTATATAAATAGAATAGGACCAAGTGGATAAGTAAAGCTTAATGATCACAAAATGATTTAAATGTCTAAACCATGTTTTTTAGATAAATATCATGTGTTATTTTTCAGATATTATATCATTTGCAACTAATTCATAATGAAAAATTTAAATTTAATCTCAAAATGCTGATTATAGAATTTTTAAAAATTACTTTTCAAGTTTTACAAAACATTATATAAGTGACTGGCAGAACAAAGCGTCAGAGTACAGAGACGAGGGCCATGAAGTCACGCTGCCCAGCTGAACAGAGACTTTCTTGAGGTTAGAGGGCATGGAAGGAAGGGGTGTCCATTCAGTATAGCTTTGTTCCCCCCCCCCATCATGTTCAGTTGCCTAGATGCACACAGGAGAGAGAACTTGTGCTGTGTTTTATTACGCTTGTTTGTCTTAAAGAATGGAGAACGTTTACAATGAAGTGATATGATGATGCGTCGTGGGATTTATGTTGGATACAGAGAGAAGGAAGTTTCATCAATCAACTGTAGGTTTTTACAAGGTAGAAAAATTGTAATCTGTATCCTCAGATTATAAATATGTGAAGGGTGGAATGTCTGAAATTTCAGTACTTGGATGAATTGTAGTGATTTTTAAAGACAAAGGCCATGTTTAACTGATTTCATATTATTTTTGTCTTTGTCTTCATTAGAATGAGGTACAATAGGATAGGAAGGTCCCACTCCCTCACATGTTGCTCACTAATGCCTGTAACATTACCTGATTGATTGGAAGAAGCTGGGCAATAAATCTCTGTTGAAATCTTTCTTGGAAGATGAGTGAAGGGTGACCATGGAAATAAAACAGAATGGATGGATGCCAAGTTCATTTGAGAGGGTGTGGCTCAAGAATCAAAAGAGAGCTGTGCATGGTAGCACACACTTGTAATCTCAGCATTTGGGAGCCTGAGTAAGGCAGGAGGATCATGGTTCATGGATAGCCTCAACTTCTTAGTGAGGTCCTTTGCAACTTAATGAGACCCTGTTTCAAAAATAAAGAATAAAACAATAGGGCTGGGAGTGTAGCTTGGAGGTAGAATGTCCCTGGTTTCCACCTCAAGTACTGCATTAAAAAAAAATAGATGAGGGAGGCCATTTGAATAAAGGAGGAAACGGTATAATAAAAATATCAAAATAAGAGAAGTTCTACAAAGGCATGGTGGATGACAGCAAAGGTGAAGACCATTGGTGTGATCTGTTGCTTTGAGACATAACTCTGGGAGTGAATAACAGAAGAAGGAGGTAGAAGGATCTGAATAACTGAAAAGGAGCAAGAAAGGAACACATGATGCGTACATATCCAGGGCAAATTCCTGGTGTGGGAGAGAAAAGCCTTTCAGGGAGCTGTTGGAAAATCTGAATTCAAGGGAGAGCCAGATATTAGACATAGATTAGAGGTTAGAAACTAGTTTAGAGAATAGAAAATTTTCAAAAAAGAAACCGGATTTTACAGATATCTGATCTGAAATATCAAAGGAAAACATGAGAAGATTTCAGATTTTTAGATTTTTAGAGCATGAAAAGATTTCAGATTTTTAGATTTTAATTATTTGATTTTTTGGTTTCCTGGTATTGAACAGCAAAATGGTGTAACTTAACTTATGTATTCTTTATTGTAATAAATGTATTGAATTTGATGAAATTAATCGGTTACATGGATGGTGGGTTAAAATGACCTACATATTTTTTAATGGAATCTTATATTATTTTCAGTGTTTAAAGATAGGTTTGCAGACAGGTAACTTGGCTCACACTTGTAGTCCCAGCACTTGGTAGGCTGAGAATGGAGGATCGCAGTTCTCAGACAGCCTCAGCTACTTCGTGAGGCCCTCCGCAACTTAGTGAGACCCTGTTTCAAAATAAAGAATAAGCCAGGCATGGTGGCGCAGGCTTGTAATTCCCGTGCTTGGGAGGCAGAGACAGGAGGATCTCACAGGTTCGAAGCCAGCCGCACTGGCTTAAGAGACCCTGTTTCCAAATAAAAAAAGTATAAAATGGGTCTGGGAGTGTAGCCTGGAGATAGAAGGGTTCCCAGGAACACCAGTACCACCAAATAAATAAATAAATAAATAAATAAATAAATAAATAAATAAATAAATAAAATAGAATAAAAAATAGGGCCGGGGGTGTAGCTCAGAGGCCAAATGTCCCTGGGTTCTATCCTCAGACTAGCACACACAAAAAAAGTAAGTTTGCTAAAAGAATTTCATTTATTTTAGATGGAATTAGTCACATACTATTTTCTATAGTGTATTTATTTTTTATTTTAATCTACAAATTATAGATATAAAATGATATAGTTCACAAAACATTTTAATATATTATATGTATCTATATAATGATATATGGATATAGTTTAAAAGACATTTTAAGCCTTTTATTCTTTATTTTGAAACAGGGTCTCACTGAGTTGCAGAGGGCCTCACTAAGTAGGTGAGGCTGTCTGTGAACCAGAATCCTCCAGTCTCAGCCTCCTGAATGCTGGGATTCAGTGTGTGCCACCATGCTCGGCTCATTTTATTTTATTTTATTTTTTTGGTGGTACTGGGGTTCCTGGAAGCCCTTCTACCTCCGGGCTACACTCCCAGACCTATTTTTACATTTTTATTTGGAAACAGGGTCTCCTAAGCCAGCGCACGGGGCTGGCTTCGAACCTGCGCGATCCTCCTGTCTCTGCCTCCCAAGTGCGGGGATTACAAGCGTGCGCCACCACGCCCGGCTCGGCTCGTTTTAAATAATACATATGATTGAAGATATTATGGATATCTGAGCATATAATTTCTAGTTAATTTCTGAAGATATAAATATGTTCTTATAAGAATAGAAGAAAATAAAAGTAATTTTTATACTTTTACAATTTATTTATATAATTTATAATTTGTACTTTTTGAAACCAAGAGCAGTCGAATTCCAGGGCACACTCTCAACCCTATTTTATTTTTCATTTTGAAATAGGGTCTCATGCTGGATGTGCTGGCACATGCCTTTTTTTTTTTTTTTTGGTGGTATTGGGGTTCCTGGAAGCCCTTCTACCTCTGGGCTACACTCCCAGACCTATTTTATTTTTGGAAACAGGGTCTCTTATGCCAGCTTGCTGGCTTCGAACCTGCGCGATACTCCTGTCTCTGCCTCCTAAGCGCAGGGATTACGAGCGTGAGCCACCACGCCCGACTTGGCACACGCTTTTGATCCCAGTACTTGGGAGACTGAGACAGGAAGATCGCAGGCTCACAGCCATCCTCAGATACTTAGTGAGACCCTGGTTCAAAATAAAGAATAAAAAATAGGACTGGGTGTGTAGCTCAGAGGTAGAATTCCCCTGGGTTCAATCCCCAGTATAACAAAAGAAAAAAAAATAGGGACTCAGTAATGTTTTGTTTGGTTTGTGATGTTCATAACTTTATGCATCTCATATAACAAAGCATTAGTATTTCCTTAAGATTTGACCTGTTTGAGGTCTCTACATACCTTCTGTTATTATATATTGCCTGAAATAATAGGTTGCTGGCTTAGAAGTGGGTTTTTGATGGTGAAATTATTTTTATATATACCTTTCTTCTTTCACCCCTTTGAAAACTCTTCTCAGACTTAATTTTTTTGTCTCCTGCACTGCTGTAATGCAACAATAATAATAGTTATGTAATACTTAGCAATTCTAGGCCCACACATCTAGGTACTATATACATATTTAGAGGGTGAGTAACTTGATTAAGGTAAAAAAAATAGCATATGAAAGAGCTATGAATCAAACACAGAGGTCCGGCTGCAGAGACTGTGCTTTCAGCTATTCTCCTACTATATGATCCATGGTTGATAACTAGTTTGTAATCAATGTTGGTGAAGGAAAGAACAGCACTTATTGAATTGACCCTTTCTCACACTTGTATTTAACAATTTACAGTACCAATCTGTCTGTATGTGAATTAATGAAACTGAAATGCCTCTTTCTTTCATGAAACTCAGAGTCAAGTAAAAGAGACACAAACGTAACTTTCACATATACTTACAAATTATAATGATAAGTGTTTCTCCAATTATGATAGGGTTATGTCTCAAGGCTTTTGTAAGTTGAAAATATCATAGATAAAATTGAGAATCAGTAAATGAGATGGCATCAAATTGAAAAGCTTCTACACAACAAAGGAAATAATCAAGAGCATGAAGAGAGCAAGCAGAATGTAACCAAGCTATACCACTCCTTGATATCTCTCCAAGTATTTCCAAAAGAAAGTTAGAATACTATGGTGATACATGCTTACACTTGTCTATATAAACACAATTCACAAGAGCCAAGATACCAAACAACCTATCTGCCCATCAGCAGATGAGTGGAAAAAATTATGGTATAAGCACTCAATTCTTTTTTTGCTCAGCCATAAAGAAGAACAAAAGTGTATCATTTGAAGGAAAATAGATCAGACTAGAGAACATCATACTCTGTGAGATCATCTGGGCTCAGAGAATCCAGGGTCACATTATTTCTGTCATACGTGGAAGCTAAACAGAAAATAGAAAAGCTATTCCATAAACATGAGGAGAGGAGATGAGCAGGGTGCTGCATGCTTGTAATCCCAGTACTTGGGAGGCTGAGACAGGAAGATCGCAGGTTCACAGCCAGTCTCAGCTACATAGTGAGGCCCTCTGCAACTTAATGATCCTGTTTCAAATTAAAGAATAAAAAACAGGGCTGGAGCTCGGCGTGGTGGCGCACGTTTGTAATTCTTGCGCTTCGGAGGCTAGGACAGGAGGATCACGCAGGTTCAAAGCCAGCCTCAGCTGGCTTAAGAGATCCTGTTTCCAAATAAAATATAAAATAGGCCTGGGAGTGTAGCCCGGAGGTAGAAGGCCCCTGGGTTTCATTCCCAGTACCACCGCCCCCCCCCAAAAAAAAAAACAGGCCTGGGGGTGTAGCTGGGAGGTAGAATGCCCCTGGGTTCACTCACTAGTACTGAAAGAAAAAAATGAGAGTAACCAGTAGAATAATGGAATAGGATTAACGAAGGAAAGAGAGGAGCATGAAAAAAGAGTCTTTGGGGAAGAAAATAGAGCAAGTAATGTTACATGTGTATATGAATATCACTACTGACTGCACTATCATTATGAGGAGGGAGTAATGGAGAAAAGGTGGATTGTGGAGGAAAACACAACAAGAGGACGTGTGTGTGTGTGTGTGTGTGTGTGTGTGTGTGTGTGTGTGTCCCTGGTGATTGAATCCAGAGGCACTCTACCTCTGGTAAACACCCCTGGGATTTTATTTTTTGTTTTGAAACAGGACTTGCTAGATTGCTGAGGATTTTCCTAAATTAATGAGATTGGTCTTGAACCTGTGATCATCCTGTCTCAACCTCCCAAGTACTAGGAGTGTAGGTGAGCACCACTTTGAATCTCACTGTGATACATAACTACATTTTAAAAGAAATGATCACACACTGAAGATGCATTTATTACAACTGGCTTACAAGTCATCATAGCTTATTCCCATTGTACACTGCAGGGTATCAGTTGTTTACATTCCTGCTCCTTTGGCTGACTGGGAGCTGTGCTTACTCCCACTGCTCAGCATCACAAGAGTTTCATACTGTGTATCATTAGCTTGGGAAAAGATCAAGATTGAACTCGTGTCTGTACTGAATGAGCATTGCTTTTCACCATCATGAAGTAAAAAGAAATAAATATTAAATATTAAACCATTGAATGTTGGGATAGCCTGTACTATGAACAAAAAAGAAGATACTATAAGATAATATAACACATAAGACTTTTAAATTGTGTGAGCAGGCCCTTGGGGAGGAACTAGTGTTTAAACATGAAACTGAATAATGAGGCAGTGAAGCCAGCCAGAGGATAAATGTGGGAAGATTCTGAAGCAGAAGACATGGATTTATAAAGCTTACCTAAAAGAGAGAATATCCTTGTTTCATGTATCACTTGGGTCCAGAGAGAAAACAGATGGTTTTCTGCAAAAATTGATATTTCACACGGGGGTTGTTTACAAAATAAACTAATTGTAAAAGTTTAGGCTGGGTACAAGTGACACTTAAAAATTGTTCAGGAACTTGGAAAGAACAAGAAAGGACATGCTGTTACCCCAAGGTTGAAATGAGAATCAGTTGTTGGAATTGGAAGGGGAAAGTCCAACAGGGTGAATCGCCTTACAAGAATAATGCCATTCAGTTCAGGTCAGCCAACAAGAGCAACCCCAAAGGGAGGATATGAGAAAAATGAATGCTTGGCCTCTTGCTACCTTGCATCCCTCAATCCCCAATGAGGACTGACTCCATTTCCAGAACACAATCAAAGTGAAATAGCATGAGAGCCCATTCTATGGTCCATTCACTTGAGTCTCTGAGGGAGAGTGTATAGGTAGACAGAGGGCTTGGGCATCCTTTAGAAGGACTGGCATTTAAAAGATAATGCCGTGCCTTTAGCTCATGTTATGGATTTTTTAGCAAAAATAAGAAGCTTTGAAATGAGAATAAGATTATAATAATTTTAGGAGATGGGTTTTGCTTTGAAAATGAGGAAGACTATTCTTGAGGGGCAAGAGCAAAATTGAGGAGCTACCAGATTATTTAATAGTCCACATGGTGGTTTCAATAAATGTGGTTTCAGATCAGTTTGGGAGATGTAGGCATCAGAAATTGGTAATAGATCATATGAGGAGATTGAATTAGTGATGGTGACTTTTCATTGTCTTGTATAACTGGGTAGATTTTGGTGTCATGAATTGCTATAAAAATATTTTATCAACAAACAGGGGCAGGGATGTTGTTACATTTGTATCTCTGGTGTCCCCCTCCCTTCATGTGTTAGAGCCTGGTCCCCAAGGCAGCAGGCTTCAGAGGTGCAGCATTGCTAGAGTCTTGGAGATATGAACTTTAGGATCTCTTTCTCTCCATGGCCACTTCCTTTTGCTCAAGTCACCATACTCTGATTTGGTGATTTTTCTGCCTTGGAGCCAACCAACCATGGATTAAACCTTTGAAACTGTAAGCCTAATAAACCTTTCCTCTAACTTTTTTTGTGAGGTATTGTGGTCATGGTGATGAAAAAATTAACTAATACTGATGTTGACCAAGAATTCAGTTTTAGATAGAAACTATTTCTATAAAAATGTCAACAATTTGAGGACACAAACTTAAGCCACTCTGATCCAGAGGCATACATTTGGGAGTCCTCTACAAATTAATTTAAAATAATTAAATTATATTTTTATCTAAAGAAAAAAAATATATATATTGTAGGATCACAAGGGAAATAAGACTAAGCTTTATGTAACTTGGCCAATTAGAGGAAGCATAATAGAGAGGCCATTGAAAGAAGTCAAGGATAACAGTAAGCTAACAATTTTGTGAAAGTTATCTCACTTAAATGTACTAGTTTTACAAGGTGGCTTTCACAATATTATGTCTAAGGATCTAAAAATCAGATTAATTAACATGACCAAAAGTTAGCATTATTTTTTTTTGCTCTTCTACCTCTGAAATACATTGAGATATATCTCCAGAATTTTTTGAAAATTTTCATTTTGATACAGGGTGTTAATAAGTTGCTTTATCGGGCCTTGATCTTGCAATCCTGCCTCCATCTCCTGAGTAGCCAGTATTACAAGTCTGTGTCACCTTGCCCAATTGTTAACTTTGGTTTTTGCCTCACTCCAAAGCCAGTTATTTTCCATGGCATCAGATACCTAAACATTAACTATAAATATTTGCTAAAGCAAGGTCAAAAGCTTTCTAGAACAATGAAAAACAAAATAAAAAAAGACCAAACAAATGAATAAGGGAAATACAGTCAGTCATGGGCCTTATAATAATACTTTGATCAACAGATTACATATATAACATAGTCTCATAAGAATATAATATGGTGGAAAAATTTCCATCACCTAGTGATGTCATGGCTATGCTGATTGTAGGGCAACATGTTAGTCATGTGCTTGGGGTGATGATAGTTTACTGTCAAATAGCATGCAATATTATGCCAGCAGCCTTGTACATCTCTTGATTACAATGTTTACTCTTGCGCCCGATTTCATCTTTCACTAATCATGGCTCTAAGAAGAATAGGCTATACCACATACATGGGTGTGTGAGTTTAGTCTTTTACAAAATGACAAAGTCACTAGCCAGTTTTGTGTAAGTGTAGTTTATGATGTTCACACAATGACAAAGTTCCCTACCAATGCATTTCTCAGAAGTTATTTTTGTTATTAAGTAGCATTAATGAGTTTTTGACACTTCTAAATTTATATGTAACCTTTGTAATATATAAACTAGACTATAATTAACTAGCCATGCTTTTTCTCATGATGTGGTCTTCAGCTTTATAAATGGGGTTAACTTACTCGGCTAAAACATATTTCAAAATAGATTTTGTCAGAGTTGCCACCAATTTGGTTTTACTTCATATTAGGTGGAAAATTAATTTCATCCTCTATCTCGATTTATGAAGGTTCAGTACTTACTTCCAACAACTTGTTCCTAATAACTGAGCATGTAATTTATTAATAGAGACTAGAGAATAGATATTTGAAATGTACAATTCAAAACAAGTCTTGACATTTAAACTTCAGCACATAAAAATATGAAATCCATTATTTCCTATTAGGATATTAGCAATAAGGCTTTAAACATCATTGGTAATGACTGCAGTTTCATAATCAGTCCATTAACCACAAGATAACTCTCATGAACTCAAGTAAGTGTCTCTAATGATCAGTGAGTGGTTCCACTTAGGCATGCATATATTTGGGAGGGGAAACCACCTTTCAATTCTTAATGACACAGGGCCTACAATAAATTTCAAGTATAGAATAATAATGAACATGTGGCTTTGACCTGATCTGAGATGCTAGGATATAATATTTTATATTAAACTTGTCACAGTTTGTAGCATTTTAGTTACGTTTTGGCCAAGTGAAAATAATTTATATTTTTAATATCTTATTTATGTTTTAATTTATAAAGAGTAAGAACTAATATAAGGATTTATAAATATGATTGTTTCTATTTGCACATTTTATTACATTAGGATTCAAACGTTTATATAGTAGACAATATCTGGCCCAAAGAAGACTAAATTTATTCCCACTGTCTAACCATACCCTTTCACTGAAAGGAAGATGATCAGTAGAATTATTTTGTGAAATATTTGCCTGGAGTCAAGGGCAGAAATATAATTTGAGGAAAACATTATTACATATTCATTTTTAAATTATAATTAAAATTTATAATTATTTTTTTCTATTTTATTTATTTAATTTTTTAAATACTGGGAATGGAATCTAGAGGCATTCTACCTCTGAGCTACATCCTTAACCCTATTTTTTATCCTTTATTTTGAAACAGGGTCTCACTAAGTTGCAAGGACCTCCCTAAGTAGTTGAGTCTGTCTGCAAACCTTGATCCTCTGTCTCAGCCTCCCAAATGCTGGATTACACCCTGTGCCACTACGCTTGGCTTTATTTATTGGTTTGAAGTTAGATTTTGGAATTAACTTCTGCAGTCTCCATTTAGTCTTCCTTTTGTATCAGATACTTTTATATCTCCTTATAATATTGCATTTTAGAGAATTAGTCAGGATTCCACTCTCCTGAAGCCAACATATATAAAAAGTGGAAAGTAATGCAAATAAATATATTTTAATGTTGCATTTGCAAAGCTGTTATTTGCCAAAAGATAAATATGGTATCATTGATCAACAATATTGTAATTAGCCGGGCGTGGTGGTGCACGCTTGTAATCCCCGCGCTTGGGAGGCAGAGACAGGAGGATCGCACAGGTTCGAAGCCAGCCGCACACACGCTGGCTTAGGAGACCCTGTTTCCAAATCAAAATGTAAAAATAGGTCTGGAAGTGTAGCCCGGAGGTAGAAGGGCTTCCAGGAACCCCAGTACCACCACCAAAAAAAACCAAAAAAACCCCAATATTGTATTATAATAATAATTTAAAACATATTTTTCCAAAGTCACATCAATTTTAATAGTATATTTTCAAAGTTATTGAATACATTACTAAAAATATTTTATTATAGATTCTTTTATTTCTAAAAGTAAAATTTATTTTACTAAATAACATTGAGAAAAATAATGTAGTCTCACTGATAATTATGATACTTAAGAGTAATATAGTTTTTGGCTTTGCCAGAATCAGATTTGGAATTTTGGTGGTATTACTCAGATGCTATTGATAACACTTTATCAAACCAGAGCAGATTTTTAGGAGTGGCTACTCTAGATTTAATGCCTTCAAACCAAAAAATGATTTTACATTTAATTCATGTTATCTCAGAATATCTGTATTGTAACAATAACTGGTAGATCTAGGAAAATTTAAAGTCATTTTAATCCTTAGGCTATTTAAAAAACTAGGTATTCTTCCTGGGTGTGGTGGCACATGCTTGTAATCCCAGAGCTTTGGAGGCTGAAAAAGAAGGATCACACAGGTTCGAAACCGCCTCAGCTACTTAGTGAGGTTCTCAGCAATTTAGTGAGACCCTTTTTCCAAATAAAATATAAAATAGGTCTGAGAGTAGAGCCTGGAGGTAGAAAAGCCCCTGGGTCCCACCCCCAGCACTACAAAAAAACCCACAAAAACACAAAGTTTTCTTTAAGTGAAAATTATCCACCAATTTAAAATATGTGTTACAGTCATTATGGCATGAAATTTGAAATCATGCCCACTTTGATGTGATTTTCTGTATAAGCCCATATTAGCAGTTTAAGCCTCTCTAAATGACACTATTTTAATGTGCACAATGGAGATACTTAATACTGAATATTTCATAGATTCATAGATATTTTATGAGAAAATCTATGTTTGGCTATAATAACAGTGCTAGACACAAAATAAGCCCATAATAAATTATAGTTATTATTTTTAGTTTTACTATTTTATCATAATTATTATCCTATTATGGTATGATTGTGTGTAATATAACAGGTATTACCACATATAAAATATATTACATGGTAATTAAAGTTGTTAATATAATGTAATCACCCCAAAACATAGAATAAACTAGATATTTTTCTTTCTCTTTTTTCCTTCCTTCTTTCTTTTTTTCTGTAGATAAGCAATTTTTTCCATTATAAGCACTTACACAGTTAGTCATGGAGAGTAACAGGCCTGCTGGTGAAATGGGCCACCCAAAATGGAGATGGTATCAAACCTAGTGGTCTAGGACTAACTAACTCCTAAAAGAACTGCAACTCTTATCAAGGATTAATTTAATTTTCAAAACAAATATAAGCTATCAATTCACCCTTCTCAACATGACAGTCCACCTGTGGTACAACTGTCAGGTAAAAGCATACATCTTTACAACTTGGAGGTCCCAAGTTAAAAAAAAAACACACAACTAAAACCATTCCACAGATAAGAAATGAAAATTATGAAGACAGCAAGAAATACACTTAGAAGCATAAATACATGGGGAAGGAGGTACATGTAGTTTTTACTTAAATGAAGAAACGAAGAGACTGGTTTTTACAGGAAAATGTGCGTTCTGGAAAGTCAGATGTGATAATTTTAGAGTAGCAATCTATATTGACTTGAATCTCCCCTAATTCCTGAATAAAAATGTCATATTGCAGTATTTATACTTCATGGCTCAGACACCCAACTCACCTGGCTCTATTCCTTACACAGTCTAGCCTTTACTTAAATGAGTCTGAAAAACTTGGGGATATAGCTTGAGAAGAAAAATAACCACACATAATATTCCCCTTTCTGTAGCTACTTTAGACCTGGGTTTTTTACTACAAAATTCCTGAAGAAAATTTAAATATAAGTCTGGCTTTGTTGAATTAAGTACCCAAGTTAATATTTAGAAAACACCTACTGTTTGGGTTAATAGCATTGTTGGTGGTACTTGTAATACAGGGATCACTGAACAAAGTCTGTGTCTCAAAACCAGTGTTAAATCAATCTCAGGGTTGAGAGGAAAAAAAGGGGAGTCTAAAATCACGTGGTCAGACATATTTAGGATCTTTGTCCTTCTGAATCCATGCTTCCTTCAGGATCTTCATCATTATAAATTTTCTCTGCCATCTGCCATACTTGCATGATATTGTTTTCTGATACAAAAAAAAATCACTTAAGGTTCATTGGGATTCCAGGAGAAATCGGATATTTTGGCAGTGTGACCACAATGAATAAACAATTCTGGTGGCCCATCTTCTGCATCTTCTGGGGACTGTTCCTCTCCAATTTTACTTAAATCCCAGACATTGAGTCTACGATCAGTACCACTGGAAGCCAAAATAGTCTCATTGTGAGGCGACCACCGAACCTGGAATATCTCATCCTATGTGATTCAAAGGAATGCAACTTAAGTTTCAGATTTCTCAGATCCCATAAGGCAACAGTCTTGTCAGCTGATCCTGTATCCAGATTGAAAGAGAGGCAGTTCCCTTCACAGTGTGAGCATCAACTGAATGGCTTGGCTTGGAAGTATTGTTTGAACAAGTATCCCAAATCATAAGTTTCTGATCACCAGCAACTGACCCAAACAGAGACTCATGGAGCAGACGCCAGGAAACATCTACTACTGCTGTATGTCCTGTAAAGATGGTCTTTGCATCAACCACTTTTACTTCCTTTGGAACAGCACTGATGTCCCATAGGCAGATGGTATGGTGATCTGAAGCACTAAGTAAGTGCCCACTGAAATTTTTGGTTCCAAGAAAGCCCATAGCCTTCCTTCTGATGTCCTTGGAGACGCAAGTCTGGGTTGCACTCTCCAGAAGGGTCTGGTTTAGAAGGATGTTTTGTATAGTCAAAAACAAGCATGTCACTCGATGGAGTCTTTGTCGCAATGATGCAAGGGTTCTGGGGCCCTTTCTCATGGTCGTAGTGTGATGCGTCGAACTAAGCATCATCATTAGGGAGTTGTATGGTGACTATCACAAGGTGGTTTTGTTCATCCGACATATGTGTCCCCAGGACAAGACGATGAATGCTGAAATCTTTTCCCTTCTGGTCTGGTTACATCTGGGAGCCACTGTGCAGTTAGGCGGGGACATTCCAGAGCATGGGCCATCACCAAATCATACAGAAAAGGGTTGTTCTTTTTCCATATTTTGTACTCCTTGTTGATCACACATTCTTCCACTGCATCGTCAAAGGCTTCCTTGTCGGCCATGGCGGCGGGCTAGTCTGGGATCCCAGGGTCGTACGTTGAGGGAGGGGCGGGGAGGCTGCTACCCTTTATTTTTTTCTTAATTTCTTTCTTTTTCTTTTTCTTTTTGTGGTACTGGTTATTAAATCCAGGGGAATTCTAACTCTGAACTGCACCCTCAGTTCTACTTTATTTTGAAAGAGGAATCTAAAATCAAACTGGCCATTATCCTATCTCAGCCTCCTGAGCACAGGGATTATAGGTATCACCACCACACCTTTCTGATATCCTTTTTATAATGAAATGTTCACCAATAACTTAGTATCATGTTATGCTACATAGGAATCATGGAATCTACTGTAAAATAAAAAGGCTTGTGGTTATTTATAAAATCAGAACTTTTGTCCCTTGATTATCAGTTGGTTTTACTGACATAATAATCAAGCCTACCTCCCAGCCTGCCTCTTGTCTCTCATTAAATTCTAGTGATCCCCTAACTTTGTAATAGTGCAATCTCTAATATTTAGTTTATTTCATCTTATATATGAATGGATTAATAAAAATAATCAACATTTTTAATATAAAACTTTACACTTAGTGTTAGATAAAATGTGTTATATTTTTGTTGATGGCTACTGGCATACTACATCTTAAAAAAACAATTGGGGAGCTGGGCATGGTGGTGCACACTTGTAATTACAGCATTTGGGAGGCTGAGACCAGACTGTGGTTCACGAACAGCCTCAGCTGCTTAGTGAGGCCCTTTACAACTCGGGAAGACCCTGTTTCAAAAGAAATAATAAAAAAAATAGAACTAGGAGTGTAGCTTGGAGGTAGAATCCTCTGGGTTTCATCTCCAGTACTGCAAAAAAAAATAAAATAACAACAGTTGGGAACAAAAAGTAGCCAAATATTCTAAAGGTAATGCTTATTAAATTTGATAAGAGAGTAATATCTATTATTGTTTTCTCCTTACAAAGTCAAGAAGAATATTATTAAAGCTTACAAGAGCATTATTACTGATGTTTTCACTTTAAACATCTGAAAAGCATCCTAACAGTTATTTTTTTTTCATTGAATAGACTCAGCTTGAACATGAGTTTTCTTTGTAAGTTTGTTTTTAACATAAGATAATTCTGTGTTCCCTTAAATTTCCCAGTCTACAATTCTTAATATTGCCAGTAACTGATTTAAAAAATATTCCTTACCAAAAAAAGAAAGAAAGATCAAAAGAAAGAAAAGAAAAGAAAAGAAGAAAAAGAAATCCATGGCCTAACAAGCTAGTAATAAAAAAATAAAGAGCAGTGAAAGGGCCAGCTGCACGGAATGCAGTCATGATAACTGCTCGTACTCATTGATAGGAGCAGGATAAAGCATTGAGCTTCCAGTTTACAAAACAAGCACAGTGGAAAAGTAAATTGAGCATAATTCATATAGTGAAAGGAAGAGTACACTTTTACCTGCATTTTCAGCCTTGTGCACCACCTACAAGCTTCTTGCCCTCTAGAGCCTGTGGAAGCCTATTTGTCCACTGGGGAGCACAATGTATGAATAGCTTATTGCATCAAGGAGAAGGAAATGGTGACTTTAAAAGTCAGTTGTGGTCATGAGAACCAAGTAGTTGGAAACTCATTCCTCTCTGCAGGTTAGAAATAGAAACACTGTAGGAGTCAATGTTTAGACTGAAGTCCCCTATCCCCAACTTCCAGAATGTAGTAGGAAAATGATTTGACTTAATTTCTTTATATTCTTTCTTGAAAATATTATTTTTTTTCCATACAAGTTTGGGGCCTTTCTAAAACACAGGTTATTAGTTAAAACCTAAGCGAATAAGGACCAAGATAGCATTAGCAATGGAAACCGCACCCTCCTCGTTATTCCTTCAAATGTTTTCCTATTCAGAAAATGCCAGCGAATCTGATTGGTCCCTCCTTTTCAGTCTTCCTCCTTGACCTTTTTTCCTGTTTCCCTCCTTAAATAGAGAAGTCTTCTTTTTCTACTCTCTTAAACCCCCTCATGAATTACCAAATCTATTATTTTGGCTTAAAGGCTTTCTAGTGAAAACTCTAAAATTTGGTTCTGATTTCTATAATTGGGCTTCAGAATCCTTTTCCCCACAGTTTTCTACATATATAAACTTAAATTGATTTTCTTCTCAGTTCCAAACTATTGCCCCTCCTCCTGTATGGGTAATAGTGTTTCCATTTAACCGATCTCCCATGCTATACATCTTTGTAGTAAGAACCTCATTCTTACTCACATCCCAGTCCGTAAATTACCAAATATTGTTTTCTATTATAGACTATTTCTCTTATAATCAGAGATGTTAATGTGCAACAACTTTAGGCCACAGATTAATCATTTTCTTCCCACATTATTGAACTATCATGATTCAGCTCCCTGACACTTCCTTAACCTTCGGGAGTCCATCATCTACACTTTGTTCCCTTACATCCTGACAGCAATATTGGCTCTGTGTTTTTTTGTTGTTGTTGTTTTTTGTTTTTTTGGTAAAACATCCCCAATGATTCTACTGACTCTAGGCTCAACTCCAAACCTCCTCACCCTTCTAAGTTTGACTTTCCTCTCCAGCCTCACTTTTTACCATTCCTCACTAAGGGGATGCTTCTCCCCCATTCCTGAGACCTTATCATAGGTCTTTGCCCTGATCTGCTTCTTTATAAAATTCTTTTCCTCTTTCAGTGACCAGTAGATGCTAAGATCCAGAGTAAATCTCACTTCTTGCTTAAAGACTTTTCCCCCCCACAAAATATCTGTGATTCATAATCAACACAATGTAACTTCTGTGATGGCTTTCCTCTCATTCTTCTGTGTGTGTGTGTGTGTGTGTGTGTGTGTGTGTGTGTGTCTGTGTGTGCTTACAGAACTGAACACGTGTTATAATTAGTGTATTTAATGTTTCCTTAAAAGAAAATAAATTTTCAGCTAATAGAATTACGTTTTTATGTTTTGTATACATAATACAGTGTTTCAAAATAAGGTCAATTAAATGTCATCTGAATGCATATCTTCTAATATTGCCATAAATTAAGTCTCTTTATTGGCGGGCATCAACTGTCTGTTGTAACATCTTCTAATTTTAATTCTACATTCACTTACCCTTCACCTTTAGTTTTATTCCTACTCCAAGCTTTGCAGGCAACCTATTATTAGAGTAGGGACATTATAAAGACCTTCAGGTAATAAATTTTATTAGTTTGTGGTTGAAAAAAAAGATCTAAATTATTACTGATGGCTATTTTAAGCAAGATGCAATATTATTATTTTAAGAATATACACAATAATTATAGAACTATAAAATGACTATAGAACTATGAAATGACCAACAGTCTTACATTACTTACTAAGAAAATTAAAAACTGAATAAATAGTTCAATTTTTTTTGAGGTACTGGATATGGAACCTAGGGGCATTCTACCTCCGAGCGACACCCACAGCCCAATTTTTTATTCTTTACTTTGAAAAAGGGTCTCACTGAGTTTCAAAGAGCCTCACTAAATAGCTGAAGCTGTCCGCAAACTCCGATTCTCTTGTCTCAGCCTCCCAAATGCTGGGATTACAAGTGTGAGCCACCACACCCAGCTAAATAGTTCAAGTTTATATGCTAGTAATTGATAAAGCTGGAAATCAAACTCATATCAGTCCAACACCAAAGTAGTGTGTGTGTGTGTGTGTGTGTGTGTGTGTGTGTGTATTAGAATGTATATAGAATGTGTGTGTGATGTGTGTGTGTATATATATATATTTAATCACCACTTTAGAATTGTTTTTAGTCATATTATGACTTCATACATAACTTAATTAACTGGGTTCTTGACTTTCTTCCCTGGAACTAGCTTTTATTTTGAAGGCATTGTCTTATAATTAAGATTGTTTAGTTGGCAAATAAAAGGTTACATACCCATACTTTCTCTTAATTTTATAAGCACATACGTGCTATGGTCATTCATACAACAAAATTAATTCAATCAAAAATAGACTTGGATTTGAGATTATTTTTTATTATTTTTATATATAACATTTGGAAGTAAAATTGAAAGAATCTACAACTTATGTGAATTCAAGAACTTTAGATTCTAGTTTTGCTTCTTCAGCTACTAGGAGATTAACTTTTGACAACTCAGTTTTACTTTCTGGGAAGATGATTTGAGTGTGATTCTCCAAACTCCATATTATAGTATATCTCAACACTATGAAGCGTCCCCAAAGTTTGTGGATAAATTGAGAGCAGAATAATTTTTAAAACTCACTGTAAAATACCAGTAATGATAATGACAGACATATAATCTTCAAATTCATTTTTTATTCATTACTGAGCTTAAGATATCAATATCTGATAAGCATACTGTGTTCATGAAGTTGCAAACCTACTCAGAGAGCTGGAAAATCACTGTAAGATAGACCTAATACCTAGAAATATTATTTGTAGTATCTAAGAAGAGTTCAACACAAACAGGTGGAAAATGAAGTACATATTTATGAGAGTAAGGTAAAGGCTTCCTAAAATGGGATAAATCTAGGAAGGAACCCTGAGGATAAATTAACTGTTCTTTTATCCTTTTTTGGAAGTCTTAAAGTTGAGGATATTTCTTTACTTTACAAAGATACCATAGGAAACTGATTAGAATTAAGCTCTGTAGTGGGAAATATTCTATCCTTACACTGATAAGGAGCATTTTAAGTCTACTTTCGGGGAAGTAGGGCTTGAATATCGGCACAGCTAGCTGCCACATTAGCATCTGGTGGTATTGCAAAGGAGTGAACAGCCGGAACAGAGCCAGTGAAAAGTTGAGATGCAACCCCTGGAACAGCACCTTTCACTTTTATTGTTGTTGTTGTGGGCGCTATTCTTTCCGGTCACAAATATAACACAAATTAAGTTTGTTCTCTTTCCTCTACTTGCATACTCTTGTATTTCCTAAGTCCTTATAATCCTCTTATTTTGCCACTTTTCTTCTTTTTATAATCAACCAAATTATATTACTTGCCAATATTGACTATCTAGTTCTAGTGACAGAGGAGAATAGAATATAAGACATATGAGACTGAATCTCACTATTTAAAATTCATACAAATGACAGAAAGATTCTTTTTTAAAATTTTTTATTGGTGCATTTTAGTCATACATCTTAATGGAGTACAAGATGGTAGAAGCATACATGTGCACACATTACCCAATTAGCTATTTCAATTTAAAATGCTAGACAGCTAATATTAAAAATATTTTTTAAGATTTAGATCATTTCTGTTTTTTTTTTTGTGGTAGTGGGGTTTCTGGAAGCCCTTCTACTTCTGGGCTACACTCCCAAACCTATTTTAGGAGAACCTGCAGCGATCCTCCTGTTTCCTCCTCCCAGGCGCAGGGATTACAAGCATGTGCCACCATACCCGGCCATTTCTGGTTTTTAAACATTGTGTATTTTTAATTCTTTCATATTTTGTGCCCAGATAACAAGATAAATATCAAATATTAATTATTAAGATTGAAATTAATCTTTCTTGAAGAAGAAATTGTACCATTAAATACACTGGTCTATTAATTTAAAATTTCATCAGGGGGAAAAAAAGACAAAGTAATAGAATACTTCAGTATATATTTTACTTTATTTTCAAAATCAAAAGTAAAATAAATGTTCAATTTAATTTAACCAATGCATGTGCTACTGTTACATGAATAAAGCTCAGAAAAAAGAAGAAAAATTTTCTTAAAATTAAATTACAACAAAGATAGAGCAAACACTTTCATGTTTAAATAAAACTAATTCTCAAGATGAATCACTTATTTTTAGATTGTAGTACAATCTATTTCATAGATAAATGCCTTGGACAATATTTTCAAATGCAAAAAAATGCTTAAAATGTAATAATTTATAAATTTAGATTTTTAAAGGCTCTAAAATTCTTAAAAAGTCAGCTGACTTTAACAGTTATGTGAACTCTTATCAGTAATGCCTCATGTTTATCATATCTTAATCTAAATGGAAAAAATACTCCAAAATAAAACCTTCAGTATTATTACCTAATAATATTGTTATTCAAATTTGAGTATTATTGTACTTTCTTCTTATAATAACCTACATTTTATGTCTTTATTTTAAAATTACCATGCCTTGGAATTCCAGACATTTTTTTCTCTTTCTTAATGACTAAACATCATTATTAAACAATATTTACTTTTCACATTTATGGAACCTATATTATATAACAAGATATAGATATGATTAAAACTCTTTCAGTAACAGGTGTGCATCATCACAACCTGCTTATATTTTTTTAAATATCAAAGAAAGAGGTTTTGGTGTCAGTTGTATTCCAATCACAGCTGCCTCACTTAATAGCTCAAGAGAATTATCTGGTATGAGCTTTGGTTTTCTGAATTGTAATATGCAGGTAAGATCATGAGAATATTTGTGAGAATTTAATTGAAAAAGCCTGTAATCTAGTACTTGGGAGGCTGGGACAGGAAGAACAGGAAGGTTTGAGGCCAGCCTACAAGACTATCAGCAACTGAGCAAGACCCTGTTCCAAATTAAAATTAATATGTGTGTGTATATATGTGTGTGTGGTAGAATAACCCTATTCTGGGTTCAGTCTCCAGTATCTCACACACACACACACACACACACACACACACAAACACACACACACACACACACACACACACACACTCAAATTAGTAACGAATTGGAGAAGTAAGCAAAAAATCTTGCAAGTGTACCTTTTAATCATCAAAAAATATTACATGATGTTTTAAATCATAATATTTTCTATTTTAATGTATATTACCTAATATTAATTTTAACTTGACTGGGAAATCCATATATTTTCCATAAAATATTTGATTTAATTTATTAACATGAAGGCTGATGTTTTTAAAAGTTATTCCTTATTTATATACTCATATCTTATATATTCTGAATTCTATGAATTTTGCATAAATTGACAAATTTTAAATTTTCTTTCACTGTTGTATTTTAATACATTGATGATACATTATTTAACTAGAAAGGAGAAAATATACAATAGTTTTTAAAGCTTTACATAAAATATACAAGTCTCGGAAGGAACTCATACTATTCCCTGTTCATTTCTTTATCACCATATTAAATCTTTTTTGCTGACAGCTTAGAGGAAATTATAATGATTTAAAGAGTGAATCTTTATCAGTATTTGACAGAGAAGGAAAATGATGACAACATACAAACAGTTATTTATAACAGAATTTAACTTGAACATAGCAGTTGCTCAGTATTTGAGTTATGCATTTATTCTAGGCAGTAGAAAACACTTCCATGGTCCATCAGGTCCCTTCTAAGCAGGGTTTGGAATACAAAAATACATATTTTGGGTGAGGGTTTGTTTTACAGGATTTTTTCCCTTTTCTCCAACGTATGTAATTGATAGTCTATGGTTTTCTTTTTTCTTCTTTTTTTCTTTTTTAATTTCTTTTTTTTATTTTTATGTGGAACATATTTAAAATGACATACATTCAGACTGTGCTTGGTACCCTTTCCCCCTTCCTGATTTCTCTCCCCAGCCTCCCCATAATGGGTGTCTAGGTTAACCATGCCTCATTCATACTTTTAATCAACCTCAGCCTTCTTCCTCTCCTATCCTTCCATTTTAGCTATGCTGAAATTTTCCCTCCATTATCTGGGGTCCCTCTGGAATTCCTAATACTCTCTATTTTGAGCATATTAGAGAGAACATATGTTCCTTCTCTTTCTGTGCCTGGCTGATCTCACTTAACATAATATTCTCCAGGTCTTTCTATTATTTTTGCAAATGACACGATTTTCTTCTTCTTTATAGCTTAGTAGAATTCCATTGTGTGTATTTCCCATAATTTTGCAGTTCATTCATGTGTTGATGGAGACCTAGGTTGGTTCCATATTTTGGCTATTATGAACTGTGCTGCTATGAACATGGGTATGCATATGTTACTGTAATTCTCTGATTTCAACCCCTTTGGACAAATACCCAGGCGTGGTATTGCCGGATCATATGGTGGATCTATTCCCAGTAGTCTATGGTTTTCAATATATTAAATTATCATTTGACCATTTGACTTAGAAATTGGCTCCAACCAGTTTCTCTTTGCTACAGTACTTCATACAAATAAGAAGTTACCCTCCCAAAAATTAAATCGAAACACAAACCAATGTGACCTAGAGAGCCAAATAATAAAAAAGATGCTTGACTTTCTCGTGCCATATCTTTATGGAGTCAGATTTATACATTTCTCTTTTGCTTTGTGCTTTTAACAGTTTAATATGTTCAAGTCACTCCTGGATATTCTGGTTTGGAATTGATTTACTCCATCAAAACTACAAAGAATTGATAATGTCACATTATTCATGTTCAATAAATTTATGTGAAGAGGTACTGTTCAGTTCTATTACAGGCCATCTACTATACATTTGTTTGTGAAGCATACCAGTGCTTTTTTTTTTTTTTTTTTTTTTACATTCACCTAAGAAAGAAAATTTGCATGGAATGTAACCAGTGCATCTATTTGTTAAATGCAAGTCTTTCCTTTTAATTCAGTACAGGGAAGTTTTAAAGTCATAGTAGGTCACCTTGTCTTTTTCCTAATTCAGAATTGTTTTCTTTCTTATATTTTCCATTGCTTTGTTAAATGACTGATGAAATGGGACTTTCAACATATCCCTTGAGGAGGTATTTTAGGAGGTCATAGTTGTGAATGTAAAGCTGTTTTGTATAAAATTTAACTTCTTTTGTAAATTTAAATGATTATATTTTGTTATTCTTGAAGTGTTTTCCACCTATGCTATTTGTATTTTATATTTCCTCATCATCTAAATTATTAAGTATAACTGAACTCCATTTTCTTTTGTACGTACTCTTAAAATATAAATGTCAGACCTATATTTAATTATAATATTTTTTCAATATTTAAGTGATACTTTACTTATATTACAATCAATAATGAAAATTGGTATTTATATTATGCCTAATATCATACTGGCTAACCTTTAAGTAAAAACTTTTACAGTTTTCTGTTGTATTTTGTTTTCTTCAAAAAGATTTATATATAGAATAGCTAAATGTTGTAAGCAGATGACTCCTATTTTATTCTAAAACTTGTGATAAATTAATTTGGTTATTAAGTCAATATTAAATAAGCATATGAAATGCATCACTCACAGGCATGAGGAGAAACAGAAACACATAATCCTCTTTAAGTATTTGCAGTCTACTAACTTCCAGATTTTAGGTTGTAGTTCACATAGTCAAACCTTGTGTTTCTGCAGCAATTTGAATTTATAACCCGCATGTTTTAATGGCTTAATGACCCATATTAATGTTCCCTAAAATAGCAAATAATCATTTATTACTAGACTAATGATTTAACCACTTAAAATGTTGTAGAGCCAGTCATAATGATGCATACCTATAATTCTAACTACTCAGGAGATTAAAGAAAAAAAATCATGAGTTTGAAGTCAACTTGAATAATATAGGGATACCCTGTCTCAGACAAATAAATAAAACAAGCTGGGAGTGGTGGTGTGCAACTGTAATCCAAATACTTTGGAGAATAAGAAAGGAGGATTGTGGTTCACAGATAGCCTCAGCTACTACTTAAAAAAGGCCCTGTGCAACTCAGTGAAACCCTGTTTTGAAATAAAGAATAAAAAATAGTACTAGGGGTGTAGCTCAGAGGTAGAATGCCCCTGGGTTTCATTCATGGTACTGCAAAAAAAAAAAAATGTCCAACTTTTGCAGGAGGATCATGGTTTGTAGACAGCTTCGCTACTTAGTGAGGCCTTCTTCAACTTAATGAGACCTTGTTTTAAGAATAAAAAATAGGGTTGAGGATATACCTCAGAGATATAATTCCCTGGGTTCCATCCCCAGTACCACATAAAAAATGTCCAATTTTTGAAAGAAATATTAGTATCAATCTTAATTACCTTTTAGTTTTCTATTAAGAATCTTTCTAGGACCATAATATTTGTGCTGGGTGTACTTTATGTTATTGACCTTTCCTAAAAATCATAGAAATAATACCGACAATTATTTTGACATAGGCAGACTATTACAAAATGCCACACGATGTCCACTTTTGTTTTAAAGAATGTTGCTATATCAAAACAGGGAAAAGGCCGGGTGTGGTGGCACACACTTGTAATCCCAGTGCTTGGGAGGCTGAGACAGGAGGGTTGCACAGGTTTGAAGCCAGCCTCAGCTACTTAGTGAGGCTCTCAGCAACTTAGTGAGATCCTGTTTCCAAATAAAATATAAATAGGTCTGGGAGAATAGCCCAGAGGTAGAAAACCCCTGGGTTCTACCATCAGTACCAACCAAAAAAAAAAAAAAAAAAAAGAGGAAAAATATTTTTTCCCTCAAGTTACTCAAGAGTTTACACCTTCAGGAACCCTCAGCTGTTGCATTTAGACTATGTATATTTTCTCTAACAATGAAGAATATCTGATATGTTCTCACACAACTTTTATCATCCATTTAACATCCATGAAAACATATTGTATAGATTAGGATTAAAAACCCAAACGTTCCACATTTTGTAAGTAATCTTTAGGAAAACAAATAGACATTCACTGAGCACCTACTATGTGACAGATGTCGGATGAGGCATTGGAGATGCAAAGGTGAATGAATGGATGGTCCCTTAAAATATGGAGCTGCAAGTACAGGAGAAGTGCAGAACCAAATATTGCCAAAACATTAGCCGTAGCCTTTTCTAAAATTCTGCTGGAAGATAACCATTTTATTCTTTTCATAGACTGTGTCAATGAATGTGTATCCAAGTATGCATCTCTTTAGAAGAAAATTTAAAGTATTATCAAAGTAAACATTTTGAATTAAATGATTATTTTAACATGTGCATATAGTTTTCTTTAATTAGTAATTAGAAGAAAATGAATCCCAATATAGTTCACATTTATTAGTCATGTAACATGTGTGAAATAGTTTTATGAGTTGAAATCTTTTTAAAAAAATATTGTTCTTTATTTATTCTTTTCTACTTTTATCTAAGAAACCAAAGAAGAAAATAAAAAATAGACCTATAAAAGAAATGCCATTTTTCTAAATAATCTTTTCTCCCTGCATAAACATATTCATTGTTAGTGTTTTAAATTACTTTGCCTTATAAAGACCTTAAAATCTTAAAAATGAGTATTTACTCTCCTGGAGATTTCTTCATTGAATTTAATAAAATCCTCAGTGGTTTTCATATGCTGCAGGTTTCCATTTTTTTTAACTTTTATACTTTTTAAATTACAAGCTTTTGCTCACCAGGTGTCTTTTTATTAGTTTGTATGTTTCTCAGCCTGAATATTTATTTTACAAGTCCATTTAACAAACTGTTAGGCTCTTTCAATCAGCAAGAAGGGAAACACGTTCATTGCACCTTTGAATATCAATTATTTAAAGGATAATTACATGCTTGAATCATATTTAGGGACAGAATATTCAGGATAAAATTGTTTATTTGGAACTGAGAATAAGTTACTTCAAATTAGAGACCTATTTTGTACCAAAATGCATACCATTGTTACATAGCCTTGCTGAAAAGTCTGTGAAAAACTGGTCTGGACTTCCGTGTTTGTCTACATACATACAGAGACATGTACATGCATATATTTTCTCAGTTGAGTCTTTCACAAGCCAGCTACCTAATTTTTTTTTAACTAAATTTACTCAAATAGCACCAAATAAGGAATGTTTCAGCATGACTAGTATTAATAGCTACTTTCAAATATTTGTATCATATAATTCAGAAAGCATTAAACTGAGGTTATATTTAGAGTAAAAGTGTCTTTGCAAGAGAACAACATAAATTAACTTCTTAGAGTCTGATTTTAAAAGAATGCATTAGGCTTTTTCTTATAAGAATAAAATATATTTCTGTATCTTTTTATAAACCTTATTATTAAATGTAATCATAGAGTGTATGAAATTATTTAGTGACTTTATAAATGAAGTCTGCTTATTTACCCTATGTGACCAAGTAACCTCCTCTAGCTGTTATTATCCTCTCTCTCTCTAAAATCCTTCAAAGTCGAATTTATTGAGCAAGAGCTCATGTTTCATTTTTCTTACTAAGTTTCTGCTGGTCTTCACTGGCCTCGAATCTCCTGTCTCAGCCTCCGAAGCTCTAGATATGAGCCTTTGTTATTGCCTCATTTACTCTCCAGTGAAATGATTTCTCTATTTCTAAATCCAGCAAGTTCATTTTAGTCTTGCATTTACAAGGACCTGGACATTCTGAAACAATCCCATCTTCTATCTTAAGCATTTTTCCTGTTTTTCTCTTTCTTTGTCTTCTTCATCTTCTCAGCCTTCTTTGTCTTCTTGCTTTCTGAGATTTCACATTTTCCTTTCTTCTGGTATTTCACGAATTTTTTGTTTTTTTTATTTTTAAAATTTTTTTGGTGGGTCTGGGGATGAAACCCAGGGGCATTCGATGTCCGAGCTACTCCCTCTGCCCTGTTTTTTATTCTTTATTTTGAAACAGGGTCTCACTAAAGGTTATGAAGTGCCTCATTGAGTAGCTGAGTCTGAGTACCGTGATCCTCAGGTCTCAGCCTCCGGAATGCTGAGATTACAAGCATGTGCCACCACGCCCGGCTCACTTTTATTATTTTAAATTTGACTTTTAAGTCAGTTTCTGTTCTCACTTCTTCCACTCATCCTTTAAGAGTGTTAGAGTTTGTGTTAGTCAATTTTCTTTATTATAACAAATAACCAAGGCATTCTACCTTATAAAAATGTTTATTTATTTTGCAGTTTTATTGATTCACAAAGTTACCTGCATCAGCATTTACTCTAGGGAGGACTTCTAGATGGGTGGTAGGAGTAAGTGTGAGAGGAATAATCACTTTACTGGACAGAAAGCCAAAGAATCATTCAGGGGTCTGGTTCATGCTTATAACAATTATTTTTCTCAAGAGCTAAGGGTTCACATGAAAATAACTTTGACCCCTTCCAAGAACAGCTTTGGCAGTGAGCTAAGCATTCCATTAGGCCATAACTCAGAGTTTCTACCACCTCTCTAGACAGCATTTAAGGGATGAAGTTCCTAATACAAACTGCACCCAAACCATAGCAGAGTTTTTCACCATAGTCTTCTTGTACAGAGGAGGCAAAACTTTTCTGTAAAGGGTCTAATAGCAATTATTGTATGTTTTGCACAACATTATCTCTGTGACAACGTTGTCATGGCAATGTGAATACAGCCAGGTACAATGAAATGGATGTGTTTGTGTTTCTAGTTATGCTATTTTGATTCTTATTTTCTTTTCCTTAAAATAATTTTGATAAAATTCTATCAATATTTTATTTATTATATTTAAATACATATTAGTTTTTAGAGGGAATATTTATTTAGCATGTTCTTATTCAGCTTTGTAATTCTAGACATTCCAGTTCTGTTATTTTCACAAAATGATCAAATAGACTGAACTATTTGCATCTGCCTCCTCTCTGCTCCTCCCAAGTGTCTTTCTTCTTGACCTTTTCTTGTCTTTACGGGTACTTCTTTTGTCCAGTTTTATTTAGATTATAATCCCACACATTCATTTACAGTATGGGACTTTAGCCAAGCGCGGTGGCCCCCGCTTGGGAGGCTGAGACAAGAGGATCGCACATATTAGAAGCCAGCCTCAGCTACTTATTCAACTTAGTGAGACCCTGTTTCCAAATAAAATATAAAACAGGTCTGGGAGTATAGCCTGGAGGTAGAAAGCCCCGGGGTTTCACCCCCAGTACCACAAAATAATAAAAAAATTAAAAAATACAGTATGGGGCTTTATACTGAAAGCACACTTGAGTTTTCTGGATTTGAGATTTTACAAGGTCAGACTCATCCACTCCCTTCTGCTCTTACTATTTGTATTCACCCATGGATTTGAATCTTCAAAATTTTTTCCATGTGACCTATTATGTAACTTGAAGGAAGGGAGATTTCTTTACTTATGGTTTCAGATCCAGTCCATGTGGGGCAGGGACTTCAGATATCAGGGCATGGCAGCAAAAGCTGGAGAAAGGGAGAACACATGGGCTATGCTCCTCATATCATGGAGACCAGGAGAAAGATGGAGAGGGAGAAGGAGAGGGAGAGGGAGAGAAAGAGGGAGAGGGAGATAACAAACACACAGGGGGAGGAAGATCTATATATAATCCCAAGGCTGCAGCCCCAGGAATCCATCCCTTTCAGCCACATCCTACTGGCCCAGGCCACCTTCCAGATGTATTAATTACATTGGATTAATCTGCTGGGTGTAGAACACTCATGTCTCAATTACATCACCTCAAAACATTAATAAATGAGCTCTTTAGATGACATTTTATATCTAACTCTAACACTTAAAACAGGGTGACTTCTCAGGAGTTCTAACTGCTTTGCATTTATAATTATTATATCTTTAGGTATCTAGGAATGTGGGGGTTTTGCTCTAATGTTTTTATTGGAGTAGCTGAAAAAATGCAAAACAATTTAGTTTCTGTGTTTTCCAATAACTTTCTCATAGAAGTCATTTGACATATTTATTTTTCAAATTAGGGAGAGTCATTTTCCTACAATTCTGTATTCTAGTGTTCATGGTATTACTGTTTGAATGTAAACCTCCCTTCCACCCCACCAAAGCTCAAGTGTTAGGCAATACAGCCAGCTTTTGAGGTGGGAAATGGATGGAGGAGGTGGAAACTGGAGGGGGTTGTTTCTGCCCACTTCCTCTTACTTTCTCTGCTTTGTAGCCACCTTAAAGTGAGAGTGGCTTTTACTCTGCGATGCCATCAAGTGGTTTCTGCCTTAAAGCCAGCCAATCATAGACAAACAAACAAACAAAAAACTTCTACATCCATAAGTTTTCTTCCTCTAAGATGACTAGCTGGGCATGGTGATGCATGCTTGTATTCTCAGTACTTGGGAGGATTCGACAGGAGGATCTGGGTTCGCTGCCAGCCTCAGCTACTTAGTGAAGCCCTCCGAAACTTAGTGAGATCCTATTTCAAATTAAAGAATAAATAACTGGGCTGGGGATGTAGCTCAGAGGTAGATTGCCCCTGGGTTTAGTTCCCTTGGGTTCAATCCTCAGCATGACAGCAAAGAAAAAAACAAAAAGAAAGAAGTGGACTAAAACTTTAGAATATTTTATTGATTGGTTTATCCATTGATAAATGATTTTTATTCACGTAAAAATGATAATTTATTGAATGCCTGCTACATTCCAGGAATTTGACTAAATATTTGTTATTAAAGGAACACAGAATGCTACAGATATCATATCAGGTGCTTTGACAAAGAACATGCTATTGACACTTCAAAACCATCAAGTTTTCATTTTCTATATTCAATTCTAGGAATAGGTATGTAGTCAAAGTTACAAACAGCTTCAATAGCATGTCTGGCTCTAATTTACAATGGAATGAGATATGGAGATTAAATATGGGTTACTGTTTACAGTTGCCAATAGGCTGGGCACTGAGAGCGAGAGAATGTGCCAGTTTACATTTCCATGTTGACTTTCTCTCCATGTAAAATCTTTACTACTGAAAAGCCCCCCACTTACTTTTATTAGGAATTAAAACAGCCATTGGAAAGTTAAAATAAATATAAATGAATAACTCTTTCATATACTCACACAGGCAGACATTAAAAAAAAAAACAAGATAAAGTGTT
Organism: Muscardinus avellanarius; assembly: GCF_963383645.1. Taxonomy (NCBI): domain Eukaryota; kingdom Metazoa; phylum Chordata; class Mammalia; order Rodentia; family Gliridae; genus Muscardinus; species Muscardinus avellanarius. Next base: position 61,716,486 of record NC_137791.1, on the reverse strand, counting down.
TGAGGGTTTGGCATTAGTCCTTTTCAACTGTTTATGATAGGAAATCCATTCAAGTTGCACTGCACGGAAGCCATACTAACTTCTACCAACCAGCCTTTGATATTATATTGCTTTATACTTGGCTGCTCATCTTGGGTCTAAACTTTTCCTTTGTGTGTAGGCCACATTAATTCAGTAGCAGTATCATCAGATCTCTATAAACATTTCCACAGGATTTTCTACTTGTAAAATACCAATTTAAACATATTACATTTATAAAAGCACTGACAATTATTGCATTTATAAAAGTACCCAAATTGTTACTAAAGAATATTTTCAGATCCCATGTAATGCCTACTAATACATATCATTTATTACACACATGCCTAATTTTTTTCTCCTCAACCTAGTGTCTGTATTTAAGTGTTTTCTAATTTCCTCTGACTCAACATGTGGTCTAGAGAATTCACATGCATGTCACGTGGGAGTTAGAGATGGAGAATCTGGACTGTAATAGATCAGAATCTGGACTTTTTTCAAGACGCTGAAATTATTTTATGTATCTGAAATTTTATAAAGCACTGACCTAATGTATAAATTCTTATACAAAGAAGGAGAAGAAATACAATGTTAACCAAATTCTAAATACCTTATTGAGGGACTCTGAAACATTTCTAATCTATTGAAAGTTGCAAAGATTAAATATTGAAGTGAAATTATATATAAATTATTATATGAGATTTATGTAATTATTTGAGTTAATTTTTTAAAATCCTATGTTATATTTTCTTCCGCAGTTTGGGGGAATATTTTTTTTTAGAAATGAGCATTATAGCCGGGCGTGGTGGCGCACGCTTGTAATTCCTGCGCTTGGGAGGCAGAGGCAGGAGGATCGAGGCCAGCCGCGCTGGTTTAAGAGACCCTGTTTCAAAAATACAGAAAATAGGTCTGGGAGTGTAGCCCAGAGGTAGAAGGGCTTCCAGGAACCCCAGTACCACCAAAAAAAAAAAAAAAAAAAAAGAAATGAGCATTATATATCATGTTATGTTATATAATATTAGCAGAAAGCATTTGATTTTATGAGAATACTTGAGTGATTTGTGCATGTATGCCTCTACCATCTTGTACTCCATTAAGAGGTATGACTACAATACACCAATAAAATTTTAAAAATCTATGCTGATTACAAATTAGTACAGAGAGCAACTCTATGAGGTTGACCAATGCTCAGAAAGCAAACATGTATATAGGTTTGTAATACCTATTTTTACATCTGCTTCTGGAAAGAAAGTCAGCACCATAGCAAGGACAGAAAAGTTCCAGAGGAATTGTAGTTAAGTAAAAATGATGGAAAAAATTCTTTCTATGCATGTAAAGAATCACAGTACCGGATGACTCAAGGAAACGTAATTTTTTTTTTTTTAGTAAATCTACATTTTGAGTTACTTATAAGTTTAATATTCAGATAATGTTTTCCAAATTTTCTTCACAGGGATCCTATCAGGTAGCATTTAATCACCTTTTCACAAATGAGGAGATGGAGGATTTGCTTAAATGTTTTTGTTACAATATGCCTTTTTTTTTCTTTTCTTTTGGTGGTACTCGGGGTGGAACCCAGGGGCTTTCTACTTCTGAGCTATACTCCCAGATCTATTTTATATTTTATTTGGAAACAGGGTCTCACTAAGTTGCTGAGTAGCTGAGCCTGGTTCAAACCTGTGCGAGCCTCCTGTGTCAGCCTCCCAAGTGCGGGGATTGCAAGTGTGTGCCTGCCTCAATCATAACAGCATATAAAGCACAAATAGCATATCTTATGAACTGTAATATGTTGGCATTAATATTCCATTAAAATACTTTAAATTTTCACCATTTTAATTTTGAAGGTTTAATAATTGGGAATATCTATCACAATGTTTGTAAAAGAGCTGAGAGTATTAATTATATAATATTCTGTAATTGAGAAAAACACACCTGACTTGTGCCATGTTCCATGGACTGGCCCTCATTTAATCTTCCTTCTGATTATTGCGCTCCAGAGCCAGTCAGGCATTGAGTATAGGACAAGTGTGGACTTTGATATCTGTTTAGAGTCTCTAACTTGACCTTGATTTCTTTAAGATGAGAAGAAAGCTGTGCCTTAATGAGAAACACATTGACCTGAAAATTGGAGATCTAGGTTTAATTACCTTGATAATGGAAGATCTAGGTTAATTACCAGTTCTGTTACTGATGCTGCTTTGATTGCAGGCTCTTCATTCAGTCTCTCTCACTATTGTTCCATGTTTTTATGGAAAGGGGAAAATTCTAACTATTCTATGTGGTTATTGCTTTCAATATATCTGGGTCAAATTCATTTGTAAGTATATTCTCTTAGGAGAGCTTTTGGGAGCAGAATTCCCCAAGTTACTGGGATGTTGAAAACTCTTCTCAGTCCTTGAAAACCATTGGGTTTTCTTGTTTGTTGAGTTGCTTTGAATATTAATTTTGAAATATCTGGAGCTATTTTAACTATTTTTCATTTTACATTATTAATCACTTTTGCCTTAAGACTTGAAAATTTTTTGTTCTTAAAGGATATGTTCTCAACTAATTTTGGGGTTTGATTTTCCCAGGTTAAACCCTTTTAATAAGCGGGGCATGGTGGCACACTCTTGTAATCTCCGTGCTTGGGAGGCAGAGACAGGAGGATCTTGCAGGTTCGAAGGCAGCCTCGCTGGCCTAAGAGACCCTGTTTCCAAATAAAATATAAAATAGGTCTGGGAGTGTAGCCCAGAGGTAGAAGGGTTCCATCCCCAGTATCACCAAAAAAATTTTTAAAAAATTCTTTTAATATATAAATTTTGATAATTTTCCTGAAAGATTGCCTTAGTTTATCATTTTAATTCTTAGCTCTGTTTCTTATATTTTTCTTATATCAAATTCATATTTGATAATTTAAATATTAGTTATTCTTTGCATATTTTTCTACTCTTTCTTTGGCTATTTTACTTTTATTTCATTATATATTTATATGTTGTTCGTTCCTTCATTTCTTCTTTCCTTCTTTCCCCATGCTCCAGATATTTTATTGTAAACTACAATCTCTAAAACAATACTGGACATAAGAGTTTAATAATATGCAGATTACAAAACAGTGGATTGTTTTCACTTGAATAAAATTCAGATCAGAAAAGTTATGAATAAATATTGCCCCAGATTTGAAATTTATTTTATATATATTCATACCTAATTTATTTTTAACTTTTTTAAAACAAAAATTTTTCTCTTTCTTTCTTTCTTTCTTTCTTTCTTTCTTTCTTTCTTTCTTCCTTTCTTTCTTCCTTTCCTTCTTTCGTGGTACTGGGGTTTCTGGAAGCCCTTCTACCTCCGGGCTACACTCCCAGACCTATTTTTATATTTTTATTTGGAAACAGAGTCTCTTAAGCCAGCGAGACTAGCTTCGAACTTGCACAATCTTCCTGTCTCCACCTGTCAAACATGGGGATCACAAGCCTGCGCCACCATGCGCGACCAAAATTTTTATTTTTAAAAATGTTTTATTGGTGTACTGTTTTCATCTATATCTATCTATCTGTCTATCTATCTATAGTGTGTGTGTGTGTGTGTGTGTGTGTGTGTGTGTGTGTGTGTGTGTTACTGGGGATGGAACCCAGGGGCATACTACCTCTGAACTACACTCCCAGCCTTATTTTTTATTCTTTAGTTTGAAACAGGGTCTCACTGAGTTGCAAATGGCCTCACTAAGTAGCTGAGGCTGTCCATGAACTCTGTGATCCTTCCAAATGCTGGGATTATAAGAGTGTGCCACCACACCCACCTGTATTCATATATTTTAATGGGATGCAAGATGGTGGAGACATACATGCACACATCACCCAAATAACCCTTACTCTGTTCCCACCCCATTTCCTCTCCCACCCTCCTTCTCATGTTTGGCTTAGTGTTTGACATTGATATGTTTGTTAAAGTACATCATGTGCATTAGAAAAATTTCCTCTTACCTTCTCCCATCCTCCCAGGTCGCTTATTTTCTCATCTATAGTATCCTCTTCTTCATCTAGAGTTCCTCCTATGAGAGCATCCTATTTTTTTGTGTGACTGACTAATGTCACTGAGCATAATGTTCTCCAGTTCCACCCATTTCTCTGTAAATGATGTGATTGTGTTTTTCTTTATGGCTGAATAAAATTTCATTGTCTACTTATCCCATAGTTTTATAATCCATTCATCTCTTGATGGACATCTTGGCTGGTTCCATGCAATGCCAATGGTTTGGCAATGGTGAATTGTGCAGCTATGAACATAGATACACATGCATTAGTCTGGTAGTTTGATTTTCTTTCTTTTGGGTAGATATCCAGAAGTGGTATTGCTGACCGAGAGCCAATAAAATGGAAGATTTTTGCCAAATACTTCGATAGAGGACTAATATCTAGAATATACAGAGAACTCAAGAAACTCAGCAGTAAGAAAATAAATAACCCACCGGGCATGGTGGTGCATGCTTGTAATCCCCACACTTGGAAGGCAGAGACAGGAGGATCGCCCAGGTTCAAAGCCAGGCGTGCTGGCTTAAGAGACCCTGTTTCCAAATAAAAATATAAAATAGGTCTGGGAGTGTAGCCCGGAGGTAGAAGGGCTTCCAGGAATCCCAGTACCACAAAAAAAAAAGAAAGAAAGAAAGAAGAAAGAAAGAAAGAAAGAAAGAAAGAAAGAAAATAACCCAATCAGAAACAAACACTTCATGAATAAATTCAAATTGCCAGTAAATGCATGAAAAAATGTTGAACATCATTAGCAATCAGAGAGATGCAAATCAAAACTACCCTCAGATTTCACCTAACTCCAACTAGAATGACAATTATTCAAAACACAAACAACAACAAATTCTGGCAGGGATGTGGAGAAATGGTAACTATAATACATTATTGGTGGGATTGCAAATTAGTGCAACCACTTTGGAAAACAGTATGGAAGATCCTTAGAAGAATGGGCACGGACTTACTATATTAATAACTAATTCATTTGGAAACTTTTACTAATGTATAAGAAAAATATAATATGGTAAATTAAAAGACTATAGAGATAGCCATCTATATTTATATCCATCCATCCTTCCATCTATCAGTCGATTCAACATCCGTCCATTCATAACAGTTAGAATCTTAAATGTCCCCCCAAATCCTATGTTTTAAAGCTTGGTCATTAGTTTGTCTCATTGTTGGAAGGTGGTGAAGCCTTTAAGCAGTGAGTCCCAATGAGAAAAAATTAGATCAGTAGAGGCATGTCCTTTAAGGAGATACTTGCATCCCAGCCTTTCCCTGTATTTCTTTTGTTTCCTGATCACCATGAGGTAACCAGCTTTTCTACCAAATGCTTCCTATATAATGTACTGTTGAACAACAGGCCCAAAAGCAATGGGAATGCCTGACCATGACTGAAGCTTCTGGAAGGTAAAATAAGTCTTTAAATTAATTTTTCTTTTGTATTTTGTCACAGTGACAGAAAGCTGACTAACGTAATATCTACATATCTATTTTTTCTTTGCTTTACTTCAGTGAAATTTAGCAACTTTTTGTTTGAGGGTTTTTTAAAAATGATTTTCTAATGAATTGTTCATTCAAAGGTACCTATTTTACTTCTTTTCTGAGGTCAATCAGTATTTTTCTATTTTTCCATTTTCTTTTTCCCCTTTTGTTTCTAATTTTAAATTTTTGATTCAAGAGATTTATGTATCGCCAGATTCGTGTTTTAATACAGTTACTTATGCATTGCATTTTAAATTAACAGTTTTCTCCTGCCCTGTAGTTGCTTTCTGTGTGGAGATTCTTTTCAGCTAATATGTGTGAAATTTTTCTTCCTATTTTTCTTCCATATTCTGTAAGGACTTAATTTTTTTCTTTTTACCTTTATGCTTTGGAGCTTTATGCAACACTCTTAGTTTAATTTATTTTCTTTTTCTCTTCAATATAACATATCTAGGTATTTTATGGACTCTGATTTGTTTGTATCTTGGTGAGAGAATGATTGTGAATCTTATATCTTTTTAGTGTCTTTATCTTTTTCAAAATCCTAAATTTTCTCTATTTTTCTTTTTCTTCTTTATTATCCAATAGCCAAAAAGGTAATTCTTCCACTTTTGGTTTTTGTTTTCTACCATGAGTTATATGTTCCAAAGAGTTCACTCTTTAAATCATGTCTGACTTTTAAATTATACTTTTTTTAAGTGCACTTGACCTTTTAAATGTTTCTTACCTTGAAGTACTTTCCCAGTAGTCCCTACTCTGATGTGCAGGTATTTCCTCATTATTTTCCAGGCATAGGTTTATTTTATCTTTCTAGTGATTGTTACAAATCACTCCAGTTTTCTTCTCTGCCTTCTGCCTTTTACTTTTTTCTTTTTTCCTTTTTTTTAGTCTACATTTGTTTGCATATAAGTAGCAAAGGGGCCATAACAGGACAAATGGTGTTGGGATTCCACTTTGGTTTTCCTTTTTACTCAGATATATTATAAACTTTCAGCATCCACTTTGCTTTACTTATGTTGGACAACTTATCTAGGATGTAATTTTCCTACTCATTTTTACAACACGGAATTTAGGGGTTTTTTTGTATTTTTTCACTTGGATGTTACAGTGGTGATCCCTACTATCACCACTGTTCTCAGCTACACTGGAAGTCTTATAAAAATGTTTTTGCTTGAGAAGCCTAACTTATCATAAGATTGCTTTACAAATTTAATTTGCCTCTTCACAGATTTCTTTCTCTAATAAACTTTATATTGGATGTATTATGCGTTAGTTTGTAGCATGATATATGATGATTTGTAACACCCAAACATTAGCTCATTTTAAATAATAACTAACATACTTATAAAGCAAAACTAATGTTTTGATGGATTATTCAGTTTTTCTCTAATTGATATATTTAAAATATTTTTCTGGCAAGGTCTCTAGAGTGTCTCCATAGAGAATTAATTTTCCTCATAAATAATGAAATGATAGTTATAATATGAAATATAGTTGTGAGGACCTTGTGGAATGGAATGAATCATTTAAGTATAAAATATTTTATTTTTCTTTTCTGATTTGGGCATTATGCCAGTTATTTTGCTTGCCTTGTGATATTTTTATAAATGTTCATAAATGGAAAAAAATTTTACTTGCATAACATTGCTAGTTATTTTATTTTATTTGCATGAATATTTATAAAAATGTTAGACTATGAATGAACACAAAATGCAGTATAATTTCTATAATATCTTTATTCAAAGTATATATATGCATATATAACAAAATAATTTTAGAAAAGCATAAATTCAGGTTTTTATATTTAGAAATTGAAATTTATGAAGTTTTTAGAAATTTTAAGATTAATATAAAAATTAGAAATCTAACTTTTCTAGGTAATGCCAACTTTGATTAAATATGCATTCCTAACAATGAAGATAAATTAACTAGATGGAATTTAATTTCATGAAAATTTTATAAATATTTTTAGTATATAAAATGAGGTATTTAAAAATTTTAAAGTGAGTTAAAAGATAATATATAATTTCTCATATTTATAAAAATTGAGATTAAATAATTAGAATATGAAATGTTTTTTTAATTTTAGGGGAGGATGGATGATTAAGACAATTATTAAGTAGTATTTGAGATTATTTGAAAAATGTTAGACATACTAGATTGTATTTAGATTCTAAAGCAGTCTTTAAAGCACCTTACTTCCATTTGTGATTAATTAACTTTTCTTAGTATGAATCTTTCTTGGAATATATTGTCAATAAAACACATACTATGTTGGTATACCACTTGATTTAAGATGTCATATATATATGTACATATAGATATACATATAGATATATAGACATATAGATATTTAGGTGTGCATGTATTTTTGTGTGAAATACAGTTTACCAGGTTTAAAATTCTTATGAATCTAAAACACATGTTTCATACTTATTTTTCCGGGCAAACCTATTTCAAATGATTTTTTTAAATCTCAAGTTACATCTTCCCAATGATTATCACTGAGTGTTTTGCTTCTCAAAACCTGGCAGTGAGGCAGTATCATCTACCAAATCCACTAAATCTAAAACTTGGCATTAGCATCCAGGTTGCTCCTGAAACTAGATACAACCTCCCTGTTCAGACTGATTGATTTGCTCCTTTCCTCCTACTTCGCCTGTGCTCTGTGTCTAAAAGTGGCCCACTTTTTGCTCTCCTCGTGCTTTTGTTTGTGCCCTTTCCTAGAATTCAAGGGCTTCTAGATATAAGTACCTTGTAAATCCAATCCTTTTTTCAAAATCAGGTAAATTACAATTACATATATATGTAAATAAATTTTGTACTGATATAAAGAAAATTAAATAAGGTAATTTTTTTTAACTTTTATCTTTTTTTGTGTGTGGTACTAGGGATTGAGCAGCCCAGGGGAATTCTCCCTCCGAGCTACATCCCCAGCCATGATTGAATAATGGGATTAATCCTCAAATTATCTCCAAGAAAGTTCAGCCTCACTGTTCAATAGAATTATTTTAAAGACTATAATAAATAGCAGAACCTGTGCTCTCAAATTTTTTATGTAGTTAAAATTTTGGTGACATGGAAAAAGATTCCCATGGAGAAGAGACGGAAGAAAGCCATTTCCACAGATTCCACAGATTTTATTTTTCATTCACTTTTTTATACAAATGTATTTTCCATATTATATATCCTCAAAACTAAGGAAGTCAAGAGCATTTAAATATTTTCTAAAACTCTTTGGAGAGCAATAATTAAATGCAATTTCAATTTGAGAATATATTTGTTTTAGCATCAGTAATCCTTATTCTACTACCATTGTTTCTCCACTCCCCCAACTTAAAGATTAACATCATTGTTTTAATTTCTACAGCTAGCAATATGTGTTAAGGAAATTATAGAGCAGCATATTCAAGAGCTTAGGAAATCACTGACTTTCAGTGCCTAGACGTGGGCTCAACACCTCTGGTGCGTCCCAGCTCTTGGATCTGACATGCAAAAGAGAGAGGAGGGTGAAAAGCCTATACTCCTACTGTCTCTGATAGTGTTCTATGACTTATTACAATGTTGTTTATGTCTATTTTCCTGCCTCTGAAATTCAACTTTTCTCTACCTTTGTCACAGGATACTGATTGACCTAAGAGTACAAGTCTAAGATTCATATTTCTTGGTTTCAAATCCTGTCTTAAACCCTTTATCTGATTTGTAGCAAGTTACTGAACAACAATCAATTCAAGTTTAACAGTCTGCTAAATCATGACAGTCATCTCTACCTCAAAAGGATAAAATATAAAATAGACACTTAGCAAATTATGTAGCACATAGAATCTTTTATAGATATTATCTTTTGGATATATGTAATGGCATCTCTCTGTCTACTGTATACACACATAGCAATATCTCTATATTTTATGTGCATACATATATATAATACATATATATATACATATAATACATAATGGCATATATATACATGATTTTTAAATGTTAAAATGTCATACAAGTACAGATTATTTTCCAATCTGGCCCTATCCTTTGCTTTGTGGATACAAATAAATATTTTTACGTTACTCTAGTTCCACAAATTCTTTCACTAGCAATGACCTGGTATCTATTCACCAATAGATAGCTTGATTTATCTAATATGTATACTCTTAAACTCATTATTTAATTTTTCATTCCATTCCATTTATTTAAAGGAAATCTGAGAATCATATTTCTCAATTTACTTTAAGACTCTGAATGAGTTTTGAGCTTATTATATCTACAAATTATTATGTAGTTTGCTTTATTAGTAATACTGTTCTGTGACTCAATTTCTCATTAACCATACTCTGCTACCATTTGATTAAGACACTGATTTGTGTTGAAAGAAAAATCTCCAAGAGAAAAACCAGATTAAAAAGCACAAGATTTCAGAAAGCCTTTTGATGGGGAATTCCAGTTATGTGTTCAAATTGGAAGAAAAAGAAGCAGTCATCAAAATGACCATGGGCAATATATCCTCAGATTTCTCTTTGTTACCTAATGACACTATTTAAGATGGACTGTCAGATCCCATTAGGCTTTCTGATATATTCTGTAGTTTAGATGAAAATGGAATTTTCACTCAGCAGGAGGAAAGTGAGAAGTGCACTTATTCTGTTCAGCCTCAGATATGTGATTCTTTTTTTTGTTGTTGTTGCTATGAGATACCAGTGGCATCAATAATAGGAAAGCTATCCAACCAAGCTTGGTACACCACAATAAAGTTGTTTTGATGCAAATAAGGCTCAGTCACTTAGAGTTCTCAGTTGTGACAAACTGGTAACAAACTCAGTAAATCAAATCAGAACTGAATTGCAAGTGTATATGCTAGATAAATGAGGGGAAAAGCTATTATGTTTTAGTAGGCTCAGTGGTTATTTTTGAATAACTATAAAATTTTTAGAATATTTATAGCAAAAACATATGAATGTTATTTTTACTTTTTTAAAGAGTCAATTTCAAGATCAGAGTCCTAATGAAGTATTTGTTAAAACAGTAATATGAGGCAAATGGATCTCTGAAAACAGGTTTTGGTTTTTGTTTTGTTTTGTTTTTGGAATTGGGATTGGTTTTGAGAATGGGGAAAAAGAATTTACTAAAATTATTATTTTTTGTATGTGTATATGGTACTGGGGATTGAACTCAGGATCATTCTACCTCCATGCTACACCCCAGCCTTTTTCATTTTTTGTTTGTTTTTGAAACAGGCCCTCCCTAGGTTGCTGAGAATTTTACTATATTACTGGGACTATCCTTGAACCTGCAGTCGTCCTGTAGGAGCCTCCCAAGTACTGAGATTACAGGAGTGTGCTATCATGCCCAGCTTGCTAAAATTACTTGATCTTTAAAAAATATGCTTATGCCTTATACATATTCACATTTAATTCAAAATAGTTATTTTTAAAATTTTGATTTGACATTTGCCAATGTCAGAAAACATCAGCATTTAGGACTCTTACATTCCTCTGACTGACCTTTCCTGGTACTATATGTCTGTCAAAGTGAAAAACTGGAGATGGAATAGATTTGAGACTAGGGGTTTAAATGAAACTTCCCATGTTTTATATTATTTTGTCATTTGTTCACATTTTTCTCAGTAGTTGTTGAATAGGAAATATAATGGTTATATCTAGAGAGGCTTTTCATGGAGCTGAAAATAGATAGCAACCTAAAAACACAGTGAGTTACTATAAAAATCTTAGCCATGTGTATCTAAATTTTCTCTCTTCCCTGCTAGGTGTAATTTGAAACTAGGTCTTTCCTGTCTATAGAAGAGATTGTAAATATGCATATGGGCACTAAAGCCTGCACTTGTAAAGCAGTCATACTGTGGTAGCTTATCATCATAAATGTTTCTGGATGGGAATTAGATTTGGAAAATTTAGCAACCAGTGAAAATAAGCATTTCAAAACCTTGGGGGTGATTGTTTTTGTTTGTTTTTAATTAAGTCCGGAAAGATTGCACAGGGTGTCACACAGTAAATAAGTGCTGTCACCTCAAATTACCAGCTACCCCGTGACAGAGTCCATTGCAGCAGTGCTATGGACCTTCACAACATAAAATGAGTTTGCTTATGAGGCATGGAGTGAAATGTTTCTATGTCTCACACAAGAATATCTGACATTACACTTATTTTTTTAACTCCACCTATACTTCTTCACTGCAATTTAAAGATACTATCTTATACAACTGAAGCCATTTTCAAACTGGCTGTTGGCACACTCTTAGAATGAATTTTCCAGTTAATAAATCTTTCTGAAGATGGGTGATAAAAAAATTGGCAAGTCATCTTTAGGATTAGTGTTAAACCATCAAGTTAGAAAGTTGTAAAAGGATGTGAGATTTCACCCTGTATTCATGCTAATAAGTTAGCCCATCACAATTTTCACAGGTATCATCGGCAGAAGGGTATGTCATCTCTGGTCAGAGACAGAAGAGGTTATTGCAGTAAAAGCAGTAGCCAATATTAACAGTGCTGTTTCCTGAGCCCAGTTCCCAGGGGGATCCATAATGAGAACCGGGGAATGTCTATGTATGTAAGGAGGGTATATTATAGATGAATCCTGAGATTAGGAGACTTTCTTCCATATAAACTGTTAGCAAAGCTGTACATTCTTTGGCCTGGAATAAAAATATTGTATTCATTACCCTGGGCAAAGGTAGAGGATAATTCATAAAAATCATTTTTATTTCTGACATAAATTATTAAGTCCAGGTGTCCCACCAAACACATTCAGTTTTTTGTTTTGTTTTGTTTTGTTTTGGTGGTACCAGGGTTCCTGGAAGCCCCTCTACTTCCAGGCTACACTCCCAGACCTATTTTTACATTTTTATTTGGAAACAGGGTCTCCCAAGCCAGCCGGCGTGGCTGGCTTAAAACCTGCCTGGTCCTCCTGTCTCTGCCCCCCAAGTGTGGGGATTACAAGCGTGCGCCACCACGGCCGGCCAAACACATTCAGTTTTGATAATTCACTTGATGGACTTAGTGGAACCTACTGAAAGTATAACAAGGACTTTAAGGCTGCTTTTTCTAAAAACACTTTCTATTAAATTGGGCATGAATGTTCAATTGGTAAGTAAAAGTGGGATAAAATACTTAGCATCACTGCCTCCCTTCTACATATCTTTCCTTTGCTCAAAGTCACCTTAGATTCCAGGGACAGCAGGTCTGATTTGTAAACATCTTGTGATGAGTCAAACTAACCCCCCAGCAATAGCACTTTTGTTATCACTACCTACAAGTTTCAGCCTGAGGAATACTGAGATAATGACCAAGAGTACTTTTTGAATAATTCTTGCCCAATTACCTGTAATAATTGTGGAGTACATTTTTTTTTCTTTTTTTTTTTTTTTGTGTGTGTGGTACTGGGGTTCCTGGAAGCCCTTCTACCTCCGGGCTACACTCCCAGACCTATTTTATACTTTTTAGTTTTGGAAACAGGGTCTCTTAAGCCAGCGCGGCTGGCTTCGAACCTGCGCGGGATCCTCCTGTCTCCGCCTCCCAAGCGCGGGGATTACAAGCGTGTGCCACCACGCCCGGCCGCGGAGTACATTTTTAATACCTCCAAAGATAGGGCAAATGACATTGTATCCTTGTCTTCTTAGTAAAATTATACTGATTACAATCCCCCCTCCCAGAGTGAATGAATGAATGAATGAATGGAAGAAAGAAAGAAAGAAAGAAAGAAGACCTTTTCCTGCATATTGGCATTACTTTTTCTGCTTAGTTTTGGGACAAGTGGCCAGACATGATTTTTTGGGACTCCCAGGGCCAGGCTCTGGCCTAGGGTTCTAGTACAGAGGTTGTTATACTCATTACTATGATTTTGTTTTTACATGGAAAGAATACAGTTTAAAATTGACAAAGGGAAGAAATGCTTGTATAGGCATCCAGGAAACTGCCAAATGCAGAGCTTCCTATTTTCCATATATATATGTATATGTATATGTATATGTATATGTATATGTATATGTATATGTATATGCATATGTATATGTATATATGTATATATGTATATATATACATATATACACACATATATATATGTATATATATAGTGTGTGTGTGTATGTGTGTGTGTGTGTGTGTTACTGGGGATGGAACCCAAGGGCTTTCTAAATCCAGGCTATACTCCCAGACCTATTTTATATTTTATTTGGAAATAGGGTTTCACTAAGTTGCGGAGAGCCTCACTCAGTAGCTGCGGCTGGCTTCGAACCTGCTCAAGCCTCCTGTCTCAGCCTCCCATGCGCGGGGATTACAAGTGTGTGCCTCCATGCCTGGCTCTATTTTCCTTATTAAGTGGATTTATAGATACAATGCTGGTTTTTCTAACAGTTCCTTGTCACTATGGATGAAATACTGCCAAACCTAAGGAGATCATCCAAGCCTTGGTGCCCAGAGTTTTTATAAAAGTTTATTTTCTATTTATTTATTTATTTATTTATTTATTTATTTATTTATTTATTTTGGTGGTACTGGGGTTTCTGGAAGCCCTTTTACCTCCGGGCTACACTCCCAGACCTATTTTTTAAAATATATTTTTATTTGGCAACAGGGTCTCTTAAACAAGCAAGGCTGGCTTCCAACCTGGCCGATCCTCCTGTCTCTGCCTTCCAAGCGGGGATTCCATAAAGAAACTTCTATATATAGCCGGGCTTGGTGGTGCCACCACGCCTGGCTATTATAATATAGAAGTTTCTTTTTGTAAGTTTAATCTATTGTCTACACTGCCAGTGTTAGTTCCCATCTCCTGGAGTGTGAGCTAAAATTACATGAGCCAAGACCTCACCACAAATCATACCTGCTTCTGTCAGCTTCCATTCTAAATTCTATTGTTATAATGGCTGGTTTCATCCAAGGCCCTCATATCAGGCAGGGCATTCTAAAAGGTTAGAGATCCTTCCAAAGTCAAGGGAAGCCAAGTGTGGTGGTGCACACTTGTGCTTCCGGCATTCTGGAGGCTAAGACAGGAGGATTTGGGTTCACAGACAACCTCAGCTAGTTAGTGAGGCCCTTTGTAAGTCAGTGAGATCTTGTTTCAAAATAAAGAATATAGCTGGACATGGTGGCGCATACTTGTAATCCCCGCGCTTGGGAGGCGGAGACAGGAGGATCGCGCAAATTCAAAGCCAGCCGTGCTGGCTTAAGAGACCCTGTTTCCAAATAAAAAAAATTATAAAAATAGGTGCTTGGAGTGTAGAAGAGTTTCCAGGAACCCCAGTACCACCAATAAAATAAATAAATAAATAAATAAATAAATAAATAAATAAATAATAAAATAGATATGGGGATGTGACCTGGAAGTAGAATGCCCCTGGGTTCCATTTCCAGTACCACAAAAACAAACAAATAAACAAACAAAAACAAAGTCGAGGGGAAATGCCAACCATCTATTTGAGTAAAGTTAAATTCTATGCTAAATTCTATGCTACAACTCTTGGAAGCTCTTTCAGTCTATTTTCATTAAATCATGACTCCTATAAAAAGAAATTTTACTGTCAAATACATTTGGAAAATATTGCAAACATGATTTTCTTTTAGGGAAATTAAAAATTTATGATTTTGCAAAAAAGGAAGAGAGGCTATGACAAAATCCTGTAGTAAAATCCAGCCGGAGATATAACAACAGGTAAATAAAGACAGAACACAGAATGCAACTGGCATATTTTCTAATAAGATATGGCTTAACCTTCTAACATCAGATCTGATTTTCAAAATCTGCCTTTTATCAGCTTTATCTTTCAGAAGTGTTGGCTGACATGTTTGACAATGTAAGGTCTAGGTCCAAAAAGAGGATACAGAAAAATATTATTTCTTTTTCTGCTTGCCTAATACTTCACAGTGGATACTGATATGATTAGACCTATTGGAAGGGTAAATCCTCAGGTTGTGACCACAAAAGAATTCCAAATTCAATATATTATTCGTAACCCAGAATTCTTAGGTAAAACACAGAAACTAGAGCAGGGAGATGGTGGCAGAGACATCTTGTTTCATTGTTTACACTTGATATTTCTTGGGTATAACTTTCTGCTTACTCAGATCAGAATATTTTTCTGCCTTGAGTAGTGGCCAAAATATTTTTTTAAGATATGCCTTAACATGTTAATACTATGTGAATAGAACCTGTAAAGAGGTCAAATCAAGAGAATTTACTGAAAAATCATTTCAATTTATTATTTTCTACAAAATCTGTGCTATAAATTTTTACCTAGAAAAGTGAACACTTGTCAAAATATATGTTCTATAAAGGATACTGACGTATTTTTATTGCTAGAAGTAATACTTTTCAACATTTTATCCTTTCTTTGAGAAACTAGCATCTTCTTCTTTTTTTAGTGGTACTTGGATGGAACCCTTCTACGTCTGGGCTACAATCCCAGACCTATTTTTATATTTTTATTTGGAAACAGGGTCTCTTAAGCCAGAGAGGCTGGCTTTGAACCTGCGCGATCCTCCTGTCTCTGCTTCCCAAGCGTGGGGATTACAAGTGTGTACCACCACGCCCCACCAGAGAAACTAGCATCCTCTTTTTTTTTAATCAACTTCCTTTTATTGATATCAGAATATCACAGAATTACATAAGGTAAAAAAAAGTGATATTAAAAACTGGCCCCACAGTTTGATCTTGACATTGGAAAATATTCAAAGAAAGAATGATGGAAAAAACCCTCAAACAGTTTTTTCAAGTAAAAATTGCTCATTTAAATAATGTAATTACCCAATTATTTAATTTAAATAAGGCCAAGCTTCTAAATATTAATAATTGAAGATAAGACTTCTTAAAATATTTTTGTTCACTGTTAAATATTATCTCATTCAAATTTTGAATTTTTATAACTTTTGTTATTACAAACTGATACATTGTCTAGAATATGATTTGAGAAAAATAAGTCATTTTAATGCAACATGTAACCAATGTTAAATCAGATGTACATGATGATTAGACAGGAAATGCTTTATAAGTGTGAAACAGGTGTACATATAATACAAAAGCTTTGGAGAAAAATTGACAATAAACAGATACATTAACTTGTATAAATAAATCAATCATTTGCAACTGAGTTTGCATGAAAAATCTTAGAGGTACAAATATCAAAGTTATTTTCTTATAAATTTGGAAAAATATTCTTAATTAGTATCTGAACTATTTTAGAAAAGTTGACAATTCAGAACAAATATATGTATGTATGTGTGTGTGTATATATATATATATATATATATATATATATATATATATATACATTTCTCTTATATGTGGAAACTAGAGAGAAATTTGGCAATGAGGTCAACATAAGATAGATGAGCCGACTCCAGGGGAGTGATCTACAGAGAAGGAGGGAGGACGGAGTTATAAATAAAGAAATAATAAAGTGCTCTGAATGCATACAGTATTGCCAATTCCAATTTTTTTTTTTTTTTTTTTGGTGGTGGTACTGGGATTCCTGGAAGCCCTTCTAACTCCGGGCTACACTCCCAGACCTATTGTATACTTTTTTATTTTTGGAAACAGGGTCTCTTAGGCCAGCTCAACTGGCTTTGAATCAGCGGGATCCTCCTGTCTCCGCCTCCCAAGCTCGGGATTACACGCGTGTGCCACCACACCCGGCTGAAACTAGCATCTTCTAACTACAACACTCATCTGCTTGAAGACTAAGAGTGTGTTTGTACAAATATATTCTAATACATCAGCATATTGTCATTTCTTTTAACATTTATTTATTTTCAAAGCTACTTTTAACCTTTTATTTGCTGGATCACACTGTATTTAATTTTCAAAAGGCTTTCTAAAGTGTAATTTATAAAATGCAATACTTTTTATGTGTAAACCACATTTTGATTTTCATTAGCTTTAATAGATTTTCAAGAAGAATTATTAAAACATTTTATCTACATTTTACACTTGGAAGTCAGAAGGATAAAATATACATCTGCAGAAAAATTCATGTGATATTAGTTTTAGAGTTTTAATTTTTAAAAAAAATTTAGTTTAAAAAATTAATTTGTTCTATATATGGCTTTTGGGAGTGACATCTGTCTATGCCTATTGCTAAATAATTCCTAAAATGCAACACTAATTTATTTTTAAAATATAGTTGTATATTTTGTGAAGTTATTTCTAATTGTTGATATCCTCATCTGAAGGTATTATTATCAGAACTAGTTCTATGTTTTAGAATAAAATGTTGACTTCCGGGAAGATGGCGACCGAGAAAAGCGGGGTTTAAGAGCCCCACTAACAACCAATCTCCTTTACCACAAAATCAGCGCCTTTCATAGCCAGAAAACACCATCACCAGAGAAACAAAAAAATCACCAGGCTCCAGAGAGAAAGCGGACTGAGAACAGAGCTCAGAGCCACAGAGGAGATACACCGGCCTCAAGCCCGAGGACGCGGCAGCAGCGCCATACTACCGGTGGCAGCGGCGAGTTCACCGGACGGCTACAACAAGCCGAGGTGAGCCGCTACGGAACAGCCAGGCGGGATTTTTCACCGCAGGGAGCATCTAAAGCTCCCAGTGGCTGAGCTCAGCACATGCTGCAGGGACTCAAAATGGAACTCAAAACCAAGAAGAAATAAGCCACCCTCACGGCCGAGGGCATAGCAGCGGCGCCATATTGCCACCAGCGGCAGCAGCAGTGAATTCACCGAGTCCAGTACAGCTACATCTGCGAACTCAAGAACAGTGAATCAAATTGCGGGCCACAGAGGAGAAATCCCAGTACTGTACTCACTGGGACTTGACCCAGTGGGGGAGTGGCGGTGGCAGAGATATCACACCATAGGAGAACTCCCAACCTGGCACCCCCCATAGTTTAAAGCAGCCTCTATCGACTCTCTGGGTCGGAGACTCTGTGATACAACCCAGTAAAAAAGTAGTGGGGTCTGAGATACTACAGACTCGAGATCCAGAGCACCTTAAGTGAAGTCATAGTGACCCAAGGGAAGAACCCAGAGAAGGCACAAACTTCCGAAATCATGGGAAAGAGGAATAACACTTGTGCAATGAATGCCCACATCCCCACAACATCAGAACCCGATAAAACAGAAAATCAGAGATTTCTAGAAGATCAAATCAGGAAAATAACTGTAGAAATAATAGAGGTGCTTCGAAAAAAACTCAGAGAGAGCCAAAAAGAGATAAAGGATGCAATTAATGAAGTAAAGGCCTCAATTCAAAGCACAAACAACCGATTAGAACACATGGAGAACAGAATCTCGCTCTTAGAAGATGAGCATTCCAAAAATGAACGCATAGTTTCTAATCTAGGAAAAAATATCCGACAGCAGGAATCTGACATTGAAGAAATATGGGCCCATTTTAAGAGAGCTAACCTAAGAATAATTGGAATAGAGGAGGGAAAAGAAAGTGATACCAAAGGGATCAACAATCTCTTCAAGGAAGTAATAGCAGAAAATTTTCCAAACATAGAGCAAGAGGTTGACACGCAGGTCCAGGAAACTTATATAACTCCCTTTAGACAGGATCGGAGAAGAGGATCCCCACACCACAAAATTGTCAAAATGACCAATGTGGAAGCCAAGCAGAGAATCTTAAAGGCAACAAAAGCAAAGGGCCAAGTGACATTCAGAGGCAAACCAATTAGAATCACTCCAGACTTCCCACACCAAGTCATGAGAGCCAGAAGGGCTTGGAGTAACATATTCCAAACTCTGAAAGAAAACAACTTCCAGCCAAAAATTTTCTACCCAGCAAAACTTTCTATCAAATTAGACGGAAAAATAAGAAGCTTCCACAACAAACAGAAACTGAAGGAATTTATGTCTTCAAAACCAGCGCTAGAGAAAATACTCAAAGAGATTAACTACAAAGAAGAAATAGGTAACACACACCAGAACCAGAGAAACAAGATTTTCCATCCAACAGACAACTAAGATTGGTTATCTGTGGAGATTCATTATTTATGTTAGTCTTTTACCTATCTCTAAATTGTATTGTTTGCCTTTATTGTTAATTTTTAGGATTTCTAGTTGGAATATTAATATACCTTCAGATATAGCATTTGGAAATATTTTATCCAATTCTATTAGTAACTTTTAACTCTGAAAAAAAAGAATAAAATGTCTATTTAATCATAATTTGTACCCAGAAAAAATATTTTGCTATTTTCCAGTTAAAAAAAATATATGTTACATGAACATGTTTTTTCCCTTTTTTTTTGCTTTATCATCATTATGGTTCATCTCATAGTTCAATTTCATCTAGTCTATTTTATAGACTTATTAAACCACATGTCATTCATAATAAATTTTAAAATCCACATATTTTGTGTATTATAATTTAAAAAAACTTTAAAATTTTAAATATGACTTAAGAAAGCATTCATACAATATCACAATAAAAATAGTTATTTCTTAAGGTAGCATTTTTCTTAAATATTATCAAATATATTCACTGATTTTAATTTAGAGAATGATTTCACGTTAAGGATGACTTGTTAGACATAAGACAATTTGGCTCTAGATTTTATGTGACTTTGCAAATTGATTACATTTCAGTGGAAAATGATTTGCAAAAGGTCTATTCTGCTGTTTGATTTACATAGGGTTGGCAAAATATGCCTCACTGTGATTTGAAAGATGTTTGCTCAGTTCTTTGTTAATCAGTTCTCCAAATAAACGAGGTTGTCTCCTAGAACACATAATGGATGTTTTGGCTAAAATTTTACTCACATGAGCTAAGGAACAAGACTAAGTTTTATGTTGCCATTTAGTATACATTCTCATGTCTCTGCAATTTAGAAGATAAGGACAATTACTCTGAGGTGCTATTTGCACAGACCATAGAATTCAGGATCTTATAATGTCAATAAGGAGGACTTTTTTTTTTTTTTTTTTTTTTTTGGTGGTACTGGGGTTCCTGGAAGCCCTTCTACCTCTGGGCTACACTCCCAGAACTATTTTATATTTGGAAATAGGGTCTCTTAAGCCAGTGCGGCCTGCTTCGAACCTGCGTATCCTCCTGTCTTTGCCTCCCAAGGACGGGGATTACAAGCGTGCGCCACCACGCCTGGCTAAGCAGGACTTTTAAGAAGGCTAACTCCACATCCCTTAGAGAACAAAACCCTTGAAGCATGCAGGAGTCTCAGGCAGTTATAGCATAGTGGCTCCCTTTGTATTAGCTGCCACATGTTGCCCTCCAGGGTCTGTCTTCAACTTCTTTTTTCTCATCAGTCCTCTACAGTTTCCTTTCCTGTGCAAGAGGCTTCCTCCAGTTCCAAATTTAGTCTTTTAGGGACTTCTGTTTTGTTATACACGAGCAGGCAAACACATCTCCCACTTTGGTACAACTGATACAAAGAGAGATTGGAACCTCTTCTGAAATCTTGGGACTGATGATCTGAGAGTGCCTAGGGAACCAGAATGTCAAACACCATGAAGGCTTCTAGGTATTTACGAGATCTACTATGAAGAGTTCCAAGTAGCTCTGAGACTATATATATGCCCCTTTATTTTAAGGTTATAGACTAATGCTACTTATCACTTAGGAAGAAGTGGACACTGGGAAAGTTCCATTTGTATTTGAGTCATGATAGATTAAATTGATACATAAAATGCAATTATGGTGATATTTTATAAACAATGTTTTAAAATCATTTAATGGTATATTTAGTCACTTCTGAGTATCCATGGGGAATTGGTTGAAGGACCCAGCCAGACATCAAAATTCAAGATTGCTACTGTTTCTTATATCAAACGATGTATTATTGTAAATAACCTGCACATATCCTCTCACATACTTCAGATTACCTCTAAATCACTTATAGTGAACACACAATATAAATAATATGTAATAGATGCTATGCTATATTACTTAAATAATAAAACCAAGAAAATCTCTGTACATTGTCATTAGCACATTAAAAAAATTTTATTGGTACATTATAGTCATACATCTCAATGGAGTACAAAATAGTAGAGGCATACTTGCACACATCAGTCATGTACCTCTTCCTCAATTCCCTCCTCATTCCCTTCCCCTTTCTCATTTTCATGTTTGGCTTAGTAATTGACTTTGATATGTTTGTAAATACACATCATGTACATTAGAGAATTTCCCTCTCCCCTCCTATCCTTCTCAGATAGATTGCCTTAATTTGCTCATCTATAGTTTCTCCTCCTCCTTCTAGAGTTCCTCCTATAACTCATTTTCTTCCTAGTTTCCACATATTAGGGAGAGCATCCAATTTCTTGCTTTTTGTGACAGACTAATTTCACTTAGCATAATGTTCTCCAGTTCCATCCATTTCCCTATAAATGACATAATTTTAATTTTATGGCTGAGTAGAATTCCATTGTATACATATCCCACAGTTTTGTAATCCATTCATCTGTTGATGGACATCTTGGCTGGTTCTGTATTTTGGCAACTGTAAATTTTGTGGATATGAACATAGATAAGCATGCATTAGTTTGCTAGTTTGGCATCTATTCCTTGTGGTATATACCCAGAAGTTGTATTGCTGGATCATATTAACAATCAGAGAGATGCAAATCAAAATTACTCTGAGATTTCACCTAACTCCAGCTAGAATGCAATCATTGAAAACAGCAACAAATGCTGGTGAGGATGTAGAGAAGTACGAACTGTAATACATTATTGGTGGGATGGCGAATTAGTTCAACCACTTTAGAAAACAGTATGGGGGATCCTCAGAAGAATAGGAACGAACACACATTTATTTTTAAAACATTTTAATCTGTGGCAGCTTGAATTCATGGATGTGAGTCTTGAGCATATGGGAGGTTAACTGTACTGGCATTTCCTTCCTTATTATTTGCTTATCTTGTAGTGTTGATTTCCATGTGCAAAATAATCACCAAGTAAAGTGGAACAAGTATGTGGAGATTTTTAAGCTCTGTTTGTAGATTTTTGAATCATTATTGAGTTGCTCTGTTCTGAAAACCAAGAATTCCTTTGCCAAAAACATTCTTGCTGGGTCCAACATGAGCATTCTTTGGAGTACATTTTACAAAGCATGACCTCCCTGTACTTGTATCTATGCACATTTATTGTGCTTGTGCATAGTATGTGTTTCCCAACCACGATGCCACTGTTCACTGATGACCTGCTGCTGTTTCCTCATTACATTCATTTTGTAATGCATCATTCAGTGAATGTTAATTGGCCAACAACTTAGCAAGACATGGTTCCTACTCACCAGTGACTTGCATCCTAACATGAGAAAATTTATCCTCTAAATATTTGCTAAATATGTATTACAGAAATAAATATAGTGGAATATCTTGTTCAACAAAATTTGTTTATAGGGATAATTATCATATGAAGGAAGAATCACAATAAAATATAAGAATTAATAAGTGTCATAAGGAAGTCAAAATAAAAGGTTTTTACAGAGGAGATTGTTTTATGCTAAGGTACTTGTAACCGCAAGTCTTGTAGAAAAGTGTTTATTAAATTTTTCCAACATGAGTTAGAGTCTGAAACAGGACAAAGGGGAAAAGTATTGGCAGATGACTGGGAAGTGTATGGTATACACATAGAGTTGTCTACTGGATAAGTACAAAGAACATCCTTGGATTATGCATAGAAAAAGAAAATTTGGGGGTCACAGAATGGATGCTTATAAATATTAAATAGTGAGTATAAACTTGACTGTGTAGATAAAGAAAAGCCAGTATGTTTTGGGGAATATTTCAGGACTGAAGATGGGGAGATAGGTGTTTGGGAGACCATTAAAACAAGGGGAGATGTAAAAAAATACTTGAAATTAAATACATACTGAAGGTAAAATTATGTGAAAAGATTTACACAAGTATATATATATATATATATATATATATATATATATATATATTTTATTTTTTTATTTTTTGGTGGTACTGGGGTTCCTGGAAGCCCTTCTACCTCGGGGCTACACTCCCAGACCTATTTTTACATTTTCATTTTGGAAACAGGGTCTCCTAAGCCAGTGCGCGGCTGGCTTTGAACCTGCGCGATCCTCCTGTCTCCGCCTCCCAAGCGTGGGGATTACAAGCATGCACCACCACGCCCGGCTTACACAAGTATATTTAATAAAACTTGGTAACTACTGGTAGTGGGGAAAAAGAAGCAGTAAACAAAACACCCAGAATTTCAAAGCTTTGTAATTCTGTAGTAATAAGAACAAAAATAACAGTTGTTGTATTACCATCAAAAGCTTCCTTAGTAAAGAGTTAAATTAATCTTTTTCCCACTCTATAATTTTGAAAACATGTCATAGACATCAGAAGAATAACCATTGAAAAGACATTGAGACAAAGGAATATTTTAAAGAGACTTTGATATGTCTCCCTGTAACAAAGAATGTGCTATAAGTTTTTTTTATTCAGGAAAAGAAATTTTTACTAAAGGGTAAGTATTGTTTACCCTTAGGCCATATTATCTATTGATATTTTATACTTATTCAAAGGTAAATTTACCCAGAAAGAAATAAAACTGAGAAAGGAACTTGATTCCTCATGATTTTTCTCTTAGTTGTTAAATCTATTATTTTACTTGAAAGAATTCTATGATATTTTCTCACTTATTCAAATATTTTAAACAATTTTTGGCAGATTGTTTTATTCATTTATATATTTTTTAAATTTTATTTTCTAAGTCCTTTAAACAGCCACAAACTACTATAGTAAAACTGTATCATTTGGAGAGATAAAGTTTGGTAAAACAAACTAAAATTGAAAAGAATGTAGAATGTCAGTTGACATAAAAGTTCATTTGTATTCCATGTAACCTTACAAGTTTAAGTGTAATTTATCATAATTGTAATAAGAAGAAAGAGACAGAGAACACCCAGATACTTCAAAAAATTACATTTGTGCACTGTAAAGATATGCAATTTTATTTGTCAAGTGTTGTATAATAAAGATGAGAGAAGAAAAAAATTAATTATAAGTAACCTAGGGAGAGGAATGTAATGGCACTTGTAGTAGCTGAATTGCTTAATCAATGATTATGTTAACATCTCTCGAGTTCTTTTATGAAATTTTTGCTGTTATCCTCACTCTGAATAGTTGTGCTCTTGATTTTATTTTATTAACGCAATAATTGTTTCTTTGTGAAAAATCAACATAAGTAATACCATCCCTTCTCTCTGTATTCTGCCTAGAGGTGTTCTTCTAGGATGTGGAGGTAGTGACTTAGCATGTTTATACTATTTTAGTTGCTAATTAAATGAAATTCTATAACATGATTGTACATAGACCAATAGTTTTTAATTTTAATGGCCTGTCATATTTTTGATACTTGGAATGAAGTTTCTGACAAAGATGTGTGATAGAATATATGATATTTATGAGTGTCTTTTCCATTACCCTTAGTGCAAAGTTCAAATCTCCTAACATGTGTTCAAAGAGGCAACAAAATCTGGTCCCTACTTTATACTTCAGCATCATTTTTTTTCTTTCTACTTATATGCTACCCTCTAGTTCTATTAAATTTGTTTCCTGAAAATGACTTTCACTCTTGCTTCTAGGACTTAGAATTCTTGTTATGATGCTATAACAAAATAAACTGAGAAATTTCTAAGGAATAGGAATCCTGGAAAGTGCATGATCAAGGTGCCAGTGTGTTTGCTTCTTTGACAAGGGCTACTCTCAGCTTCCATGATAAAGCCTCTTGTTGTATCCTGTGGAGGGAAAGAATGCTGTTTCCTCACACTGTAAAAGAGAGAAGGGCAAGAAGCCAAACATTTTATGAAGCCCCTTTAGTTCCATTCTTTAAGAAGAGACCCTTGTAGCCTAATTACCTTTTCAAGACACTTCATTTCTTGTGATTTTATTTTTTAAAAATATTTATGTGGATCGTATTGAAAATAGCATACATTCACACAGTGCTTGGTGCCCTCCCCCCACACTTCCCCTTTCCCTCTTCACAACAATGTGTCCAGTTTGACCATGCTATATTCACACTTAAACGTATATTTGAATGTAGCTCCTCCATTAATCAATCTCAGCCTTTTTCCTCTCCTACCCTTTTTTTCTAGCTTTGTTGAGGTTTCCCCTCCATTATCTGGAGTCCCTTTAGTATCCCTAATACTCCCTAGTTTGGGCATATTAGAGAAAATATATGTCTCATCGACTTCTGTGCTTGGCTAATCTCACTTAACATAATGTACTCCAGGTATTTCCATCTTCTTGTGAATGATATGATTTTCTTTTTCTTTATTGCTGAGTAGAATTCTATTGTGTATATTTACCATAATTTTGCAATCCATTCATCTGTTAATGGAGGCCTAGGTTAGTTCTATATTTTGGCTATTATATATTGTGCGGCTATGAACATAGGTATGCATATGTTACTGTAGTTCTCTGATTTCAACCCCTTTGGACAAATACCCAGGAGTGGTAGAGCTGGATCCATTCCCAGTTTTCTTTTTTCTTTTTTTTTTTTTTTTTGGTGGTACTGGGGTTCCTGGAAGCCCTTCTACCTCCGGGCTACTCTCCCAGACCTATTTTTACATTTTTTATTTGGGAACAGGGTCTCCTTAGCCAGCGCGCGAGGCTGGCTTCAAACCTGTGCGATCCTCTTGTCTCTGCCTCCCAAGCGCAGGGATTACAAGCGTGCGCCACCACGCCCAGCCCATTCCCAGTTTTCTAAGGAACCTCCACACTGATCTCCATATTGGATGAACTAGTTTGCACTCCCACTAGTCTAAAAGTTTCTTTTCCTCACATTCTCACCAGCATTTGTTGTTTTTTGACTTCTTTATGCTTGCCACTCTGATTGGGGTTAGATGGAATCTCATCATAGTATTGATTTCATCTCCCTGATGGCTAATGATGTTGGACATTTTTTCATGTATCTATTGATTATTTGTATGTTTTCTTTTGTGAAGTATCTATTCAGTTTGGTTGCCCATTTCCTTCTCTTGTTTTTCTGGGTTGGGGGATGAAACCCAGGGGCATTCTACCTCAGAGCTACATCCTCTGCCCTATATTTTTATTCTTTATTTTGAAACCAGGTCTCACTGAGTTGCATAGGGCCTCACTAAGTAGCTGAGGCTGTCCGCGAACTGCAATCCTCCAGTCTCAGCCTCCCGAATGCTGGGATTACAAGCGTGCACGACCACGTCTGGCTCTCAGTTGCCCATTTCTTGATTGGGTTATTTTGCTAGTATAGAGCCTTTTGAGCTCTTTGTATATTCTGGATATTAGTCCTCTATCAGAGTGGTGGCTGGTAAAGATGTTCTCCCATTCTGTAGGCTTCCTCTTTAGGTTCTTAATGGTTTCCTTTGATGAGAAGAAACTTTTTAGTTTGATATTATTCCACTTGTTTTTTTTTATTATTTTTAATTTTATTTTATTGGTGCACTGTATTCATACATCATAGTGGGATACAAACTTTTGTAGACATACATGCACACATCGCCCAGTCAGCCCCCACCCGATCCCCACCCCATTCTCTCCCCATCCCTCCTTCCCATGCTTGGCTTAGTGGTTGACATCTAGTATTATAGCAATTTATCCAAAATTAAAAATGATAATCTCACATAACAGTTTCATTTGTCTGATACCAAGCATTTGATGATTTAAAGATAGCATTTCAATATTCCTTTTTGCTTTCTTTCTTACTAGAGCATATTTTTTTCTGTTTTTTTAGGTGAAACTATCATATATTTATATATTTATTTTTCAGAAAAAAATCTATCCTAATATGGAATATGAATTCTAGATACCCAAAACGATCTTGAAAAAGAACAAAGCTAGCAGATATATATTTTCTGATTTCAAACCATATAAAGCTACAATAATTGAAACAGTGTAGTACTGTTCTAAAGGCAGATATATAGACCATTGGAGTTAAATACAAGCCTAGAGCTAAATTCTTCCCTATATTGTCAAGTTATTTTTGACAAGGTTTCCACGAACATTTGGTGGTGGAAATGATAATCTTTTAACTAAATATTGTTGAAAAATAATAATTACATGGAAAAGAATAAAATTGGACCTTTACCTAATCCCATATACAAGTATTAACTCAAAATAGATAAAAGACCTAAATATAAATCTTAAGACTATAAACTTTTAGGAGAAAATCTGGGTCATAAAACCTCACAACATTGAAATTGGCAGTGATTTCTTGGATATGATTTCAATGGCACAGGCAACAGAAGAATATACAAACTCCCTAAAAAATAAAAGAAAATATTGTATATCCAAAGACAATGTAAACAGAGTTAAAAGTTACTAATAGAATTGGATAAAATATTTCCAAATGCTATATCTGAAGGTATATTAATATTCCAACTAGATATCCTAAAAATTAACAACAATAAAGGCAAACAATACAACTTAGAGATAGGTAAAAGACTAACATAAATAATGAATCTCCACAGATAACCAATCTTAGTTGTCTGTTGGATGGAAACTCTTGTTTCTCTGGTTCTGGTGAGTGTTACCTATTTCTTCTTTGTAGTTAATCTCTTTGAGTATTTTCTCTAGCGCTGGTTTTGAAGACATAAATTCCTTCAGTTTCTGTTTGTCATGGAAGCTTCTTATTTCTCCATCTAATTTGATAGAAAGTTTTGCTGGATAGGAAATTTTTGGCTGGAACTTGTTTTCTTTCAGAGTTTGGAATATGTTACTCCAAGCCCTTCTGGCTCTCATGACTTGGTTTGGGAAGTCTGGAGTGATTCTAATTGGTTTGCCTCTGAATGTCACTTGGCCCTTTGTTTTTGTTGCCTTTAAGATTCTCTGCTTGGCTTCCACATTGGTCATTTTGACAATTATATGGCGTGGGGATCCTCTTCTCCGATCCTGTCTAAAGGGAGTTCTATAAGTTTCCTGGATCTGTGTATCAACCTCTTGCTCTATATTTGGAAAATTTTCTGCTATTACTTCCTTGAAGAGATTGTTGATCCCTTTGGTATCACTTTCTTTTCCCTCCTCTATTCCAATTATTCTTAGGTTAGCTCTCTTAAGATGGGCCCATATTTCTTCAATTTCAGATTCCTGCTGTTGGATATTTTTTTCTAGATTAGAAACTATGCATTCATTTTTGGATTGCTCATCTTCTAAGAGCGAGATTCTGTTCCCCATGTGGTCTAATCGGTTGTTTGTGCCTTGAATTGAGGCCTTTACTTCATTAATTGCATCCTTTATCTCTTTTTGGCTCTCTCTGAGTTCTTTTCGAAGCACCTCTATTATTTCTACAGTTATTTTCCTGATTTGATCTTCTAGAAATCTCTGATTTTCTGTTTTATCAGGTTCTGATGTTGTGGGGTTGTGCACATTCATTACTCCAGTGTTATTCCTCTTTCCCATGATTTCGGAAGTTTGTGCCTTCTCTGGGTTCTTCCCTTGGGTCACTATGACTTCGCTTAAGGTGCTCTGGATCTCGAGTCTGTAGTATCTCTGACCCCACTACTCCTTTACTGGGTTGTATCACAGAGTCTCCGACCCAGGGAGTCAATAGAGGCTGCTTTAGACTATGGGGGGGTGCCAGGTTGCACGTTCTCCTATGGTGTGATATCTCTGCCACCGCCACTCCCCCACTGGGTCAAGTCCCAGTGAGTACAGTACTGGGATTTCTCCTCTGTGGCCCGCAATTTGACTCACTGTTCTTGAGTACGCAGATGTAGCTGTACTGGACTCAGTGAATTCACTGCTGCTGCCGCCGCCAGTGGCAATATGGCGCCTCTGCCACGCCCTCGGCCATGAGGCTGGCGTATTTTTTCTTCTCTGGTTTTGATTTCCACTCTGAATCCCTGCAGCATGTGCTGAGCTCAGCCACTGGGAGCTTTAAATGCTGTCTGCGCTGAAAGATCCCGCCTGGCTGTTCCGCAGCGGCTCACCTGGCTTGCTGTAGCCGTCCATTGAGTTCGCTGCTGCCGCCGGCAGTATGGCGCTGCTGCCGCGTCCTCGGGCGCGTGTGTCTCCTCTGTGGCCCTGAGCTCTGTTCTCAGTCCGCTTTCTCTCTGGAGCCTGGTGGTTTTTTTTGTTTTTCTGGTGATGGTGTTTTCTGGCTATGAAAGGCGCTCTTTTTGTGGTAATGGAGATTGGTTGTTAGCGGGACTCTTAAGCCCCGCTTTTCTCGGTCGCCATCTTCCCGGAAGTCCCTCCACTTGTTAATTCTTTAATTTCCTGCACTTTGGATATCTTGTTGAGAAAGTTACTGCCTGTGCCTATACGTTGGAGTGCTGAACCTATGCCCTCTTCTAATAGCTTCACAGTCTCTTACTATTTTGAAAATTTATATTCCAATAACCTGGAAAACATGGAAGAAATCAATAGATTTCTAAACACATATAATCTACCTAAATTGAACCAAGAGTACTTAGGAAGCCTAAACCAACCAATATCAAGCAAAGAAATAGAAACAGCAATAAAAATTCTGCCATCAAAGAAAAGCCCAGGCCCTAACAGTTTCCAGATGAATTCTACAAAACTCTCAGTGAAGAACTCATCCCAATATTTCACAACTTGTTCCAGGAAATTAAAAGAGATGGAATTCTCCTAAACTCCTTCCACTAGGGCAGTATCACATTAATACCAAAACCATATAAAGATACCTTAAGAAAAGAAAGTTAAAGATTAATATCCTTGATGAACATAGTGCAAAATTCTAAACAAAATACTAGCTCTACACATTCAAAACCATATCAAGAGAACTGTACAGCATGAATAAATTGGTTTCATCCAAAAAAAGCAAGGCTGGTTAAACATACACAAATAAATACACATTATTCACCACATAAATAGAACTAAGAACAAAAACCACTTGATTATATCAATAGATACTGAAAAAGTATTTGACAAAATCCAACACCCATTTATGTTGAAAACACTGCAGAAAATAGGAATAGAAGGAACATATTTCAACATCATTACGGCAATAAACAATATATCCAAAGCCAACATCAAATTGAATGAGGAAAACTGCAAGAATTTCCTCTAAAATCAGAAACAAGACAAGGATGTTCACTTATCACCACTCCTTTTAAATATAGTTCTCAAGACTCTTGACACAGCAATAAGACAAGAGAAAGATATCAAAGGAATTCACATAGGAAAGAAAAATTAAAATAATCCTTATTTGCAGATGATATAATCCTTTATCTTGAAGACCCAAAGAAATCAACTAAAAGACTACTGGAGCTGATTAACCAATTCGGCAAAGTTGCAGGATACAAAATCAATCTAAAGAAATCAGTTGCTTTTCTTTATGCCAACAATGAATCCACGATGAAAGAAATAAAGAAAATAATTCCATTCATAATAACCTCAAAACAAAAAAAAATACCTAGGAATAAACCTAACCAAAGATGTAAAATATCTGTACAATGAAAATGATAAAACATTAAAAAATGAAAATGAAGAAGACCTTGGAAGATGGAAAGATCCCCCTTGATCATGGATAGGCAGAATAAATTTAATAAAAATGGCCATTCTGCCAAAAGTGATCTATAGAGTCAATGCAATCCCCATCTAAATACCAACAACATTCTTTATAGACCTAGAAAAATCGGTCATGAATTTCATATGAAAAAACAAAAGACCAAGAATAGCCAAAGCAATTCTTGACAATATTAACCATGCAGGAGGCATCATAATCCCTGACTTCAAATAATATTACAGAGCAATATTAGAAAAAACATCATGATATTGGTACAACAGGAACAGACCAAGGGAACACAATAGAAAATACAAAAACAAACCCACACACTTATAGAAATTGATCTTTGACGAAGTGGCCACACTCAAAAGAATGCTGGAGAAAAGATAGCCTTTTCAACAAATGGTGCTGGGAGAACTGGCTATCCATTTGTAGAAAAATGGAACTAAATCCTTACCTCTCACCATGCATAGGAATCAACTTGAGATGGATCAATGACTTAGAAATTAGACCAGAGACTGTGAAGACTCTACATCTTAATGCCACTCATTGGACATTACATTTCAAGAGCTGAATTTGAAGTGGACACATTTAAACATATTACTCTTTCATCCTTGGCTTCTAGGCATGGAGCAGGTACATTTTTTTCTTAATGTTAAATGAATTAATTGATATATTACTTTTCCCACCCCTGTGCTGAACATTGAATTTGGAGTCTTATGCACACTCTATCACTGAGCTATACCTTCAGCTCCAGATAAATTACTTTTTTATGACTAATTAATGTGACAACTCTTGGGCATCTACATCAATACAAATTTTCAATAAAGAATAAAAGTAATAATAAATAATAATAACAAACAATAATTTAAAATATAATATTATTTAAGATAGTATTTTAAAACAAATTTCCAAAAGACACATGCTCAATACTATACAATGTGTTTCGCCTTTTTAGAGGATTTTGTATACTAGCCATGTAGAAATTATTTATCAGCTCTGACTTATTGATCATTATCTAGGCATGCTGTGAGACTATCCCTTGATTATTATCACTAAGATAATAAACTAGACACTTTACACTTAACTTAAAGATTAATCTCTGTCTGGGGCATTTCTCAGTTGCAGATACATGTTTGCAGCCCTAGGTTCAAAACTCAGAACTTAAAAAAAAAATTTAAAAATGGGAAAAAAGTAATCTCTTAACTAGAGTGGTAGTAATACATAAACAGTCCTTAAGTTAACAATTTTTTTTCCAAATTTTTCTTTAATTAAATGTTGTTTGGGTAGTAAAATTGCCTTCATTAGTATTTGAATTTTTTCTCTCATTACAAATATTTGCAAACTTCAAAGTTCCTAATAAAATGACAAGAAACTAATTTTATCTAAACTAACTTTAAGAAAACAGTGATGAACAATAAATGAAAATAAAGCAAATAAATAATTTAATATTATAAACTATTGATATGGCTTGTATCGAGATTGCCCCCCCTCTTCTTCCATGCATGTGTGAAACACTGGATTTGATCCCTAGCCCCCTTTCTACACACAGGCCGGGTAGCATGCTATGGGGAAGACTTTGGGTATTTTTTTTGTGTGCACTATTTAAATTGCTTTAATAACAAAATTGCGTTACTTTCAGGAGTATGGATGCAGTTCAGTGGTAGTACTCTTGATCAACATTTGTGAGGTCCTGGATTTGACCCTCCCCCCCACCTCACACACACAACCATATGCACATTATTTTTGCAATAGTTTCAGTTATCTTTAAATAATAATAATAATAATAATAATAATAATAATAATATGTAATGGATTCTTTAAAACTATCATAAAAATGGGGAATTTCAATTACTACTGGGTGGGTTCTGATGCCTGCATTCCTCATCTGTTTTTTGTACATAGGGAGCAGCTAATATATGAGATTGTGTTGCTATTTTATTACTATATTCCAGCCAACTAAAAGCACTTTCAAAACATAAAGCTAAAGTAAAATGAAGAAGTTCCAAAATTTAAAGAAGCACTTAAAAATAGGATAGTGTTTAGAGAAACTTATGTTTTTGTAAATTAATGCAAATTTTGGTCCCTTAGCTCAATAGCAAAAGGATCTGACTTGCCGTCATACTAGTTACTAGTGGAGATATTTAGTGAGTGGAATTTAATTCAATTTATTTACTGAGCTTCTTAACACTCAGGAGAATAAGGAGGGCAGCACCTTCAAGTTAGCAAAGATGAGAAGAGAGCTGATTCCTAATTAAATATTAATTTTAATCTAGCTATCACTGGAGTGTTCTAAAACTGATAAACACTTCGGTTACATCAAGGGCTTTCTCTTTATTATGCCAGGTGTGTGCTGCCAACTTAAGTAATTACTGTGTTCGCAGTGGGAGTTTTATGGAAATGTATATTTTGTTAAAAATGATGACAATCAAAAAATCAATTATTTCTTTTAATTTTGGGGATCTTTATTTTCGCAGAAATGTAAGAACAGATAAAGCATTTTTCAAAACAAATTCACACTTATAACCTCAGTACTTAGGAGGCTAAGACAGGAGGATAGCAGATTCCAAGTTAGCCTCAGCAGTTTTGTGAGGTTCGCATAGTTAAGCAAGACCTTGTTTCCAAATGAAAAATAAAATAGGACTGGGGCTGAAGGTCAGAGGTAAAATGATCCTGGGTTCTATCCCCAGTACCAAAACAAAACAAGTAAAAAACAAAACAAAACTAAGAATTCTCATGAAAGCACTCATACCGTGTGAGGTGGCAGAAGTATGGAACCCAGAATCTTGTTAGGAAGAGACAGTTTTTGAGAGTCTTCAACTTAGATAACAGAGTAATAGGATAAAATTATTGAGACACATGGTTTGGCAGCCAATAACTTCTATTTTATCTTCTCTTAAAATTTTCAGTTATTTTTATTTGTCTTAATGTGAGAATGTTTAAATATAATCAACAGAGATCTGCTTTCCAGGTTTCCAAGTGGGAATTTATAATTCATTATTTTGACCAGCAATTTTTTCCTGTTTGTCACTAAATTCCTATGAGGATTTACTTGATGTAAGTTAGTGTTCTTCTCAGTTTCAAATAACTCTTCCCTTTTAATCTTGCCTTGGAAAATGTCAGAATGATTTGAATATGAGAAAAAACATAAGGAAACATATCTAGATTATATGTTATTTAAAATCTTCTGTTGTTAAATACTGAATATTAACTATTGCTTATAGCAAATTAGTGGCCATTAGATTTACTACTTGTCCTGTATAAAACTTAATTGGCACCAGTAATCTAATTACTAAATTAAAGAAGATAATTGCGTTAAATGCCTATCAATACAAAATAGTAAGAAGGAATTGATTTATTTTCAACATCCTACATTTTAGAATTCACAATGAACACCATAGGTCACACATAATTTACTTTAGACATTAAATTATTCTGCATTGTTATAAAATTTAAACATCCAAATTTATTTGCTAATACTTTGACAGTACTTATATTAATTACATACATACAGTTAATATAAATAAGAGAAATATAACAAAAAGCAACAACTAATATTTCAGGATGCTAAACCAGTGTTGGGGGAAAAAGTTACTGTGCTACATTTTGAACCACGATGTGGAGAGAGTTATATTAGACTGTTGGGCCACTACTTGAGCTACCAATCCAAATATAGCCAGAAGCTCACGCTGTGATTAGAAAGAAGACATTAACATTTTAAACGAAAATGGAATTTACATGATGACTTATACTGTCACATAAAATTCTTAAACCATAAGGAATAAAATATTTGCTAAGTATATATGTAGGAGAATAAGAGCAATAAACTATGGATTGTAACATTTAGATGTCATAAATGGAAGATTTGACGTGAGGGTGATAAGATGTATCCAGCCTGAGGTGATTTGGGAAAAAAAAAAAAAACAGTGAAATACAAACTTACCTGCATCCTCCCTTTTCATCACTATTAGCTCTGTTTCACTTTGGAGGTCACAATGGCTGAAGGTAACAGAAAGCCAGTGGGCAAAGTAGCTTGTTGACGTGGTTAGTTACATCTGTCTGTGAGGGCAGAGAACAGGCTATGGAATCTGGGACTGTTGAGTAGCAAATGGAAAAGAGCTATTCAGCAGCTATGGTCATATAAATTTTATACTTAAATAATCTTTCTCTGGACATTTTATATATAGGTACACACACATACACTATATATATATATATATATATATATATATATATATATATATATATAATCACATATATAAAACACACACACATATATATAACATATATAACACACAATATATATACATATATATGTATATATATGTGTGTGTATATATATATATATATATATATATATATATTGTGTGTGTGTGTGTGTGTGTGTGTGTGTGATTTTTGATAGGTTAATTCTGTTTTCTTTCTTGGCATATATGACAGGAATCATCAGAACTTTCTCTAAGCAAAATTCTTTCATTCAAAAAATATTTTCATTTAGCCTGGTACTTTTAGGAACTTAGCATTCTTCCAAGTGTTATAGATCCTGTAAAATGTAAAAAGCTCCGACCTAGTGTAACTTGTATTCTAGATTGTTTTGGTCTTAGAAGCCTTTCTTTACTTTCCTGTAGCCATCTACCTTTGAAACTTTATGTTACACTCTTAAAGTCAGAATAATAACCCTCTAAAAATATCTATTGTATAATACCTAAAACCCATGAATATATGAATATGTTACCTTTTTTTTTCCTTTGGTACTGGAGATTGAAAATTCAGGAGCATTCTATATCTGAGATACACCGACACCCATTTTGTTTTTTAAACAGGGTCTTGTTAAATTGCTGAGGCTAGTCTCCTACTTGCAATCCTCCTGTCTTAGTTCCCTATTACTGGTATTACAGGTGTGCACCCCTATACCTGACTAATGAATAAGTTAACTTACATAGTAAATAATATCTTTCAGATGTGATTAGAGTTATAGAATTTAAGATGAAGAGAGTGTTACGGATTACTTTGGGGCCCCAGTTAAGTCCATGAGTTTTTGGAAGCAGAGAAATTTCCTCTTACTGCCATTAAAGTTGCAACCATAGAGATATGTCAGACAAATACAACATAAAATGAACTTGGACTTGACCCTTCACTGTTGGCCTTGGGGATGGACTAAGGATCCATGAGCCACAAATATTGGAATCTTGTAGAAGTTGAAAAAGGTGAGGAAACAGATTCTTCCCCATAACCTTCTGAAAGGAAGACAACCTTTTAGACACCTTGGTGCTAGCCAGTGAAACCTGCATTGGACCACTTATCTTTAAGACTTTAATAAAGCCATTTTGTGTTCTTTCATGCAACACAAAACAACATTTTGTGTTGTTTCATCCACTAACTTAGTAGTATTGTATAATTGTGGCAATAGAGAACTAGAAGACTTTTTTTTCCATCTGTATCATAGTATGATTATTACAACATCTGTGATCAAGCTCTCTTTTTTAAACCAATTGAACTTTTTATCAATGCTTATGGTAATATTAGCTATACTAGAGTCTTTTTATTTATTCATGCTCTCCTGGTAAGACATTCCCTATATTTGTTGTAAAAACATTTCAGTGTGGCAGTCCTAAACAGTATGTATTTAAGGTCATATGTGAATTTGAAGTTTTTCTAAAATCACCTGTAAACTGGGCTCAGCCCATGTCACAGAAAGAGGTTGTTTGCAAGGCCTGGAGTCTTAAAAATATTCTAAGAATTGGCTGCAGCTAATGAGCATACCAGAAAAAAAAAACAGGTATTTCTCAGACTAGAGAAAAACTGTTCAGATTTACCAATTGCTCTTTTTTTTATGGCACTGGAGATTGAACTCAGGGGCATTCTATCTCTGAGCTATACCCCCAGCCCTATTTTACATTTTTTTGAAACAGTGTCTCACCACGTTGGAGAGGGCCTTGCTAAATTTCTGAGACTGGCTGTGAACCTATGATTCTCCTATCTCAGTGTCTCAAGTACTGGGAACTAAGAGCTCTCAATGGATATTTTAGCCATAATGAAAAGTATGATGCAG
This sequence comes from Muscardinus avellanarius, assembly GCF_963383645.1. Taxonomy (NCBI): domain Eukaryota; kingdom Metazoa; phylum Chordata; class Mammalia; order Rodentia; family Gliridae; genus Muscardinus; species Muscardinus avellanarius. The sequence continues at coordinate 61,679,540 of NC_137791.1, read as the reverse complement.
AAAGGTATCAGTAGAAGGATAGACAATTCCTGTGGTTTGGTGTTTTCTTATTTTCTGAGCAATGGACATTTGCTATGTAAACACTAAAGGCTACTTTGAGTTTCTAGGAGAGCAGTACAGCATGCTACATGAGATCATGAAACTGGTGTCAGGTAATCTTAGGTCCCAGCCCCAGTGCCTCCATTGTTAGCAACGTGATCAGAGCACCTCTATGCTGAGCATCAGTGTCTACCTGTATACCCATTTGTAATATATTATTTAAAATTGCAAGAAAGAAGATAGAATGCTGTCACATTGACTCTTTATAAGTTTAGCTATTATTTTAGAATAAAAGTAGAACAATTTTGTTTTGCCAAGTAGCAGACTACCACAGCATCATATGTCATCTCAAAATCTAAGCAACAGGATGGGGAAAAGGCAAAAGGGTTACACCAGCTACATCAGTCTCCTTTTTAAGCAGAATGGCAATAGCTTTTACAGAAATGCGCCAAGCAGATGCATACTTAGTTTTTATTAGTCAGCATATGGTGATACGGCCCTCCTACCTATGGCCCAGACTGGAAAAATCAAGGAACAACATCATCATGAAGCAATTATGATTCATTACCCAGAGTAACAAGACACAAAGGATCTGGACACTAAGTATAAATCCATATAAAATAAAAAAAATCTGTTAGCAATAAAGAACTGCAAAATAGGTCGAAAAATAACATCTTGTAATACACTAGTGTTTGTTTCTCATTATTCCCTTTCTTGGAAGAAAACTCTAGCAAATTTTAAAGATGTTTCATAGTAAGGACTTACATAAATATGGCAAAGTGTTAATGTGACATGACTTGGCAGCATTTTTCATGTTTTCAAGTGTGGACCATAGTCTTGATATGTGAATGTGTATAAAAGTGTGAAAAGGTTGTATTTTCATTTAGAAATATTTAGTTTTTAAATTTGATACTAAAATGCTTTTAGTTTGTTTCTTATATTTTGGAAATATTTTTGGCAAAGCATAATTCCAATTGTGTTAATGTAAAACACTACTTATATAGATTTCATTTGTTTTTAGGTAAGAGCATATGCTTTAAAGGATTTAGCTTGTTTGGGGAGGTTTTTTTTTTTTTTTACTGTCACTGTTATGAAATTGAATTAGCAAAAACATCTAGAAACTACTGATTATTTTAAGAAAAAAATTGCCAACAATTTAGAGTATTTGCTACCAGATGACAGCATTGTGCTCCTTTTTATATAGTAGTTGAGCTGAAATTAAAAAACAAGCAAAAATAAAACACTTTGCCTGGTGGTACACACATGTAATCTCAAAATGTGGGAGTCTGAGACAAGAGGATCTCAGGTCTGAGACCAGCTTCAGCAATTGTCAGTTCCTCAGAAACTTAGCAAGGTCCTATTTGAAAACAAAAAATAACATAAGGGACGAGAGATATACCTAGGAAGTGGTTGTCCGTGGGTTCAATCTTTAGTTTCAAAAACAAGCAAAAAGCCTAGATCTTTAGAAATATCTCCTATATATGCAATCTTTATTTAAACATGAAGTACATAGATGTATTTGCTTCAAATTAAATGAAAATAACACAAATTATGAAAATAATTTTTAAAAGTGTCTGGCATGGCAGGGCATACCTGTAATCCCAGTATTTACGAGGCTGAGGCAGGAGTTACTAGTTTATGATCAGCTTAGGCAACTTATTTGAAACCCTAATTCAAAATAAAAAATTTAAAGGGCCAGGGATGTATTTTATTAGTAGAATTCCTCTGGCTTCAATTCTCAGTGCCAATAATTAAGAAAATAAACATTTACTCTATTCCAACTGTGGGCTTTATTCTTTGATTCCTCATAAACTAGTATGTAACATGACTGTTGATCTCATCTGCTTGCTACTTGACCTATGTTCTTCCATACAACCTTTTTAAATTTTTATTTATTTATTTATTGCAGTACTGGGGATGGAATTCAGGGGCATTCTATCTTCGAACTATACCCCCAGTCCTATTTATTTATTCTCTTTATTTTGAAACAAGGCCTCACTAAGTTGCAAAAAGCCTCACTAAGTAGCTGTCTAAGAGGCTGTCCGCGAACTGCGATCCACCTGTCTCAGCCTCCTGAATGCTGGGATTACAAGCGTGTGTCACCACTCTCAGTTCATCCAACCTTTTAATGATGCTTCTTTTTGTATTCTATATTAGCTTAAATCCTCTTTTCCATGTAGACAGGGCCTATGAGAACATCACTACCATAATAAGTAATATAATAGCTTCAAAAATTGGTTAAAATGAACAAAATTATTCATTATATGTGATTTAATCTAAATTCTGAGTGTCTAAGACGTTTGGTTTCTGTCTGTCCCTCTTCCAACCCTCCGAATGCCTGTATTAGTCATTGTTGTATTTTCAGTCATCATCACTTTCATCATGAACCCATCACTATTCTTTATGTTCATATGGGCCACTAGTATAAACTTTGGGGTGGCTGATTATAAATAAATAAATAAATAAATAAATAAATAAATAAATAGCTTCTTGTGTCTGTCTCATGTTGTGTACCTGAATCTGCTCTAGAAGTTTTATATCCAATATATCTTTGAAAAGTAGGTGTCATTACACTTACACATCTCAAATTCCAAAGAAATCAGCCATTGACATAAATTATGGTAATAGCTACAAGACAAGAAATATTGGACAAGTATATTATTTTGTGAAAGATATGGCTGCCCCTTAGCTGCAGTGATTGTGACTTTGTAGTCATGGGAGCTAAGCATTACTGGATTTCTGAGTTTTTCACCAAAATATGGATATGTATACTTTTATGTTAAATAGTCCTCTATTTAAGGTTGCAGTGTGGGTGAAACAAACCAAATGCAGCCCAAGAACTATCATGGAGCAGGTCTTCTGTAAGAGATTTTATAAGCTACATAGTGTCACCTAGGTATGAAATATTAAGGCAGAATTCAAGCCAGATCTGCCAGGGTCCACTGCACTCCTTTTTTCTCGTCCCTACTGGTTTCTGGGATCCCAAACTATGTAATTACCGTCTAATCTTTATATTCCTATATGTAGGCAGTTGAATGATTCTGAAGTCACAAAACTAAATTGAGTGTTTTTCAAAGTTAGTTGTCCCCTTCTTATTAATCACTCCATACATTATCAGTGAGCTCATAGATTGTAAAAACTGAGATTGTGAATAGCTCATAGGTACTTAATAAGGAAATGATTTGAGGACCACCATTTTTGGCATGAAAGGGGAGAAACTCAAGACTAAGCAGAGGGAGAAGCTGAGCTGCTGTGCAGTTTTAACAATGTCTGCAGTAGATTCATAGTGAGTTCTGAAGCTAGAATAGGACACAGTGGGGGTGGGAGTCAGGATTTTGTGCAGTTGCATGGACCAATAATAGGATCAGGCTGCCTCAGGAAAAGATACTTTAAGCAGTGAATTTTGAACATGGTTGACAGCTGAAAGTTTTGTACCAGCAGTACTCTTTTTCACGGTTAACAGTAAGAGCCTGTAATAGTATATCCTTAGCATAACAAGAATTTGCATATAATATAACTCTTGATTTCTTGATCTCTGTTCTCAATCAGAGATGGGTTACATGTTGTTCTTCCATGGGAGTGTGGAAAAGAATAGAAAGAAAAATAGAGACCACCCTCTTTAGGAAGCCTGAATTCCAAGAAACATCTCTGACTGCATATGTTCTCTAACCCCCAAGCTCTAAACATCTTAAATCAGGCTGGGGAAATTAATAACACCTATCAGACTTTCTGCAATTGTAATCACTGAACTGGAGTTCATGCCAGCCAGACATGGAAGTCAGAGTTGCCTCATTAGTACTTAACATTCATTGTACAACTTTATCAGTTGGTTCAAAAATGGCCCCATCCAGAAAGGGATGAGCCCCAGTGGTTGCCTGCACAAATTATTAATAGTTTTATTTTGTTTTACAGGGCTTGTTATCCATGTTTTACTGCCCATTATAAAGATGATATGCTTGGTCTGCACCAATATCACTTTCATGGACCCCTAATGACACTTTTTTGGAATTTTAAACTGTTAATTAAATTTAATATTTGTTATAAATTAATCATATATTATTCATTCTTCTTAACTAAAATGCCTTTTACATATAATTTAAAGTTTCCAACATCTTTACTTTAACATTATTAAAAATATTCTAAACTTCTAGCTACTTGACCAAAATGTCAGTTATTCTTATAGGATGAGTACTTATTACAGTAGCTTATTTAGATAAAAATTTAAATGTTAATCTGGTTTATGTATGGCAGTTTAAAATTATTTATGATTATTTGGAATTTTCCTCAAGTCACCTAGCAAGTGATTTGCAAAGGAACCAGGAAATTGGCAGTTGTTTGGTATAATTAAATAATAGCATGTTGATTGCATTAACACTAGTATGCTCTTACTGTATATTTGTTCTCGTTTGAATTTTATAACATTGTTGTAAAAGTTGTAGGTCTATTTTAGCAACTTTCTACAATGGATTTTTTAAAATAACATATAGTTAATAGATTGTGACTCATCTTTCATAAGTTTGTCTAGAAACAGAAAATACCTCTCATTTTCTTCTGATTCTTTTCTATTTCCAAGCAACTCTGCCAGATCATTTCTATTCCACACAACTCTTTGTGGCCTTCCAAAATTATTAATTTAAGAAATACTTACCAATACTACATTCAAGAAGAAAAAGGCTCATTTATGGATTCTTCCCTTGCTTTATGGGTTATGGGACCCTAGAGAGTCTCACAAATCTTCATGATATCCCAAGTGTTAACTTTAATGTCCATATCTTTAATTTAGCTGAAAGATGTGTAAAATCTCATATCATTCAATAGCTCCCTCTTGGCTGAACATATAAAGTTGGGATTAAAGCATGCTATGCCAATAAATATCAACCATAACTTAAACCCACTAATTTATTTTTGAATCTGTATCTTCAGATTATACAATGTGAAAGAGCAATTGATTCCTCCTCCTCTAGGGGCTCATTCATGGTTAAATCTTAGTTGTGCAAAATTTGCCTTGATGTGCACATTTCCTCTTCATTACTCTATTTGCAGAAGTGCAGCCATTAAAATACATTTGTCAAAAAATCTCCCACTGTACAGGGAAGGTGTATATGAACGAATCACTATGGTTCTGTTATGTGCAATTATAATGAATCAATAAAACAGATTTAAAAATTATTTTCCAGCACAAATATCAGGAAATCAGCAATAAAATATGAAATACTACCAAAGCAAAGTTTTATGAAGATTATGGTTTTCTTTTATATCAGTATAAATATATTTTAAATAAATTGATTAGTCATTCCAGTAAAAATATTTCTCGTTTATTTAAAATGAGCCTTGCAGTTATTTAGCTTGTATATGTTGGCTTGGTGTTATGGTTTGGAAATGAAGTATCCCCCGAAGACATGTGTTGAATGTTTGGTTTGAATGCAGCAGTGTTCAGAGACGGGTGTTGAGAGTTCTGAATTCACTAATGAATTACTCTATTGAGGGATTCAAATTTTTCCAACATTATTGAGAAGTGGTGGAAACTGTAGGCAGTGGGACCTAGTAGGAAGGAGGTCACTGGGGAGTGCCCTGAAAGGGCGTATCTTTTCCTAGGCTCTATCCTCTCCTCCCTACACTCTCCTCTCTTCACCTTACCTCTCTCTTTGCTTTCTAGATGCCATTATCTGAAGTACATAGTTTTCATTAGGGTTCACTTTTGGTTCACATTCTATGGATTTTGCCTAAGACATGATGCCACGTGTCTAAGATGTAGTAACATACAAAATAATCCCACTGCCTAAGAATCCTTGGTGCTGAACTCACTCATCATTCCGCTAACCCTGGTAACTTTTTTTTTTTTTAATATATATTTTCAGTTTTTCTTTTTCCAGAATGTCACATATAGTAGTTGGAAATATACAGCAGGATGTGTTTTCACATTTTTAGTTTCTACTTATCAATATGCATTTAAGGTATATTCATGCCTTGTTATGGCAGAATAGCTCATTTCTTTTAGTGCTGAATAATATTATATTGTCTTGAATGTACCATAATTGATTTATCTACTTACCTGATGAAGGACATCTTGACTTCTTCCAAATTAGGCAATTAAAATGGAAGCTTCTATAAACATTCATGTACTTTGTAAATGTAAGTTTTCAACTCTGTTGGTTAAATAGCAAAGAGCACAATTGCTGGCTTTTATGCTAACAGTCTATTGTGCTCCCACCAGCAGTGATTAAGATTTCTTACTTCTCCACATCAATATTTACTATTGATTTTTAATTTTTGTACCATTATCTTTCTGAATCCACAATTTCTAATATATCCAGATCATTCTTCTGGGTAAGTTATGTTTGTAGAGAGAATGATTAACTATTACATTTGACAAAATATTGTTTCATACGTGTATACCTTAGAGTTTGTGACTTTGATTTCACATAAATCTCTAATAATGTAAATAATGTTACTACCTCGAGGCTATACTCCCAGACCTATTTTATACTTTTATTTGGAAGCAGGGTCTTTTAAGCCAGCGCTGCTGGCTTCAAACCTGCAGGATCCTCTGGTCTCCACCTGCCAAGCACGGAGATTACAAGGGTGCGCCACCATGCTAGGCTGTTACTACTTCCAATAACAATAGAAAGCTGAGAACAGTGAGGTACAACTGCAATCCAAGTACTTGGGAGACTGAGATAGAAAGATCACAGGTTTGAGACCAGCCTAAAAACTTATGCCTTCAGCAACTTAGTGAAATCCTTTTTCAAAATAAAAAGTGCAGCTGGGCTTGGTGGCACACTCTTGAGCTTGGGAGGCGGAGACTGGAGGATCATGCAGTCATGTGTACACACACTATATATATATATATATATTTTTTTTTTTTTTTTGCAGTACTGGGGATGGAACCCAGGGGCATTCTACCTTCAAGCTATACCCCCAGCCCTATTTTTTTATTCTTTATTTTGAAACAGGGTCTCACTGAGTTGCAAAGGGCCTCACTAGGTAATAGCTGAATCTGTCCATGAACTGAGATCCTCCTGTCTCAGCCTCCTGAATGCTGCGATTACAAGCATGTGACTCTGCTGGGCTTCTGTATGTATTTTGAGGGCTTATAAAAGTGATATATTGTTTTCTATGATTGTCACTTTACTAAATGGAAAGCTAATTGACTTACAACTTTTCCTTACAATCAAGGAAATAATACGTTTAATCTAGGAAATAATATATTTACTATTTAAAGTGCTTTATAATTTTAAAGTATAGCAGTAAAGGCTATAAGTAGTGAAAATAATTATAAGTAGTGAAAAATAATTATAAGTAGTGAAAAATAATTTATTACAGTTTACATAACAGGTTTATCATTAGTCAAATCATCTTGTTTTTATAAGAGATATTCTTATAAATAAAACTGAGATACTATAATGTTTTAAGTGCTTTTTATGGTTAATGCAATTGTAATATCCTTGCAATTCAGTAGTTGTTTGAGGAGGGTGGAGCAAATAACTCTAACAAGTTACTGTTACCTAGACTTTAAAAACTTTCCTATAGGAACAATTTTTGTGAAAAAGAAAAAGTAGTGAGGATAAAAATCTAGTTACCAGTGACATAAAATCACTGCTTCATTTCAGACTTTGGATTCTTGATCTCCTTAATGGCCTAAAATTGCATGTGAGCATTTCCATTTAGACAATTAACATATTAATCTATATCCTGTGGCATCTGTTTGCTAATATTTAATTTTTCAGAAAGATTATTCATACTTTCTTACACTCATAGCCTCTAGCTATTTTCAAAAGCAATATATAATTACTAGATGGTAGAAAATACTAATATAAAGCACCTGGTAGAAGTTGTTGGCCTTTGGAAATGGAACAATCACAGACAAATCTTTTTTGTAAATCTCTGGAACTCAGACATTGAAAGATAGTGTTGGAATAATTTATTTTCTAAGTCAATGCATTCTATGCTTGGCCTTTGGTGCAATTTAAAAAATCAAGATATTTTGTGGAGACTGGAGGGCAATTTTATCATAGTAAAGAGGGTTTTCAGAAAAAGATGACTAAAGTCATAAATAGCTCTGGAAACTGAATTATTATACAGGTCTTCTCTCATCTTCCTTTTCCTCAGTCTAGAGCAAAATTCATACTTAATAGTAAGAGAAGATAAAAGAGGAGGAAAAGGTCATACCTTAGCAGCTTTTTAAAACAGAATCATCTTTATATAGCAAAAACGTCAGATTTGTTTTGCTTCACTTTGATTTTCTCCTTCTTGCTACGCATGAGAATCTGAGTCCTATGATGTTTTAAAAATTTATAAATACAAATATATAAACACTCACACACATATATAATTGTGCCAGTGAATTTTGTAAAATATGCCAGCTGAGCAGCTGATGGGCTATTTCTGAAGCCCTACTACCACAAGCCAATTCTAGACTGTCCTATGCATTTATTGTGTGATCACATAACAATTATTTAATTTTATACCTTAGTTATTTTTATCTATAAATAAAATCTGAAATGTTGCCAACCAGAAAACCTCACCTAAGTCTAAGTTCCCAGGGATTTTATTAAGGAGTGGGTCAGGAATGCAGTGCCTGTATGCCTGTCTATGGCTACTTAACTACTTCCAGTCCCCACTAAGCAAAACCAATGTTCAGTGTAAATCGGATTGTTAACATACACTTTCTGATGAAACTGGAACTCTAAGACCCTGTGTCTCAAGCATAAAAAGCACTTCATCAGGAAGAATTTCCAAGCGTTGGGGAATCATCTCCAGGAGCCAGCCAAGGGCCAAGTCTGAAGAAGATGGAGAATGGGTGGGGAGGTTGTACAACCTAGATTTGCTAAATTACCTCTCATTTAGAAGCTCCTGAGTGAACTCACTGTAATGCTTTACATTGCCCATTGTATTTCTAAATAGTCAATAACATAGGTATAAATACTTTTAATGATTTTTTGCCGCAAATAATGGTATTTACTTTTTGTCCTGAAAAGTGTCAAAGTGTATTTATTTCAACTGAAAATATAATTGATTTAAAAACAAAAAATAAGATTTAAAATAAATTGCTTAGCAGAATTTTTGGGGAAAGGTGAGTTTTGATTATGTATTTTATTCACAAAGGGTTAATTAAAATGACCTTTTTATTTATACTTCTTCATTGAAAATAATTCTAAAGTTGTTTTCCAACCTGTAAAAATATCCTTCAACATATTTCATAATACATTGACCTATATTCTCCATTCAGAAACTTTAATTCACACCACTATAAAATATAAAATAAAAATTAGTTAACAAATATGTAGAAGGATAAATAATTTAAATTTAATACTATACTTTAGACTTATGTATCTTGAAATGACCTTCATCAACTATTAAACTATTTTGGTGAGTCAAGCACTAATCTCTAGAATGAAGTGGTTGAAACATTTTCTTTTTCTCTTTTTTTTTTTCTTTTGTATTATAAATTGATCCCAGGGACATTCTATCTCCAAGTGTCATCATGAACCATTCTTATTTCTTTATTTTTTAACTATTATTTTTTAAAATTAGGACGAGTCTCCTTAGTTACTGAGACTCTCCTCAAACCTGAAATCCTCTTGTGTCAGACTTTTTTAAGTACTGGAATCAAACACATGTGCCACCATAGCCAGTGTAGCCCTAGGCTAAAAACTCAAGTTGAGTTTCAGGAAGGCATAGGAAGGCTGTCTGTGGCTTGGGTCTACACTGTATTTGTTCCTGAAATTTAAAAATGCTGTGGCAAATTTGCCTTTGAGGACAGATGGTTAGGGCAGGCTTCCCAAAAGTATATTTGCACAGGGACTAATTGTCTTAGGGAGAAAACTCTTTGTAAACGAAGACCAAGTTACCAAGTTAGGTGGAAAAAAGGGCATCAGTGCCAAGCCTTGGTATTTGTGGAAAGAGTGATTTTTTGTGAAATGTTGACCAGAGTGTCAGTGACTCTGAGTGTGAGGGCAGTTTGGCTGTGCCTCAAAGGGTAGATATTATCCTAGAAGGAAGGGTGATGAATTTGGAGAACTAAGTATTTTTTTCTTTCTTTTGATATACAGAAAATTACAGGGGTTTCCTTAAAAAAGTAGAGGAAGAAGGAATTTACGAAATCTAGGTTTCTACATTAGTTAGTAGCATAAGAGTTGAAAAACCACGGCCTGCATGAAAACAGTAATACTATTCCACATGGTTAATATAAAATCAAATAATTTACTGTAAAAACACATTATAAATTTTCAAATAAATGTTAAAATAAACTTTAATAGTCTGTCAGTGTCAATGCAAATAATACATTCTAAAACATCATCATATCATATGTGAAGTGAACTCATTTTTTATTGCCTTCAATTCTGTTCTCTTGGTTATTGACAACTTGATTAAATAACTATTATTCAAATTTTACACTAGTCTACATACAGTATGAATATTTGAAGAAGTTATTTCAGGTATTGTTATGTTGGTGATAATGTTCACATTTTAAAACATCAAGAGTGATATGGATTAATTGTCCATATCACTCTTGATTATATGGCTAATTTGTGTTTAAAAACTAGAACTTTGCATGTCTGTTTTGTTTAAAATTGAATGGCATAAACTTTTTGTCTTGTTTTACTTGTTTATGTGATACCGAAGATTGAATCAGGGACATTCTACCTCTGAGCTATTCCCCCAGCTCGGTTTTATTTTTTTCTTTTGAAATAGGTATTTTGAAATTTTGAAATGTTGCAGAGGGCCTTTCAAAGTTTCTGAGGATGGCGGAGAACCTGTGATTCTCCTGGCTCCCTTCCCAAGTATTGGGACCACAAATACAGGCCACTATATTTGGCTAAACTCACTATTCTTAATGCTTAGGAAATTATTTACATTGATATGTTAATCAGTGACTTTTTGAATAATATTATTAATCACATTTTTCAATTCTCACATACATTTAGATGTTTTATCTGTATTGAATTCATTTTTCATTGTGGTCAAGAGTCAGTTTTCCTTTGTTATACTTCATATTAATATTTAATACTGTAACTATTTCCATTTAATGTGTTTGTGATTTTACTACTTATGTTACATTCTTTCACAATTTAGAAATGTGTAGGTAAGAGCCAGGCACATTGGTCAAGCTATAATCCCAGCTTTTTGGTTGGCTCTGTAGAATCTCAAAATCAAGTATAGCTTGGGCAACTTAGGGAGACCCTGTCTCAAAACTAAAAAATAAAAAAAATAATTAAAAGTGCTGAAGATGTAGCTCAATGGTAGTGCACCTAGTGATAAATCCACAGTACCAGATATACACATGTATACACTTACATGCACACACACACACACACACACACACACACTCACATTGACACACACAAGAAAAAGAAATTGCAGATATGCCATTTGAAGTAATTTGTGCTTTTTGAATTCTGTATATGCTAAAATACTTTTTATAGATATTGAGAGGAAGAAAATATGCTTTCTGTCAAATTTGCTAAAATGTTAACCTATATGTTAGTGATGACTGGACCTTTAAATATTTTTTTTTCAGAGAAATAACCCAAGTATTGATTTTCAGCCAAGCATGTCTCTATCTTAAAGGTCACAGTTTTCAAACCAGAATACCTTTTTAATGTGTTTTTTTTTTTTTTTGCACATCTGTTTTTTCTTTAAGCTCAATAGAAGAGGTTAAAAATCAGCCAAAGATGAAAATATTCAAGGAAAAATCAGTTTTTTATGAAAATATCAAGGGAACATTTTGTAAATGTTAAGTAAAAATATTTTAGAAATAAAAACATATGTTCTTTGTAATACATAGCAACTTAATTTTTTTTTCTTTTTTGGTGGTACTGGGGATGGAACCCTTCTACCTCCAGGCTACACTTCAAGACCGATTTCTTTTTTCCTAAATTTAGAAACAGGGTCTCTTAAGCCAGCGAGACTGGCTTCGAACCTCCAGGATCCTCCTTTCTCCGCCTCCCAAGCTCTGGGATTACAAGCATGTGCCACCATAACCGGCTGTAGCAACTTAATTTCAATTGGAGCAATTTTTTTATAATTAGTTCCTAATATGTAAAACATACTATTTAGCCAGGTGTGGTGGTACATGCTGCAATCTCTATACTTGGGAAGCTAAGACAGGAGAATTGCTGCTATGAAACAAGTCTTCACAACTTAGTGAGACATTTTTTCAAAACAAAAAATTAAAATAAAATAGGGCTGAGGTAGAATGCCTCTGAGTTCAATCTTCAGTACTAAAAAGAAAAAAGAAAGAAAAGATAAAACATACATTGTAAGAGACAAAAGTTGCATCAAGATTATAATTGTACAGTTGTAATCGCAGATGTATACTTGTAATCCCATGTATTACAAGTATACATCTGTTACAAGGGGAGCACAAGTTTGAAGGCAGCCTGGGAAACTTAATGAGACCCTGTTTCAAAATAAAAAATTAAAAAAAAATGAATAAGAAGGGATGGGGATGTAGCTAGGGGGTTGAGAACATATTAGTATGTGCTAGCTTCTAGATTCAATCTTAATACTAAAAAATGAAGAGGATTATAATTGGACAAAGAAAGTCAAATATCACTGTGTTATGAAGAATTCTGAGATGGTAGACAAGATCCAACCACTTTGGAGTATATACGCCATGTAATTCTCTACAGTTATGACTATGAAGACATCCACATTCTGTGTTTAAGATCTATTGTAAAGTCAAAGATATTTTGTATATGATTATTAATTGCTATCTTAAATTATTAAACTTAACTTATGCAGATTATCTCATTTTGCTTGATGAACTCATGACAGCCTTTAAGTCTGGGTCCAGAGGTCAGAAAAAGATAAAATTAGAGGTTCCAATTATGTAGATTAGAGATGCCTTTTCTGGGCTAAATAGAGGCCGCATGGTATAGAATGGAGGAAGCCTAAAATTCCTGAGATTCAGCAAGGCTTTTAGATTTTTTAATAGATTTTTACCCAAAAGCTAGGTGCTATTTTTAGATGACATATTTTTGATAATTTATTTTGTAGCAATAGAAATATGCTTACTATAAATTTATCCAAATATATATGCTATATAATATAGTATTTTAAAACATATTTTAATATAAAAATTAAACATGACCAAATTAATTGGAATATCTAGTTTAATATATCAGATTACAAAGTATGTATTTAATCATACTTTTATAGGTTAATTTTTAAAGTCAGTGCATCATAATTATACAAAATACTGGGTCTTGTTGTGATATTGTTGTACATAATGTAACATAATTTGGTAAGTTCCTTGGCTTTCCCACCCTCCCTTCCCCTGATAACTCACCTATATTCTACTGATCTCCACTTTATTTTTCTAAAATCCATTTCCATTTTTTTCTCCTAGCTTCAGCCTAGTAAATAAAACATACAGACCTTGGCTTTTAGAGTCTTCCGTATTTTACTCACCATGGTGTACTACAGTTCCATCAATTTTCCTGCAATGACATAGTTTTGTTTTTCTTTATGTCTGAGTAAAACTTCATTGTGAATATATGCCATTTTTTCTTTATTCATTCATCTGTTGATAGACAAATAGGCTGGTTCCATATCTTGTGTGTTGTGAATTGCCTTGCTAAAAACCTGGATATGTATGAATTGCTATATTATGTTAATTTTAATTATTTTGGAATGTGATGTCCAAGGAGTGAGATACCTTGATCATGTGGCAGTTCCATTCTTAGTCTTTTGAAGAGCCTCAATACCAATTTCCATAGTTGTCCTATTCCACCAACAATGCATATATGCTCTTATTCCACTGTATCCTTGACAGGATTTATTATTCCTTGTATTCTTGATAACTGATATTCTAACTGGAGTTAGATGGAATCTCAGTAGAGATTTTTTATTTGTATTTTTTCTGATTACTAAGATTTTGAACATTTTTTTCATATATATGTTGACGAGTTTTTTATAAGTGTCTGTTTAGTTCATTTGCTCATCTATTGATTGGGTTTATTTTTGCATATTTTGATTAATTCTGTATATATGTTGGGTATTTATCATCTGTAAGAAAAATAAATGTAGCCGAGCATGGTGGCTCACACTTGTAATCCCAGCATTTGAGAGGCTGAGACAGGACGATCGTGGTTTGTGGACAGCCTCAGCTCCTTAGTGAGGCCCTTTGCAACTCAGTGAGACCCTGTTTCAAAATAAAGAAAAAAAAAACCAGCTGGGGGTGTAGCTTGGAAGTAGATTGCCCCTGAGTTCCATCCTCAGTACCGCAAAAAAAGGAAATAAAAATAAATAAATATAAAATATTTTCTTCCATTCTCTAGTTTCTCTTTATATTAATGCATTGTCGTCACACATTTTAATGTGGTACAGGAGGGTAGAGGCATATATGCACACATCACTCATTTGGACTTCCCCACTTTCCACCACTTCCCCTTCCCTCTTCCTCTTTCTCATGTTTGGATTAGTGATTGATATGTTTGTGAATGTACATCATGTACATTAGGGAATTACCTTTGAGTCTCTCTTGATGCTTTTATTATCTTACATGTGCAGAAGCATTTACATTTGATGCCATCCCATATCTTAGTTCTTTGTATTATATTCTGAGCTTTACAGGTCCTATATATGAAATCACTGCCTGTGCCCCCAGGTTGAAGTGAAGACCTTTTGCTTTCCTGAAGCAGTTTCAAGATCCTTGGTCTAATGTCTGGGTATTTGATCCCTTTTCATTTGAGTTCTGTGCAGGATGAGAGATTAGGAATCTAGTTTCATTCTTCTACATATGGATATCCAGTTTTTCCAGAAAACATTAAATGACTGCACCTATATGGTCCTGTCTCTAAGTTTTCTATTCCATTGTTCTACATGTCTCTTTTTATGCCAATACCATGCTGTTTTGGCCACTCTAGCTCTGTAGTATAACTTGAAATCAGGGTTTATGATGCCTCTAGAAATGCTATTTTCCCTCAGATTGCTTTAGCTACTCTAAATTTTTTTTTGGTACTCTGGATGGATCCCAGAGGCATTCTACCTCTGAGCAACATCCCCAGCTCTATTTTTTATTCTTTATTTAGAAGCAGGGTCTCGCTGAGTTGCAAATGACCTCACTAAGTAGCTGGGGCTGGCTTCGATCCACTATCCTCCTGTCTCAGCTTCCCAAATGCTGGGATTACAAGCGTGCCCCACCATCCCCAGCTGTCTGAATTATAGGACTGTCTTTCTTGTTTTGTGAAGAATGCAAAATATATATATATATATATATATATATATATATAGAGAGAGAGAGAGAGAGAGAGGGAGAGATGGGGTTTTACTGATTCTATACATTGCTGGGGGGTTTTTTGCCTCTAAACTTCACCTGAAAATATCTTTTGAGGCTTATGAATCACTACCTTTATTATGTATATCAAATTATAATATACATAATATATTATGGTTGCTGGCCAACCCTATTCGTTGTTCCACCCATCAAATGATTGTGTCACATCCCTTCTGAGAGCTTCATTCTCTCTACTGGGAGTGGGTGTGTGGGATCTGTCAGTGTATCCTCCATTCTGCACATGGGAAGGTGGTACAGGGCCTATGGTTGTTGGTAGCACTACTATTCACCTAACCACGACCTGTCCCAGACCGACTCCCTGTCAGATTCTCTTTATCTGAACCACAGGACTGTGTTTCAAATGAAAGAGCCCAACCCTTCTCAGCCTTGCAGACTGGCAGTCTGGCAGCATGGCTTTCATCATGGTGATTATTCTTCCCAGTGTGTTTACAGTCTCATTCCTTTGTCCAGACTCACTCATGGGTTGGTCATCCACTGATCCATTGAAAAGTGAAGCCTAAATAGCTGTTTGATCTTGTGTATTTGAAAGGCAATCATACCAAGAACAAGACAAAAAAGAGAAAAAAAAATGGAGAGTGACATAAGAAAAACAAAGATAAACTGCAGGGATTTATATTCTCCTTTTCAGAAAGTCCAAACAAAGAGTCTTTAAAAGATGTTTCACTTCCCTGCTTTCACTATTTCTGCCAGAGTATCTTGGGACTTTCTCTCCCACAGGCTCTGCTCTCCATACTGAGC